>NC_140006.1:25811098-26411098 GCF_964263955.1 Coregonus lavaretus | reverse complement strand
TATTACAGAGATGTATGGAGAAGAGAAACTCTGTGTCATACAGAATCATTACAAACATCTGTTACTCTTGCATTTATGCCTCTAATTTGCATTAAGTTAGTATTTTAGAAGTGTCAGAATAAATGTTCATTATTTGGAATCCTGACCTATTTTTAGATAAGTCGAATCTTGCACGGAAATATACACATATATATTTTACTGAGCTATTTACTGAATAGTATCTTTGGGTCAAACAAAGCGGTTTCAGTTTAGCTGTATACTAGACCTCTGTAGATATATTAGACTTTAGTATAACAATGTCTGGCATGGAAGCTCTACAAATCTACAGACAAGCATGATTATGATAGTGGTAAAGTATTATGCAACCACAAGGATACTTCCCTCCTGCCCTGTCAGTGATCAAAGGACCTATTCATGATTGATCAATCAAAAGAGGAATGCTTCAAATATCTTGACATCACTTATTGCCCAAGAGCTGGGCATAAAAATCACACACAAATAACAGCAACAATAAACACAGCAGCAGATCCCATCCCTTCATGGGCTTTAGGTCTGTCTCTGTCTTCAGGCTAGTGGAAAGGCAGGTGTGTGTGTGCTGGTCCAGGTCCAGGTCTGCATTGGGGAAGCAGCAGAGTCTCAGTGGGATCTTCCTGCCTGACTTTCTCACTGAATGGGCTCCAGGCCCTGAACCGCATGATGATGCACACCATCCCATCCCCCTAACACTGCCATGAAGACAGACAGGACTCTAGCCCTTCTCACTCACTCACTCACTGCTCCTCCACATTGTCAAAGCTAACTCAGAGATCATTTTCACAGATTACCACACATGTTCTTGCTTGACAAAAAACTAAGCTAATCTTCCAGGTTGATCCAGGATACTACCATGATGAAATACTGTGCAATACCATAAAAGCCAATAATACTGCAGTACTGAATCAGTGGACGTCAGTAGGATCATTTGTTTGCTTATGATTCATTTCCTTTGAAAACATCTCCCCCTCATGGTAACTAACTACCTATTTCATATAATCCCCAGCACCAAGCCCCCCAGTATGCGCAGCCCTGGTTGTGGATGGATAACTGGCCTCTGGATGATGTTAATACTGCAATGGAGAGCCGGGGCTTTGCATGGTGTGATGATAACCGCCATTCTAAATGGGATTAGGCAGATGTTGTTGTGCATCCTTCCCTGAAATGGGATTATTTCTACCGCTCAGCCAATGCCAGTCTGAAGAGTGGCTCAAGAGATGTGCATAGAGCAACAATGCCTGTGGATGGGCCCATAGCTTACTGTATACTGTACACACAACACGCCTGCCTGCGTAGAAACCCATAATATACCCACTCATTCAAATAGGTGAATACACACAAAACAGGCCTGTGTCTATGTTTGAGGGATGGGCTGAGCTATAGCACAGACAGGGTTTATGCTCCAAGTGGATCTCATAAGAAACACTGATGTTGTAAAATTGCACCAGCCTGAGAAAGTGATTATGACAGGCTCCACACAGGACTGTGTGACTGACTGACTGACAGACTGACAGACTGACTGACTGACTTTGTGAGGCTAAAGGCTAGTCCATCTGCATGCAGGCCTGAAGCGTGCAGGATAGGGAAGCATCCTCACAGACTGTGCATGCCAACTCACAGGATCAGAAGAGACCAAGCTCTGATAGCTCTACCAGCTCAGAACTTTGGATCACCATATTTCAAATCAGTATGGTTTCCTAAAACCCTCCTAAAAACGTCTGTTAGCTCCTACATCCATGATTATGGATAGTCCTGAATGAATTGTGGATAATGATGAGTGAGAAAGTTACAAACACACAAATATCATACCCCCAAGACATGTTAACCTCTCATCATTACAATAACAGGGGAGGTTAGCATTATTGGGGGGATTATGACATTTGTGCGTCTATAACGTTCTCACTCATCATTCCTCACGATTCATTCAGGACTATCCGTAATCATGGTAGCATCCACATGAACGTAGAAGTGTTTAGAAACATATTCTATTCTTATTTACAATAAAAGTGACTCCAAAATGACACAATACATTATTTACCATTCATTTCTATTGGGCACAAAATAATCTGAAACACAACCAAAACAAACAGCAAATGCATCCAACAAGTTTGTAGAGTCACAAGCTTGATGTAATAATTGCGTGTTAGGAATATAGGACCAAGTACTAAACTTTTGACTACTTTAATACACATAAGTGAATTTGTCCAAATACTTTTGGTCCCCTAAAATGGGGGGACCGTGTACAAAAGGTGCTGTAATTTCTAAACGGTCCACCCGATATGGATGAAAATACCCTCCAATTAAAGCTGACAGTCTGCACTCATAGACATTGTATCTCATAGACATTGTATCTCATAGACATTGTATCATTTCAAATCCAAAGTGCTGGAGTACAGAGCCAAAACAACAACAAAAATGTCACTTTCTCAATACTTTTGGAGCTCACTGTATATTTCTTATAGATTCGTATTTGCTGTGACACAATACAAAACTATTACGTTATTAGTGTGGCAGCCACACTTGAGCTTTTGTGAAAATTATTTTGGATTTATAGTCATTATTATTCTTTACAACGCTACTCATCTTACACTATTTAAGATAGAAACGTGTTCAAACTTTCGAGGGATACTTCTGGATTTTGGCAATGAGGCCCTTTATCTACTTCCCCAGAGTCAAATGAACTCTTGGATACCATTTTTATTTCTCTGTGTCCAGTATTAAGGAAGTTAAAGGTAGTTTCGCGAGCCGATGCTAACTAGCATTAGCACAATGGCTGGCAGTCAATTGGTATCTGTTACAGATACCCATAGACTTCCTCTAACTCCATACTGGACACAAACTTTTATCAACTATAACTATAAAATAACACACCAACAGTAACTCTTCAAGCTAGATACACCAAACCAACGTTCACATGTTCAGGCTATCCTAACTTCAAATTCTTTAAAACTTTGATCAACTATAACTATATAAATTAGCATAAAATAGCATAAAATAACACACCAACAGTAATTCTTGAACTGTTCAAGCTAGAGACACCAAAACAACTTTCACATGTTCAGGCTATCCTATCCACTGCCACAAAAATACTTTTAAAGAGCTGAAGCAAGTCACACAATTACCATCTAGATGTCTGTTTAATGTTTCTATCAGTTCCTGAAACACAAAATAAACAATGTTATCAGACACAGACACAATTCCCTCAAACACAAAACACAATAGCACAAATGCATAATCGAATACTTGTCTAGTCTTTCGATGTCTCTCATTGTCAGTAAACCATGATCGTGCTCATTTGGCACAACACAGGAGAAAACATTTCTAAACTAAGGAGGTGCTGCTTGAACGTGTCCAACAAGAAAGCTCATCTTCATTTTCAAACGGTTTCCTGCTGTTTGACCTGCTAACCCAGGTTAGGGCATCCAGTTTGTTACTACTCATGCTACTGGCCTGGGCATCTGGCTCTGTTCTGCCTGCCTGTTGACTCCCTCCCTGGCTCTGATCTGTTCTGCCTGTCTGTTGACTCCCTCCCTAGCTCTGTGCAGTTTCTCTGTGGGTTCTGGGGCCGGTGGCGGTGGCTGTTCTGTTCTGTCTCTCTATGACAGAGCTGTTCTCCCGATGGCTCTATCCTTCATGTTACACTGGCTCTGGCATCATACTGTAGGGTCCAGCCTCGTCCTCTTCATCACTGTCTCATTTTCCTCCCTCCATCCCTCCATCCCTCCCTCCCTTGCCAGCCATCAGGGGCCCAGTGTGGTTATCACCTCATTCCCCCGCACATACACACTCCTGCTCCTACTGACAGCTCACACACACACACACACAACACACACACTTTCTCCTCACCAATATATGTATCTCTCTGCTGCCAAAGCCTCATCTATTCCCCAAGCACTGGGTCCTGTCAATCACCTCCAAAAGAGCCAGACCAGAGACCAACATCTATTATAACTTTATCCCGCATGTGCTTGGTGTGAGTGTGTTTATGTATGTGTATGTATGTATGTATGTATGTGTGTGTGTGTGCGCGCGCGTGTGTGTGGTTGCGCGTGCATGTGTGTCTGTGTTTATTATGTGAAATCAAGCCACTCTGAGACATTTCAACTAGCAATTCTATCTATACAGCACTCTAGTATTGAGTGAAACTCATATTTCACAGTTGGAGTGCACTTGACCTGCTAATGGTCGCTGGAGAATGGTGACTGGTCAGTCGAACAAGCCTTTTCTTTTACGGGGGAGACTGAGGTGGAAAGAGCCGGGCTCTGAGGCTGTCTGGCAGAGACAGGCTAAAAGCCCTGGGAAACAGACACACCATGGAGGAACAGAACAGGTTGCATCCCAAATGGCACCCTATTCCATTTATAGTGCACTACTTTTGAACAGGGCCCATAGGGCACTGGTCAAAAATAGTGCACTATAAATCCTCCAGCCATTTGGAACACAGTCACAGGCTGAGGCTGCAGTGCCGGAAAACACCTGTTCTTTAAGCACTCCATCCGTTGCTAAGCACCATCATCACCATCAGTTGCATGTAAGCATGTATCCTATCTCTAGAGGTCTGTGTGTCTATAGTGGATTATATAGTGGTCTCTAGGCACGATTTCATGCATCCACTCAAAACCCTTGTGGGAACACAGAGGAGACAGCAAACAACCATCACAAATACCAACATGGGCTTGAGTCAAATGGTACCATTTTGATTGGTAACCACAGCAACTATATTGCCATACCGCCAGGAGGAGAAGCGTGGATGGAATTTCAATCTCTCACAGTAAATCAAAGCTTCACCACCAGGACACTGTTGACCAACTGAGCCTGCTAATTACTGCTTTTCCCTCATTCTCATTGTCAATCAGAGACCATCACAGAGAGATACACCACAAAGAGACTGTGACCGCTGCAGTCAATTAGAAGACCAGGATGAGATCACAACACAGAAATACTGCACCTCTAATAGTACTAATCTTTGAAGTGGTTTGTTTGTGTGTGTGTGTGTGTGTATGTGGCCCTCATGGCTCCACTGGGCATGGCCTGGCTGGTTTTTATTAGCTCTGCTGATCATGGAGGTAGGACCGACTGGGACCAGACCAGGGCTGTGTAACCATAACCCAGTAACCTGTAGTACTGGCCCTCAGAGGCCCATATCAGACAGACAGCCAGGGCTATCGGGAGGAGTGGGCTGCTGTTATTACTCTCCACACACTGCAGTCTGGAGCCGCAGCTGGAGCCAGAGCTGGAGCCTCCCCAGCCTGCAGCCCAGCCCAGTCCAGTCCTGCCTCCTGCCCATGATGAATGCCTCCAGTCCCGCTGCCAAGAAGAACCCACTCATTCCAAATCAATTGAACCCTGTTATTACCAAAGTGCCACTTTTTCTGCATGATACCCAAAGATGAAGGTCAATGGGATTCATCGTCATAAATAAAACTCTTGCCCGTATAATATTGTGCACTTAATACTTGACATGGCCATCTTTCTTGCGTTTACCAGTAATAGCAGATGACACGAACGCTACAAGCTTATAGCCAGCCACTCACTTTCTGGGGGTAGAATGCCACAGACAAAATTTCAAGTGATTGACAGCCACACTTGAGATGTTAAGGGTGTACTTGAAGCATAAACTGGAAGGTGGATCCAGATGGCTTGTCACTGCAGTCTTTAAATACAGACCATTAAAATAATATATCACCTTAAATTGTTTTCATCACCTAATAAATGGGTTCACTTGGTGCCACTGCATGCCATTCAGTAATTTATTGAAATCTCATCAGTGCATGCATATCTTTATCAGTGTCAAGGGCGTCAGTGAAATGCGGTAGGCGAAGTCAAACGCAGGACACAGAGCTGATCAGAAAACGTACTTTACTCGAAGGTACTCTGAGAATACAACAACCTCCACACAGGGAGGGAAACAACCCGCACACTAACGACTGCCGAAAACATAAAACAATCACACACAACACACAGTGTAAGACAGAGGGTTAAATAGGGTAGACAATACTACATAATGGGAAACAGGTGTAACCAATAAAGACAGAACAAGTCGAACATAGAAACATGGATCGGTAGCAGCTAGTACTCCGGTGACGACGAACGCCGAAGCCTGCCCGAGCAAGGAGGAGGGGCAGCCTCAGCTGAATCCGTGACAGTACCCCCCCATTGACGCGCGGATACAGCCGTGCGCCGACCCCGGCCTCGGGGACGGCCAGGAGGACGCGGAGCAGGGCGGGTCGGATGACTCTGGTGGAAATCCCTCAACATGGAGGGATCTAGGATGTCCCTCCTAGGGACCCAGCACCATTCCCCGGACCGTACCCCTCCCACTCCACGAGATACTGCAGGCCCCCCACCCGACGCTTCGAATCCAAGATGGAACGGACCGAGTACGCCGGAGCCCCCTCGATGTCCAGTGGGGGCGGAGGAACCTCCCGTACCTCAGACTCCTAGAGTGGACCAGCTACTACCGGCCTGAAGAGAGACACATGGAACGTGGGGTTAATACGGTAATTAATAGGAAGTTGTAACCTATAACAAACCTCGTTCAATCTCCTCAGGACTTTAAATTGCCCCACAAACCACCGACCCAGCTTCCGGCAGGGCAGGCGAAGGGGCAGGTTTCGGGTCGAGATTCCAGACCCGATCCCCCGGTGCATACACCGGAGCCTCACTGCGGTGGCGATCGGCGCTCGCCTTTTGTCGCCTGATAGCCCGCTGCAGGTGTACATGAGCAGCGTTCCAGGTCTCTTCCGAGCGCCGAAACCACTCATCCACCGCAGGAGCTTCGATCTGGCTCTGATGCCAAGGTGCCAGGACCGGCTGATAACCTAACACACACTGAAAAGGCGTAAGGTTAGTAGAGGAGTGGCAAAGTGAGTTTTGGGCTATCTCTGCCCAGGGGATATAACCCGACCACTCCCCCTGCTGGTCCTGGCAATAGGAGCTCAGAAACCTACCCACATCCTGGTTAACTCTCTCCACCTGCCCATTACTCTCGGGGTGAAAACCTGAGGTAAGGCTAATCGAGACCCCCAGATGTTCCATGAACGCCCTCCACACTCTAGAGGTGAACTGGGGACCCTGATCTAACACTATATCCTCAGGTACCCCGTAGTGCCGGAAGACGTGTGTAAACAGGGCGTCAGCAGTTTGTAGGGCTGTAGGGAGACCTGGCATAGGAATGAGACGGCAGGCCTTCGAAAACCGATCCACAACGACCAAGATCGTGGTGTTCCCCTGTGAGGGGGGAAGGTCCGTGACAAAGTCCACTGATAGATGGGACCACGGCCGTTGTGGAACGGGTAGGGGTTGTAATTTCCCTCTGGGCAGGTGTCTAGGTGCCTTACACTGGGCGCACACCGAGCAGGAGGAAACATAAACTCTCACGTCCTTGGCTAGAGTGGGCCACCAGTACTTCCCACTAAGACAGTGCACTGTCCGACCGATACCAGGATGACCAGAGGAGGGTGACGTGTGAGCCCAATAGATCAATCGATCACGAACCTCGAGCGGCACGTACATCCGACCCTCCGGACACTGGGGGGGAGTAGGCTCGGTACGTAACGCCCGTTCGATGTCCGCATCAACCTCCCACACCACCGGTGCCACCAGACACGACGCCGGGAGTATGGGAGTGGGCTCAATGGACCTCTCCTCTGTGTCATACAGTCGGGACAGGGCATCTGCCTTAGTATTCTGGGAACCTGGTCTGTAAGTGAGAGTAAACATAAATAGTGAAAAACATCTTGCCTGACGAGGGTTCAACCTCCTCGCCGCCCGGATGTACTCCAGGTTACGATGGTCAGTCAAAATGAGAAAAGGGTGTTTAGCCCCCTCAAGCCAATGCCTCCACACCTTCAGGGCTTGAACCACAGCTAACAGCTCCCGATCCCCCACATCATAATTGCGCTCCGCCGGACTGAGCTTCTTAGAAAAGAAAGCACAGGGGCGGAGTTTTGGTGGCGTACCCGAGTGCTGAGACAGTACAGCACCGATCCCAGCCTCGGACGCATCCACCTCAACCTGGAATGCCAAGGAAGGATCCGAATGAGCCAGCACCGGAGCCGAAGTAAACAGGTCCTTCAGATGCCTAAAGGCCCTGTCCGCCTCAGCTGACCACTGCAGACGCACCGGCCCTCCCTTTAGCAAGGAGGTAATGGGAGCCGCTACCTGCCCAAAGACCCGGTTAAACCTCCGGTAGTAATTGGCAAAACCCAAGAACCGCTGCACCTCCTTCACCGTGGTTGGAGTCTGCCAATTACGCACGGCCGAAACGCGGTCAATCTCCATCTCCACACCTGACGCGGACAAGCAGTGTCCCAGGAAGGAGATGGACTCCTGGAAGAACAGACATTTCTCCGCCTTCACATACAGGTCATGCTCCAACAGTCTACCAAGCACCCGACGAACCAGGGACACATGCTCGGCTCGTGTAGCGGAGTATATTAGAATGTCATCGATATACACCACTACACCCTGTCCATGCAGGTCCCGGAAATTCTAATCAACAAACGATTGGAAGACTGAAGGAGCATTCATCAGACCGTATGGCAAGACGAGGTACTCATTGTGCCCCGAGGTGGTACTAAATGCTGTCTTCCACTCATCTCCCTCCCGAATACGCACCAGGTTGTACGCGCTCCTGAGATCCAATTTAGTGAAGAAGCGCGCCCCGTGCAATGACTCCGTCATACTAGCAATCAGAGGTAGTGGATAGCTATATTTTATTGGGATCTGATTTAGACCACGGTAGTCAATGCACGGGCGTAAACCACCATCCTTCTTCTTCACAAAAAAGAAACTCGATGACGCAGGGGAAGTGGACGGCCGAATGTATCCCTGTCTCAGAGATTCGGTGACATATGTTTCCATAGCCGCCGTCTCCCCCTGTGACAGAGGATACACATGACTCCGGGGAAGCGCAGCGCCCACCTGGAGGTTTATCACACAATCCCCCTGTCGATGGGATGGTAATTGAGTCGCCTTCTTTTTACAGAAGGCGAGAGCCAAATCGGCATATTCAGGCGGAATGTGCATGGTGGGAACCTGGTTCGGACTTTCCACCGTCGTTGCCCCTACGGAAACACCTACACACCTCCCCAAGCACTGATTAGACCACCCCTTGAGAGCCCTCTGTTGCCATGAAATAGTGGGGTCATGAGAAGCTAACCAGGGAAGCCCCAACACCACGGGAAACGCAGGAGAATCAATCAGATACAAACTAATTATCTCCTCATGCCCCTCCTGCGTTTTCATCCTGAGAGGCGCTGTGACTTCCCTAATCAACCCTGACCCTAAAGGGCGGCTATCTAGGGCATGGATAGGGAAGGGCACTTCGACTTGCACAATAGGAATCCCTAACTTATGGGTAAACTGACGATCGATAAAGTTCCCAGCTGCGCCTGAATCTACTAGCGCCTTATGCTGGGACTGAGGAGAAAACTCGGGAAACACAACATTCATACACATTTGCGCAACAGGGAGCTCTGGGTGAGTTGGGTGCCTACTCACCTGAAATGGCTCATCAGTGCGCTGCCTACTGCCTCGACTCCTAGGAGGCCCTCCCCAGCACCGACCAGCAGTGTGTCCTCTGCGGCCACAGTTGGTGCAGGGGACGGCCCCTCTACTGGTCTCCCTCATAGCAGCACCTCCGAGCTCCATAGGGGTAGGGTCGGAGGTGCTGGGGGATGGAATGGACGTCCGCGGGTAGCCAACAGGTTATCCAGCCGAATCAACATGTCCACCAGTTGGTCCAGGCTTAGGTTGGTGTCCCTGCAGGTCAATTCCCGACGAACGTCCTCCCTCAAGCTACATCGGTAGTGGTCGATGAGGGCCCTCTCATTCCATCCCGCGCTGGCAGCCAGAGTCCGAAAGTCCAGTGCGAATTCCTGCGCGCTCCCCTATCTGAGGTGGAATAGACGCTCACCCGTCGCTCTCCCCTCTGGTGGATGATCGAATACCGCCCTAAAGCGGCGGGTGAACTCTGCATAGCTGACAGTGGCGGCGTCTATTCCCCCCCACTCGGCATTGGCCCACTCCAGCGCTTTACCGGACAGACAGGAGATGAGGGCGGACACGCTCTTGTATCCCGAGGGGGCCGGGTGGATGGTTGCCAGGTAGAGTTCTACCTGGAGCAGAAAACCCTGACACCCGGCAGCTGTGCCGTCATACGCCCTCGGGAGCGAGAGCCGAATCCCACTGGACCCCGGATGTGAAGCGATGGGTATCGATGATGGTGGTGGTGTAATCGGAGGAGGTATAGGAAGACCTCCTCTCTCCCATCGCTCCATTGTGTTAACCACACGTTCCATGGCGGTGCCGAGAGCCTGGATCATGGCCGCTTGTTGTTGTACGCGTTCCTCCATCGATCCGGCTGGCACCGCTGCTCCTGCTGACTCCATGTAGTGGTGTGTGATTCTGTCAAGGGCGTCAGTGAAATGCGGTAGGCGAAGTCAAACGCAGGACACAGAGCTGATCAGAAAACGTACTTTACTCGAAGGTACTCTGAGAATACAATAACCTCCACACAGGGAGGGAAACAACCCGCACACTATCGACTGCCGAAAACATAAAACAATCACACACAACACACAGTGTAAGACAGAGGGTTAAATAGGGAAGACAATACTACATAATGGGAAACAGGTGTAACCAATAAAGACAGAACAAGTCGAACATAGAAACATGGATCGGTAGCAGCTAGTACTCCGGTGACGACGAACGCCGAAGCCTGTCCGAGCAAGGAGGAGGGGCAGCCTCGGCTGAATCCGTGACAATCAGTGCATGCATATTGTCATTGGACCTCATAATCCTTAACACTATTCCCACCAGTATTCCAAATCAGTAGTCTGCAGCATTTTCATTTTTGTCCAAATGTGTCTCATCCACAGACAGAAGGACATGCATCTCAGTCTGTGTCGAGAAGGAGGAGGACGAGAAGGAGGAGGACGAGAAGGAGGAGGCAGTAGCCATGAAGCCACAGGCAGCCATGTTGTCAGTCAGCGAGCTGGCTGAGCTGCCTGTGCCTCTGTCAGGCTGCGCTGCATGCCGGAACCCACGGATGTAACTGCTATGTCACCGCTATGTCACAGCACGTAAAACTCAGTCTACAAGGAGCTCTACTCAGAGAGAGCGGCATGTAACTGACACTCTCCAGTGAGGCAGATAGAGGCCCAGTCTAGCTCCACAGCCTAGCCCAGCACCTCTCAGCCTGAGAATCAGTCTTCATGGAGGGCTCTGCCTCCTGGACACAATGAGTCAACACACACACACACACACACACACACACACACACACACACACACACACACACACACACACACACACACACACACACACACACACACACACACACACACACACACACACACACAGCCCCAGCACAGTGGCTGCTGTATAAGGCATCCTCCTCCCCAGTTAATGTGTCCCTCATTAGGCACATGGAGAGCATGTCCCCTCAGGCCAGACTGCTCATAGACTGCTGAGTGTGGACTATGTGTGATTCAGCACACATCTGGAGCACAATCATCATTATACTCTATGGGCCACATTATCACTCTGTACAGCTACTGTACTCCTGCAGTGTGTGTCTATGTCATTGCAGCTGAAGAGACACACATGCAAATATACACACACATAGCATGACATCATTCAACCATAACGATTCTCAGCTGATACAGATTTGAGATTTCCTCTTTCTGTAGTAGTATTTTATGCCATTAAAGGAGGAGATGTGTGGTTGTGAATTTCCCTCCAATACCCTCTCCTCTCTCTCCATGTTATCATTCCAATTAAAATCCCTGAAACAAAATGGCTGGCTGTGCGAGGGGCAGCGTACACATGGCATATGCACCAAGAGCAATGCACACATGAGTAACCTAGATTACATTCAGACAGTAGTGACATTCAGGCATGTCCAGCAGCCATAAGCCCCCCTCACTCCTGTGGATAAGCAAAGATTCCCAGATCCTCAAATAGTTCTACAGCTGCACCATCGAGAGCATCCTGACTGGTTGCATCACTGCCTGGTATGGCAACTGCTCGGCCTCCGACCGCAAGGTACTACGGAGGGTAGTGTGTACGGCCCAGTACATCACTGGGGCCAAGCTTCCTGACATCCAGGACCTCTCTACCAGGCGGTATCAGAGGAAGGCCCTAAAAATTGTCTAAGACTCCAGCCACCCTAGTTATAGACTGTTCTCTCTGCTACCGTACGGCAAGCGGTACCGGAGCGCCAAGTCTAGGTCCAAAAGGCTTCTTAACAGCTTCTACCCACAAGCCATAAGACTCCTGAACAGCTAATCAAATGGCTACCCAGACTATTTGCATTGTCCCCCACCCCCTCTTTTACGCTGCTGCTACTCTCTGTTTCTTATCTATGCATAGTCACTTTAATAACTCTACCTACATGTACATATTAACTTAATTACCTAGACTAACCTGTGCCCCTGCACATTGACTCTGTACCGGTACCCCCTGTATTTAGCCTCACTACTGTTATTTTACTGCTGCTCTTTAATTATGTGTTATTTTTATTTATGTATCTGTTTTTTACTTAACACTTACTTTTCTTAAAACTGCATTGTTGGTTAAGGGCTTGTAAGTAAGCATTTCACTGTAAGGTCTACACCTGTTGTATTCGGCGCATGTGACAAATACAATTTGAAATTCATGCAGATAGAATATACAGTAGTAAATAGAGGAGCATAATGCCTGTGGTAGTAGTACTGTACTGTACAGCCATTAAGTATAACAATACATATAGTAGGTTCTCAGGGTCAAGTAGAGACACCCACAGTTTCCATTAGAAGCATTTATGGCAAACAGCCCTCCCTGAAAAGCACTTTTATGCGGTGCAAGCAATGATACCTAAAACCAGAGGGAAATGTATCATAAAAGCAATGTAACAGATGGCCCAAATTGGTAACTGTGGAACTGGCTTCATGACAAATAGGTTGGGTATATTGAGATCTTTTGGTGCAAACTGCAGAATCTTTGTTCAGAAACCAAAGAAAAAACATTGTTTCTTCCATCTTGCTCCCCTTTGCCACTAACTTAATAACTATTGCTTAAAGCTAATTTTAATAGCTTCCAATGGGACTACATTAAACACTATATGACATAGACTAACTCCTCTGTATCCCATGTGACTTATGAGTACTACTGGACTCAAGAGTTGAATGTTTATAATCACTGAGAGCATCTGTTTTGTATGCTGCAGTACATATATTCTAATAATCCGACCCTTAATTATCCAAATCCATCGCATTAACCTTTGTTAACTCAATCATAATTATGCATATAATGCCAGGATTTGCACTCCACATGAAGTGCATATAATGGATTTCAGTGTTATTATATCCAAATGGAAATACCAACCGCAAAGGGCCTACTGTATAATATCTTCATGCTTGTTACAGTATGATGCATTTAACATTTAGTAATGTATGAATATGGAGGCAGGTGGTTTTGTGTGCGTGCTTATGGCTGGTCAACTGAATAAAAAATGCTTATTAAACCCAGACGGAAGGACTGGATTCCTCTCTAAGTATCTTTATAATCACAGATATGAGATTACAGAGCCATTAATTTCCTCTGGATGGTAACGATAGAGATTAAGGGGATGAGAACACCTTTTGGTGCCTGCGCTGCTTTGGGTTGCTGAGGACAGGTAGACATGTATTGTAATAAGACAATGCAATCAATCTTTAATTGAACCAGTACTGTCATAACATAAGATGCAGTGCTGCCCTCCAAACATTAAGTATTGATGTACTACCTTGGGAAGGAATACTGGTCATTAATAAAGACGTCATGCAGTGTCTATACAGTACATGTATTGTTAAGTATAATTTATCTTAAAAAGGCTGAAGAAATGCAATCATTGCCAAAGAACAAGCTAAGGTACATACTTGCTGTGCATCTTATCTAATGGATCATCTATCCAGAGACAAAGAAATTCCATTAATTGTTGAAAGATCATACATTCCAAGTACAATGGATTAGTTCCCTGACTTCTCCTGTCCTGGCACAACAAAGGTCGACACAAATTCAATACTGCCTGCAGGATTTTAACCAGTGATACGGTGACAATGACATTGACGTGCTCGTCTTCAACAAACAATAGAGTGTATTTTCATACATCAGGGTGTGGTGTCTGTCCATCGGCTGTGACAGAAGATGTGATCGGGGTGGGGTCACCCACGAGGGCTGATCTCATCCTAACGTCATTGTCATTACAGTGGTCATATGTTGTGTGTGTGTGCGTGCATGTGTGTGTGTGCGTGGGTGCATACGTGCGCGTGCGTGTGTGTGTTGGAGTGGCTGACTCAAGAGGATGAGAGGGATTGGTCCCCTGGAGGATGTTGGTCCGTCTGCCCCATTGGCCATTTCACTGACCCTCCCCCATCCCTCCTTCCCTTCCCTTCCCTCCTCTCCTCCCCTCCCTCCTCTCCTCCCCTCCCTCCTCTGTCTCCCCTCCCTTTCCGGCACACAGGCTGGGCTGAGGCCCTCCTCTGGGGGACATTACAGCAGCTCAAGAGGATGAGAGGGATTGGTCCCCTGGAGGATGTTGGTCCGTCCGCTCCATTTGTCCATTTTACTGCCCACCCCCCCCTTCTTTCCGCTCCTCCCCTCCCTCCTCTGTCTCCCCTCCCTTTCCAGGCACACAGGCTGGGCTGAGGCCCTCCTCTGGGAGACATTACAGCAGCTGTCTGCGACCATCGATCCCAGACAATGATGTCCCAGTCTGGCACAGGAGGCCCATCAGTGCCTGGTCTCTGTGCCCAGTGCTACTCCACAAGGTCCATCCCTCATAAAGTCACATTGTAGGCAACTTAGTCCTGTTTGATCAATGGACCTATATTTTAATTGATATAGCGTTTAAACAACAATCATAAGCGTATAGCATGCCACATAGGTCTCTCTTATAGGAATATCTCAGATGAAAAAAAAAAATCAGGGTGAAAACTCCTGATACTGAGTGTCTTAAGACAAATTGGTCCCTTTCTGTTCATTATACCTGTTCAAATGCAGAATTTCTGTCTACATGACTGATAGTCCAATTACAAATGATAGATAAAGGCTTCTGAAATGTTGTAGAGACAAAGACAAAGACAATGAAACATTTGGCAAATTGAACGTACTGCTTTTAAGATTCTGCTTCAATTTCCCACTCTTTCTCCCAAATATTGCTTGCAGCAGAGCCATTTTAGCTTCAAAGGCCATATAAGGTTACTCTCCGAAATATCATCAATACTGCATCCACTTTATTCTCATTAAATTTAAACCTAATGGGACATGAAATTAAGTTAAGTATTTTAAAATTAAATCTGTGAGAAGGCATTGAGGAGATGGTCTTAGATGGTCGTAAGGCACTTGGTATACAGTATGTCCTTGTTGTAAGCACTTTCCCTGGGTGGATTTTGCATGGCGTAACACTAAGTGCCCTTCAGCAGCGCATTGATAAAATGTGCTATCACCATGGGATCATTTCTGCGGGCAGGCTTGGCATTGTGACAACACTACAAACACTTGCAGTTGGCTGCCAGTTTCGCCAGACAGTTTACATATACTGTAGTATGTGCATGATATATGAGTGTGGCTTATGGTCGTACGACAGAGAGGCTTTGGAACAAAGATACACAACAGAACATAATTTGGACATATGTGGCGAGTGGCGAAAGTTCCTGGATCAAGATGAATAGATGTGGGTCAGATGATCTGAGATTAGTGGTGGACCGTGGTGGTTAGGGAAACAGTATACAGTAATTAGGAGTTCTACAGACCCAGATGCAGGCCCATAGTCAGCTGAGCCCCATTCTGACAGGATGAAATATAATGATGCCCTCCAGTTTCCATTAAAGTGGCAATATGTACGTTTTTGGGCGACCTGACCAAATTTACATAGAAATGTGAGTTATAGAGCTATCATTCAACTTGAAAGCAAGTCTAAGAAACGGTAGAACTGTTCTATGTGCTCTATTTCTATGCTTCCCGTTCTTAAGTTTTGTTTTTGCGTCTTTTACTTTCGGTTTTGTACACCAGCTTCAAACAGCTGAAAATACAATATTTTTGGTTATGGAAAATATATTTCACAGCGGTTTAGATGGTACAGTGATTATCTACACTATACTAGCTTATCTTGTCACATAAACTGAAATGATGCAAACTATTAGAGTTTTAGCAACCAGGAAATGGCAGAGCGATTTCTGCATAGTGCAACTTTAAATACAGCTTGTCTCCAGCTATATATCATGTTGAAGAACAGATGTCCCATTGAATTGGCTGTAACACTGTGAGGGTATCACTCAATATCTGTTTATAGCCCTGGATTGTTAGGGAACATTCACCACCTCTCTAACCCATGCTTACTACACACCCAGACCTAAGATGATCAATGGTGCTACCGACACATTGAAAAAAGTGAAGAAAGAAATGCAAAACATTGATTGAGCTCATTTTGATTTATTTTAGCGTTAGTATTGAAAGTTGTATTTGGAGAATACTCTACAACAACAACAAGCAAGCTTGCTACCTCCACTTCTATTCAGGATTCAGTTCTATTCAGAATATTACTGATTGTTATCTGAGGTTTCTGTAGCTGTAGCTATGGGGTAGGTAAGGATGTTCAAGGCAAGCAGTACACAATTCCATGAAGTGTATAATCGAGAGATTAAACATTTGAATAGATGTTCGTTTTCAATGAACCATGGAACATATGAGGCGCTGTCCATCGTTCTGAAGTTGCCATTCGAGAAATGTATTGCATCCTTACTAGTGCTGGCACAATTACGTATAACCGTGCAACCGACGGTTATGGATGAAGACTGTCATGAAAATAAAATAACCGCCATAACAGTTTTTTCTTCAAGAGAGGAAAACATTAGCATATTAATTTTTTTTAAACAAAGTGGTTATTACGGAGACCACAGTAATTTGGTTGGCCAATTACCGCCATCCAAAAGTCCACGACCGTCACAGCCCTAAGACTTGACTAGACTTACAGTAGGGTGAGGTTGCCAGAAAATAGTTTTATTCAACTTTTTTGAGGTAGAATAAAGTAGTTTACTACCCTCCTTCCTATAGATAACATGAATAAATAATAAATACATGTAAAGATCGTGGTTCTGTGACATCATGAGACGGAAATGGCTGTCAGCAAACAATGCAAAGCTTCTCTCACAACTTTTTTCTTCAGGCTCCTTACGGCTTAGGGGGGATGCAGCATTTTTTGGCCGGTGTGCGACGAGGCGGTGACAAACTTTGAGGGATATGAATGCATCTCAAGTCAGGGATTAAACTATGTCTGGGCGGAATCCCAAACACCAGATTTCCTTTTAATGTCGAAAGAGACATACTGTATTTACAGTATGTTGCGTTTGATGATATGTAAAAGTTGTTGCATTTGACAATGGATATCAAAGGGTTTTTGTCAAGGGGACTGTTGGACGTGTGTAAATGACAGACAGTTTCTTGTACATTGCTTCGAGAAATATGAGGGATAGCTGAGGTATGTTGAATGCATTTTGTGAATAAGGCTCAGCTAGGTAAGGAATAAGCCTTCTCTCTTCAACAAAATTACACCGAATCAGCACTCTGTTTAAGTAATTTGCTATTGTACGGCTGTTTCATTGTTAGATAAAGAGCTTTGTCCCCTAGCACTATATTCACAATGAAAACTCATCGTCATCCATCAAATAAGCACTAGGGCCTATCGATTCACTACATGCACACTCTTCTTAGTAAGTAATGTTTACTGTGAGAAGTAGGGGTGAGGGGTTTTAAGGCAGGCATGATGAGGTCGGAATGCAGCAGCAGGATTAGCAGGAAGTGAATGTATCAACATCAAAGCCTTGGCCTGAATAATCAAACCCAGAGCTACCTCTGTAGAACTGTCATGGTGAGATTCGGCATGCCTCTACACCGCCTGTGGACAATCAACGAGAAGTGACAGCAGCAAACTAGACTACTGCAGCAGCGACAGAGCCCCTGTCACTCGCCTGCTATTGGTTGATAATGGAAGAAGTGTGGTGCTGGTGCGATAGTTTATTTCTTTACACTGGTCCAATCTTACATTTCTATTTTTAGAAATGTGAATTATTTTGTATTTAACAGTTTAATATATTGGAAAAGTGTGCGTCCAAGATCACACACACACACACACACACACACACACACACACGATATGGGCAGTAGGTTAGTGCTAGGAGCACCATTACACACTAGACTGTTCCCTGGCCTGCACACAGCCACAGTCACACACAGCAGCCTCGCTATCACTGAGGAGTCAGGGAGTGACAGTCTTCAAAATGCATAATAGCACAGGGCATCTTTCAGAGAGCATCTGTCACACATACACACACGGCATGTGTACGCATGCACACACGCACATATGCACATGTTCATACACACACACAAACACACACATGCAAGAACACCTCATACATTAGTACAGGTAACGAATGGAATGCTAGAAAGTGTGTAGATTGTATGCTGTATGAAGTGGCCATGTAAAATCTAGTATCTATTTTCTGTTCAAAATGAAATATGTAAAACATGCAATACAGCAACTGCTTCGCTTTAGGCCAATTCATATATCAGAGGGAGAGCCTTATTGATATTGTGAGCTTGAAAGGAGTGTGGCTTTTTAACAGCAGTTTGTATACATCTGTGATTGTACTTTTTTCTGTGAAAGACATTTTTCTCAAATGTCATCCTGTCACCATCGCTCAAACGGCAGACAGTGTGTGATGACAATCACTGCTAATGTCATTCTATCGCCACAAAATACTATTAATAAATCAAATGCTTACATATCGGCCCTCAGAGAGACAGGCACGACAGACAGACTGACAGGTAGCTGTTCACTGCCAGGTTAATTTCTCAGAAATGAAAGAATGAAAGAAAGACAAAGAAAAGGCACAGGCATTATGTCATCAAAGTATCTCCCTCCATCGCCATGGAAACCAATCAAGTCGGCAGATGTTAAAGACCATAATCTGAGATGTGCAGGAGAGAAGCCTGCCAACCGCACAACCCTGTGCAACTCAGTTCCTGTAATAAAAAATATTATTTTATATCAATATCTGAAATCTGTCTTCTTTATGCAGGCAGTTCATCATAATAAATGTGATCTAGTCCAGTAGAGGTGTGAAAATATCTCATTTACATAAGTATTCACACCCCTGAGTCAACACTCTGTAGAAGCACCTTTGGCTGTGATTACAGCTTTGAGTCGTCTTGGGTATGTCTGTATCAGCTTTGCACATCTGGATTTGGGGATATTCTCGCATTCTTCCTTGCAGAATTTCTCAAGCTCTGTTAAGTTAGAAGGGGAGTGGCGGTGAACAGCAATCTTCAAGTCTTTCCACAGATTCTCAATGGAATTCAAGTCTGGGCTTTGGCTGGGCCACTCAATGACTTTCACATTCTTGTTCTGAAGCCCTTCCAGTGTTGCTTTGGCTGTATGCTTGGGGTCATTGTCCTGCTGGAATGTAAATTTTCACCCCAGTCTAAGGTCGTTTGCACTCTGAAGCAGGTTCTCATCAAGGATTTGCCTGTATTTGACACCATTCATTGTTTCCTCTTACCAGTCTCCCAGTCCCTGCCTCTGAAAAACATCCCCATATCATGATGCTGCCTCCACCATGCTTCACGGTATGGATGGCGCTTTGCATTCAGGCCAAAGAGTTAAATGTTTTGCCTTATGCTCTCAGTCTTTCACGTGGCTTTTTGCAAACTCCAGGCATGTTGTCATGTGCCTTTTTCTCAGGAGTGGCTTCAGCCTGGCCATTCTCCCATAAAGCCCAGATTGGTGAAGTGCTGTAGAGACTGTTTTCCTTCTGGCAGGTTCTCCCATCTCAGCCAAGGAACTCTGTAGTTCTGTCAGAGTGGTTGTTGGGTTCTTGGTCACCACCTGACCAAGGTCTTTCTTTCCCGGTTGCTCAGTTTGGTCGGATGGCCAGCTTTAGGCAGAGGCTTGGTGATTCCATATTTCTTCCATTTCCCAATGATGGACCACTGTGCTCTTGGAAACTTTCAACACTTTAGAAATTGTTTTATAACCTTTCCAGATATATGCCTCATCACAATTCTATCTTGGAGATGTATGGACAGTTCCTTCAACATCATTGTATAGTTTCTGCTCTGACATACACTGTCAACTGTGGGACCTTATATAGACAGGTGTGTTTCTTTCTAAATCATGTCCAAACAATTAAATTGGCCACAGGTGGACTCCAATCAAGTTGTATGACGTCTCAAGGATAATCAATGGAAATTGGATGCACCTGAGCTCAATTTGGAGTGTCATAGCAAAGTGGTGTGAATACTTATGTAAATGAGATATTTCTGTATTTCATTTTCAAAACAGTCAAAAAATGTGTTTTCACTTTGTCATTATGGGGTATTGTGTGTAGATAGGTGAGACACTTTTTTTCTCCATCCTTTTTTAATTTAAGCTGTAACACAAAAAATGTGGAATATGTCAAGGGTTATGAATTCATTCTGAAGGCACTGTAAGTGTTCCTTGAAGTCTACTGATTACAATGATACATAATATGATATTATATACTGTGTCACTTTTAAGAAATGTGACATGAAACCTGCCCTGTACACGTCACTTTATGTAAATTCCCATAGGAATACATAATGTCCAGCAGGGAGGGACGTAGCCCATTTTAACAAAATCCCTTTATGACGAGACCACAAAACTTCTACAAAAAGCCAGGATGTCTAAATAAAGATGTCCAGCTATAGTGCCATTGCAGAGTTAACCTGACACACTGTAGGGCATTCGTTTTCCAAAATGTCAGCCAACCAGCTCCATGGGGCCAAATTCAGAGTAGTTTCACATGGCCAACACTATATTATATAAGTAATAGGTATGAAGCCCAATTTGTGTAATTCATGTGTTTGACATATTTAAGTAAAAATATTCAGTATTTCTTATAAAGCACACTGTATCATCACTACATTTGTACACTGCAAGTATAATGCAGGGGTTAAAATAATCATGTAGTTGATCTATTCTGTATAGGCCCTTAATCAGAAAATCAGTGTGCACTTATTAATAGATAATTAAGCTCCTGAAACACGTCATCCTGACTATCTTGTGTCAGCTCTAAGCCAGGGGTGTATTCAACATCCAGGTGGTGGAGAGAGATCCCAACATCCCCGCACACGGTGGGCAGATTGTAGGGACATGGACTCGGGTCTGCCTGGCACGCTGACCGATGCACGCACACACGCACGCACGCACGCACGCACGCACGCACGCACGCACGCACGCACGCACGCACGCACGCACGCACGCACGCACGCACGCACGCACGCACACACACACACACACACACACACACACACACACACACTCCTTATTTTCAAGCTTAGTGGTGGCTGCATCATGTAATGGGGATGCTTGTAATCGTTTTTCAGGATAAAAAAGAAACGTAATGGAGCTAAGCACACGAAAAATCCCAGAGGAAAACCTGGTTCAGTCTGCTTTCCACCATACACTGGGAAATGAATTCACCTTTCAGCAGGACAATAACCTAAAACACAAGGCCAAATCTACACTGGAGTTGCTTACCAAGAAGACAGGAGTTGCTTACCAAGAAGACAGTGAATGTTCCTGAGTGGCCGAGTTACAGTTTTGACTTAAATCTACTTGAGAATCATTGGCAAGACCTGAAAATGATTGTCTAGCAATGATCAACAACCAATTTGACAGAGCTTGAAGAATTTTGAAAAGAATAATGAGCAAATGTTGCACAATCCAGGTGTGGAAAGCTCTTAGAGACTTACCCAGAAAGACTCACAGCTGCAATCACTGCCAAAGGTGCTTCTACAAAGTATCGACTCAGGGGTGTGAATACTTATGTAAATTAGATATTTCTGTATTTCATTTTCAATAAATCTGCAAAAATGTCTAAAAACATGTTTTCACTTTGTTATTATGGGGTATTGTGTGTAGATGGATGAGAAATCAATTTAACACAACAAAATGTGAAATAAGTGAAGGTGTATGAATACTTTCTGAAGGCACTGTAATGGGGATGGTAAATGGCGGGTCTGGAAGCTAGGCAGCGTTGAAGCCCCCTGGAGCAGCAGCAGCCCCTCTGGGCTCCATAGACCTCCAGATGTCCAGCTTTAGCACTCAGCTAGCAGCACGGATGGGCCTCGCTGCGCGGAACCTCCACTGGGGGGGAAGTGCTTTAAGGAGTAGGTGTCTTGGCACTTTATGCTTCATTTTAACCCAAAGAACAAATTGAAAGTGACAGGTTCATCCAAAACTGGAGGGAGTTGGTCGGTTGATGGGGGGGGGAAAGGAGAAAGAGGGAGAGAGAGACAGAGAGAGAGAGAGAACGTTAGCAGTGTGGGTCTAACTGCTTTATTGGCCATGCCATTAACTTTAGCCCCGAAACCTTCTAATTTAAGGAGTGTAAAGCCTGAGCAGAAGATCCGCCATCCAGACCAGTGTTTCTGATGTTGCCAGATGGTTTATGCAGTGAACATGAGAGCCTACGAAGACCCTCACAGTCACACAAACGCATGCGCACACACACACACACACACACACACACACACACACACACACACACACACACACACACACACACAGTCAGGCAGGCCAGGTAGGCAGGTCTGAATAATGCAGGGGCAGGCAGGCAGATCTCTGGTAGTACAGACACAGCAGCACGCAACCTGGTTAAATATTCATCCAAGGTGGGCATCCCTCCCTGATGGAGACTCTCCTCTCCTCTCCATTCTCTGTGGCTCCATGAGGAACAAGAAGGAGCTTTAAAGCCCTTCTTCTGTTGTGTTATGTCATTAGTGGGAGAGCATGACCAAACAAATGCTTCCACCTTCCTCCATCCGCCATACTCATTTACATTTACGTCATTTAGCAGACGCTCTTATCAAGAGCGACTTACAGTTAGTGAATGCATACATGTTTTTTTTATTTTTTATTTTTATTGTTTTTTTCATACTGGCCCCCCGTGGGAAACGAACCCACATCCCTGCCGGCCAAACCCTCCCCTACCTTGGACGACACTGGACCAATTGTGCGCCGCCCATGGATCTCCTGGTCCCGACAGAGCCTGGACTCGAACCAGGATCTCTAGTGGCACAGCTAGCACTGCGATGCAGTGCCTTAGACCACTGCGCCACTCGGGAGTATACTCCCTTTGACTCAGTCATGTGAGGTCTGAATATAGGAAATGGAGGAAAAAGGAGCAGACAGGTCATAAACTTTGGTAATCTTTACGTAACCCTGTATTTCATTAGCTGGTGGGGAGATTATTTAAAAACGGACATGGAAGTAAGTAAAGTGGCAGAGGGGGTTGTTAGAGAAGAAGAGTTGTTGATGGCATACACCAGCCATGTTCCCCCTGGGAGTCTCGTGCATTATGGGACTTTGAGTGGGCTGCCTGCTCACACTTTTTATTGACTGGATCAGTAGGTTACAATCCTACACGATCCTTCTACTCCTTGAATGGGGAGTATGTAGCAGCTATCAGTCCCCCATGCTGCTAAAGCCTACAGAATACCATAATGGAGGATCTCAATGGAAGCAAGCTGCTCCACTCATGACCACAGCAATGCATTTAGGAGGCTTACTTGTTGGGCCATTCACTGGCATAAGAAACAGTCTTTTTAAATGTGGCTATTTCGACATGTTTAAGAAAACATCTTTACTATGTGATGTATGCAGCGCTTAGGGATTTTCCTTTGTGTACTGATTCTAAATTAAATCTAGTTCCATTTACTTTGTAATTCCACAAGTTAATATTCAATAGACCATATACAAACACATATGGTCAAATAAAGAGTAGTTTAATATGTCCCCATTACTACCTCATTTTGGACATTGAGTCGGAGAGGTATACTATTGTTTTCATTATTGCCCACAGTTAACTTACAACTGCATCATAGACAGAATAACCATTCTCTGCTCAATTTCTACACCATCTATGGTTTGACGACTCTCACGAGGGAAGTCAATAGAGCAATCATACTTTATAGTCCACCTTGTACACATGTCAGGCGCAATCACCTTATCCAGAAATGAAATATTCAACCGCCAATAAACCATCAGGACCCACTAAAGACGGCTGTAATGCATCACAAACATTCAGGACCAAGTTCCTCTTTAAGTAGAAATTTCAAATGAAGATCAATATGGAACACACATTAAAGGTTAGTTAACCTGCTGTGTTATTATGTTGCCCCCACTAGGTCAGTCTGTCATTAAATGTATTAACCTCACAATGTGGATCTAGGATGACCAACAGAGGCAGGGATATTACAGAATATAATAAACAGGTGGTAGCTAAATAGGTTTGTCAATATCATTTTGTCAAAATGCTGACCTATACAAAGCAGACAGAACAGGAAATGTTTCCTGGTAAGACTTCCTCTAGGAAGAATGGGTGTCTGCAGTGAATAATTACATATTATTATGTGCACAGCGCACCATAGCAGCTCTGATTCACTTTTAAGTTGTTTGTTAGTTTGTTAAATGAGGCATGTTCTCCATTTATAATTGTATTTTGCAACATTAATTAAAAGAAAGGCCCTCAACTGCAGTACTGGAAGGGAGTGCAAACAATCTGTTTCATTATGGGGCAATTAGGATAGAGCGCCACCAGTTGTTTGGGTTTTTTTGTTTCCTGACTCTGGGTGAGCTCTCTCTCTCTCTCTCTCTCTCTCTCTCTCTCTCTCTCTCTCTCTCTCTCTCTCTCTCTCTCTCTCTCTCTCTCTCTCTCTCTCTCTCTCTCTCTCTCTCTCTCTCTCTCTCTCTCTCTCTCTCTCTCTCTCTCTCTCCTCTCTCTCTCTCTCTCTCTCTCTCTCTCTCTCTCTCTCTCTCTCTCTCTCTCTCTCTCTCTCTCTCTCTCTCTCTCTCTCTCTCTCTCTCTCTCTCTCCTCTCTCTCTCTCTCTCTCTCTCTCTCTCTCTCTCTCTCTCTCTCTCTCTCTCTCTCTCTCTCTCTCTCTCTCTCACAGACAGTTTTCGTGACAAATCCTCATGGCGTCTATGGGCTACACGTGGACAGAAAATGGTAAAAGAGTGTGCCTGGGGCACACATGTAATACTGACAGTCGTTACCCGGAGAGGTTTCGTTTTCACTGCCTCGACACTGTCTGTTGATCCATGTAGTGAATCTGTTATTCAATGTGTTTGTATGGGCTAATAGCAGTAAGACCAAATACATATTTTCATCCCCAAAAAATGTGTTATTTAATTTTGATACTTAAAGGTGTCTTAAAGTTCAAAATCAAAATCAAAACTAGGTCACCTATAAGTTTCCTTTAGATTTGTTTGCAGTTGTGTGTGATTGTCCGCCTGTCCATTGATGTATGGGATTTTGTTCTCGTATTGATAGTGTATTTACGCACTGTTTGCGTAATCGCTCGCCTCCAGTTTTGAGGCCCGTTATTTTGTATTTGTCCTGTTGACTAGTAAAGTCGTTTTGACTGAGCTTCTGTGTCCTGCGCCTGACTCCAACACCGCATCCACATCAGCTTGTGACAGACAGCATTGTATTGTAAGTTATCCTCTAGAATGGTGATCTGATGTTATTGCTACACCTTGTCCCACACTAGGTAAATAAATACAATAATGCATGGTCTGCTGGGATTGAGTGGGCATGTACTGATATACTGCAATGTGTAAGTGAGAGGATATAGGTTTGACACACACTGTACTATATCTTACACAACATAAAAACAGTTTGTGCATCTTCAGGTATACTTCAGTATGTGGGAGGGCATCATAAGACCAAAACAGACCAAAAGTCAGCGAAAAGATACCTGCCTCAAAAGGCTAATTCTGAAATTCAACAGCTGCACTAGAAGTACATTACGTATAATCAAAAGCACAGAAATGTATCTTGCCACAGTCCATAAAAACAGGACTAAACAAAACATGAAGGGGAAATGAAAGAGGGGAAACCTTTTCTTTATTGATAGTGAGTCCTACAGTATATTGATGTAAAACAGAAATATATCACCATAGAAGACTATGTAAAGTAAATGAGACATTTTAATTCAGTTGTGAAATAGTGTTTATAAAATAAATCAACAGCAAATATGCCTCATTCTCTGTAACCAGAACGTGAAACTACAACCCTTGATGCGTACTATGCACAAATTAGAAATATAACAGTCTTCCAAATAAAAAAAGACAGGCTCAATATATCCTACTAGTGTCATCCTACACAACATTGAGTCATTAGTGCAGCTTGAGGATACACTGCTACGCTGCCATAAATCACATAATGTACACATCCTAGCAATCATACCTCATCCTAGCAATCATACCTCATACACACAAGACAAGGGCTGCATCCCAAATGGCACCCTATTCCCTATATAGGTCTACTAAACTAACATATGGAATTGTTTTAAGATGGTCACACCATGGATTATGTATATTTATACATTATTTGATAAAATATTGAATTTGGCCTTTACTAATATAGCCCATAGAAACGCATTGGAAATTGAATAACACATTTGTGGCAAAACAGACAGGCAAAAAATAAATCATAAGGAATAAGGTTTTGAGGTGTCTTTCCTATATCTAGGAGATATATGAAAGCTAAGGAAATATTTTAGTTTTTTGGACACATATTTAACCCCTTTTCTTTGTTGGCACAAAACTACCTCCACACTTCCATTCATTTTTTAAAACTGGTACCGTTTACCTTCAGACGAGTCCCATGACACTTGTGGGGGTCGTAGAGCAAAACAGAGAATCTCCCTTTCCATAGTGTGGTCATCTTCATTTGTAGACCAAACCGTTCGGACGCTACAGACGTTTTGGTGAGAAGACCAATTATCGGGATCTCATGGTCTGATAAACAGCTCGGCCACCTTCCACCGCAGATGCGGAACGCCGACATAGGCTGGTGCGGTGGATTGAGACGCAGCCCATGCAAAGAAACAGATATCTCTAGCTTAAACTAATAGATTTTGATGGGGATTTTTTTATTACGTTACTAAGATTGACGCATGGGTGCGTCAATAGACTTTTAAGGATGAACAACTCACATAATAAGTTGTATGGACTCAGTGTTCAATAAGTGGTTAACAATCTCTGTACCCCACACATACAATTATCTGTAAGGTACCTCAATCGAGTAGTGCATTTCAAGCACAGATTCAACCACAAAGAGCAGGGAGGTTTTTCAATGCCTTCGCAAAGAAGGGCACCGATTGGTAGATGTGTAAAAAAAAAAAGAGAGAGGAAGGAAACTGCTCAGGGATTTCAGCATGAGGCCAATGGTGATTTTAAAACAGTTACAGAGTATAATGGCGGAGAAAACTGAGGATGGATCAATAATATTGTAGTTACTCCAAAATACTAACCTAAATGACAATGAAAAGAAGAAAGCCTGTACAGAATAAAAAATATTCCAAAACATGCATCCTGTTTGCAACAAGGTACTTATATTTGGCAAGAAATTGTACTTTTTGTCCTGAATACAAAGTGGCACCTTAATTGAGGAGAACGAGCTTGTGGTAATGGCTGGAGCAGAATCAGTGGGATGGTATCAAATACATAAAACACAGGGTTTCGCTCCATTCCAGCTATTATTATGAGCCGTCCTCCTCTCAGCAGCCTCCATTGGTTTGGGGGAAATCCAACACAACACATCACTGCGTACCACTCTTCATATTTTCAAGCATAGTAGTGGCTGCATCATATTATGGTTATGCTTGTCATCGGCAAGGACTAGGGAGTCTTTTAGGATAAAAATTAACGGAATAAAGCTATAAGCACAAGCAAAATCCTAGAGCAAAACCTGGTAGACAAATTTACCTTTCAGCAGGACAATAACCTAAAACACAAGGCCAAATCTACACTGGAGTTGCTTACCAAGACGACACTGAATGTTCCTGAGTGGCCTAGTTACAGTTTTGACTTAAATCAGCTTGAAAATCTAACAGAGCTTGAAGAATTTTAAAAAGAATATTGTACAATCAAGGTGTGCAAAGCTCTTAGAGACTTACCCAAAAAACTGTTCTAATCACTGTCAAAAGTGCTTCTACAAAGTATTGACTCAGGGGAGTGAGATATTTCTGTATTTCATTATCGCTAAATTTGCCAACATTTCTAAAAACATGTTTTCACTTTGTCATTATGGGGTATTGTGTGTAGATAGGTGAGAAAAATATATATTTCATACATTTAGAATTCAGGCTGTAACACAACAAAATGTGGAATAAGTCAAGGGGTATGAATACTTTCTAAAGGCACTGTATATGTATAGCAGAAGCCTGGTCATTGGCTAGTTAAACTATACAACTATTATATACACTATTATACCATGGCATTGTTGAATACTCATTTCTGATTGGCTTGAAGGGCATTTTAGAACGTGCATTATTTCCCTATAACGCACGGTATATTTGCACAGTAGAATTCAATGGCTATAGATAATTCTTACATGTTCTATGTAGCTATCTAGTAAACTTGCTAGCTACTTCAGTGGATGTTGAACACATTTCTATCGGCAAATGTGTTACATTATAGCCATGGTATAAAAGGGATAATCAACTTTGGGCTCTATGCATTCTCTGGAAAATAATGCAACTCTGTGGAAGGTCAGTTCCACTAGCGAGTCATGGAAAACACCTTCCACGTCTCGTTCATTATTTTCCATAGAACGCATGGCCCCTCGTTGATTATCCCTTACTTATATCTTATATGCATTTTGATGATGATCAATCTCTGAGAGATGTTGTATTTCTACAGTGGTGAGGGATAACATGGACACTGAGCGTGACCAGAAAGCAGTACTGTAAGATGTTTTCACTAATGCCAGTTATTCTTTGTTTCCAAATCCAACTTGCCAGTGAGCTATTGTAGAAGATATGGGTGGTTGTGGCACAAGTGGATCTGGAGCAATAAAAACAATGATTTGGTCCAACTCACTATTGCAAAACAATACTGAATACGGAGTTCATTGTAATATTCTATATTCTATTGATACTGTATATCAACAAATTATCATCCCATTTGGTTAATCCATTTACAGTTATTGGTTTCAGATCATTACTGAGTGAATGAAATTAAATATAGTAATGACTAATGACGTTATATATAGACTGCAGCATATACACTCACCCGCCAGTTTATTAGGTACACCAATCTAGTACTGGGTCGGACCCCCCTTTGCCTCCAGAACAGCCTGAATTCTTCAGGGCATGGATTCTACAAGGTGTCGGAAATGTTCCACAGGGATGTTGGTCCATGCTGACGCTACGGCATCATGCAGTTGCTGCAAATTGGAAGGCAGTACATTAATGCTGCGAACAGCCCATTCCATCTCATCCCAAAGATGCTCTATTGGGTAAGGTCAGCATCAATGTTCAGATACTCTGTGGCATTAATCGGTGTTCATTTGGTATCAAGGGACCTAATGTGTGCCAGGAAAACATTCCCCACACCAGTACACCATTGACACCAGCCTGTACCATTGACACCAAGCAGGATGGGCGCATGGACCCATGCTGTTTACGCCAAATCCTGACTTTGACATCAGCATGACACAACAGGAACTGGGATTCGTCGGACCAGGCGATGTTTTTCCACTCCTCAATTGTTCAGTGTTGGGGTCGTGTGCCCACTGGAGCCGCTGCTTCTTGTTTTTAGCTGATAGGAGTGGCACCCGGATTAGTCGTCTGTTGCAATAGTCGATCCGTGACAAGGATCGACGAGTTGTGCGTTCTGAGATGCCGTTCTGCACAACACTGTTGTACTGTGCCGTTATTTGTCTGTTTGTGGCCCGCCAGCTAGCTTGCATGATTCTTGCCATTCTCCTTCAACCTCTCTCATCAACAAGCCGTTTTTGCCCATAGGACGGCCGCTGACTGGATGTTTTTTGTTTGTCGCACCATTCTCGGTAAACCCTAGACACTGTCGTGCATGAAAAGCCCAGGAGGGTGGCCGTTTCTGAGATACTGGATTGGGCGCGCCTGGCACCCATGATCATACCACGCTCAAAGATGCTTAGGTCACTCGTTATTCCCATTATAACGTTCAATCGAACAGTAACTGACTGCTTCGATGCCTGTCTGCCTGCTTTATATAGTAAGCCACGGTCACGTGACTCACTGACTGTAGGAGCGATCCATTTACGTGAACGGCCGGTGAGTGTATGTGTCATATGTGAGTAACATCAGTACCATTCATTTAACTAATGCACTATGGCATTTATGAGGAACCATATTTGATGGTTTGTCTGAGGTAGTTACAGTTCACTAAGTGCACACTCTTAGTCAGTGTTCGTTAGGAGTATGAATTACAATTATGAGCCCAGCTGCTGTGCATTCACGGTTGTGGTTTTGTCACGCCCTGGCCTTGGAGATCCCTTTTAATTCTCTAGTTGGTTAGGTCAGGGTGTGATTTGGGTGTCCATTCTAGGGTTTCTATTTCTTTGTTGGCCGGGTGTGGTTCCCAATCAGAGGCAGCTGTCGATCGTTGTCTCTGATTGGGGATCATACTTAGGCAGCCTTTTTCCACCTTAGTTTGTGGGATCTTGTTTCTGGTTAGTAGCTGTGTAGCCTGCAAAACTTTATGTTCGTTTGTATTTTGTTGTTTGATCTGTATTCAGTTAATACATTTAAATGTTCGCCTACCACGCTGCACCTTGGTCCGAGCCGTCAATCAACGAGCGTGACAGGTTTTGCAAATACTTCATTCTTCATTTAGATGTATGCAACACCTGGTCTAGATTGCAAGGTAAACACTGTGGGGTCGATGCCTGGCTGCTCATTTGCAATGCAATCATGTGTGAAGTGTCAAAACAAAGATGTGCTGTATACAAATCTGGCATACTGTATGGGGAGCTTTTGACAGCCATATTATAAACCACACAGGTGCAATTGAAAACGGCAACCCTTACTGAAAAGCAATATTACATTACCTGTGTGAAATAAGTGTAAACTTATTCAGAGAGTGCATTTAAAAAAGGTATATATACACACAGTACCAGTCAAAAGTTGACACACCTACTCATTCAAGGGTTCTTCTTTATTTTTACTATTTTTTACATTGTAGAATAATAGTGAAGACATCAAAACAATGACATAACACATATGGAATCATGTAGTAACCAACAAAGTGTTAAACAAATCAAAATATATTTATATTTGAGATTCTTCAAATAGCCACCCTTTGCCTTGATGACAGCTTTGCACACTCTTGGCATTCTCTCAACCAGCTTCACCTGGAATGCTTTTCCAACAGTCTTGAAGGAGTTCCTACATATGCTGAGCACTTGTTGGCTGGTATTTCCTTCACTCTGCGGTCCGACTCATCCCAAACCATCTCAATTGGGTTGAGGTCGGGGAATTGTGGAGGCCAGGTCATCTGATGCAGCACTACATCAAACTCCTTCTTGGTAAAATAGCCCTTACACAGCCTGGAGGTGTGTTGGGTCATTGTCCTGTTGAAAAACAAATGATAGTCCCACTAACCCCAAACCTGATGGGATTGCGTATCACTGCAGAATACTGTGGTAGCCATGCTGGTTAAGTGTGCCTTGAATTCTAAATAAATCACAGACAGTGTCACCAGCAAAGCACCACCACACCATAACACCTCCTCCTCCATGCTTTACGGTGGGAAATACACATGCAGAGATCATCCGTTCACCCACACTGTGTCTCACAAAGACACAGCGGTTGGAACCAAAAATCTCCAATTTGGAAACACAAACACATATTTCCACCGGTCTAATGTCAATTGCTCGTGTTTCTTGGCCTAAGCAAGTCTCTTCTTCTTATTGGTGTCCTTTAGTAGTGGTTTCTTTGCAGCAATTCGACCATGAAGGCCTGATTGACACAGTCTCCTCTGAACAGTTGATGTTGAGATGTGTCTGTGACTTGAACTCTGTGAAGCATTTACTTGGGCTGCAATTTCTGAGGCTGGTAACTCTAATGAACTTATCCTCTGCAGAAGAGGTAACTCTGGGTCTTCCATTCCTGTGGCAGTCCTCATGAGAGCCAGTTTCATCATAGCGCTTGATGGTTTTTGCGACTGCACTTGAAGAAAATGTATTTTCCGTATTGACTGACCTTCATTGACTGACCTTCATGTCAAGTAATGCTGGACTGTCATTTCTCTTTGCTTATTTGAGCTGTTCTTGCCATAATATGGACTTGGTCTTTTACCAAATACGGCTATCTTCTGTATACCCCACCTACAGTGGCTTGCAAAAGTATTCACCCCCCTTGGCATTTTTCCTATTTTGTTGCCTTACAACCTGGTCCAACAAGTGTTCTGTTTTTTTGTCTTATTTCTTGTTTGTTTCACAAGAAAAAAATATTTTGCATCTTCAAAGTGGTAGGCATGTTGTGTAAATCAAATGATACAAATCCCCCCAAAATCCATTTTAATTCCAGGTTGTAAGGCAACAAAATAGGAAAAATGCCATACTTTCGCAAGCCACTGTACACCTTTCAGGAACCGCACCACCAGGGGGTGAGCCCCCAGTGAGGCTGATGTGTTTTTTCTCCAGTTAAGCATACTAAGCATAGTTAATTACATCATCACAAGCTAACAATGTATGGTTAAATAGTTAATGACAACATGACAAGAAGAGGCCTGAAACAGAGCAAGGAAATAGCTCAGGGAATTGTGAAACAGAGCCAGGTAAACAGAACCATATGATGAGGATTTTTCAGTGGACTATGGGATAGACATGGTTAATCAACAAACACGGAGCCAGGGTTAAACATTGATACATCTCTGTTGATAGGCAAGAACGTAATTGGTTTCTCTCATTGGGTTTATGTGTTTGTTCTCTTGTTCTCTGGTCATCTGACCTGTCTTCTGTTCCCTTATCTTATCAGTGACTGAAACCAGGCTGAACCCTTTGTCTCTCCTTGAGCGTCTTCCTGATTAAATTACAGTGTGACGGGTTGGGACAGAGGAGTTAGGCTTGGGTATGTTTGAGTGATTGATTGTGGGCCTGCCATGTTGTCCACAATCAATCTCCAGGTCAAGCCAGGGTGAGCCAGGGTTGAACAAGTTTCAAACTGAACATTATTATTTTTACATGACAGGGCTATTACTTGTGCATGACAAAGCTTGATTGGTCACACCACCATTGTTTCCAAACTGAATAGAAGTCAGATTTTGCCACTATCATAAACTAAGGAAGTGGGTGGAACGGTCAAGAGGTGGAAACTGGAGACAGTGGTGGTGGAACCAAAGAGGAAGGGGTTAAGCTAAAATGTATGTAAAATTACTATATAAACCGAGAGCTAGGAGGTGGACAATCAGATGCTTTACAAACCACCTCGGCTCTATTGCGTATGTAATAAAGTATATCTTAATTCTACAAAAACTCTGAAATACTTTGGTTCTTTGATTAGTATAAGGACAAATTTGCTACATCATAATTGGCGACCCCGGCAGGACTGGAAAAAGAGACCATAAGGGGTGCTGCGCATCCGGAGGAGGCTGAGCGAATCACACACAAAGTACAGTGGCCGCTGTAAAAGAGGTAAGCGTTCTTGCTTTGAGTATAGAAATTGTGTGATTCACCCAGCTGATTCTGGAATGTCAGGTACTGGGTCTCTCCAGTATTAAGGGCTACATTTAGGAAAAGTACAGAGTTTTTGTTGGAATAAGAAATAAGCATGCATGCAATGTTGTTGATTATTGATTTTTTTATATAAGGACCGTAGGTACAGCTTTGGTGTAGGAACCATAGGACTGAACACACAGGGAATAGTATTTCTAGCGCTAGGTAAAAAGTAGTTCTGCTCATCTGTGAATCAGGAAGGGGCTGTGAGGTCGCTTGAAGTTCTGTCTCGGATGGGGAGGGGGTGACGCATCTCTTTTGGATCGTTGCTTAAGTGCAGCCTGGCAGAGAGGACGCACCCAATCTCGCATTTAGGAGGAGAATAATAAATAGTGCGTGAATGTTCATTGACATGCTGAATGTGGGAAAATTCACGGTTACCAGGAGGGTTATGAGAAATCCTGTTAGAGGAACAGGTCGCGTGTACCGTGGTATGATGTTTAGACATTGTATTTCGGCCAATCGTTTAGGATGTGGTTCGGACATTATATTTGGAAACCTCAAAGGAGATTTAGGATTATGGTAAAATTGGTTATCGTAAATTGTCAATGTGATAAATTTGACATTCCAAGTTTGGGCCCACATATAGAAGAAAATATTCCTGCAGTTTATACAAATATTGATTAAGTGTGTTGGAAAATAGTATTGTGTGAATGTGATATGAGAGTTGTGTGAATATGGGAATGAGTTTTAATCTGAAGTTTGGAGAATAACATATATAAATATGTATAATAAAATTAGTGAGATTTGGATAAAAAGCTTTTGATATAACGTTATCTTGGGGTTCCGTACATCATAGAATATCACGGGGAGGTATTGAGAACGGGATGTTATGTTAGAAAGTGGGTCCGGGTAACTAAAAGTTGTTTTTGGTTCCGCTGGGAATAGATTGTGATGAGTGGATGTGTGTCATTGGGATTGGGTGATGTGAATATATGACGATATGGTGAATTTTATGTGCATGTAATCGATTACTAGAGGTTTGATAAGGTTAAGCATTATATGACTGTCTCTCATTGCGGAGCTAAGGTGGTGTAGTAAAGGAATTTCATCATGTCGCAAGGGAAAACATAATCCATTTGATTAAACTTGTTAGATCTGTTTCCAAATCAATGAATGTAGATTTGACTCGTTGACTGCTAATTTATTCCCTTTGAGCATGTGAGATCTTTGCAAAGAAACACTTGGACGACCTTTAGCACTATTTTCTGGTAATTCTGTTATGTGACAGATGGTAAGACTACAAACCATTGTAATTGGGATATTTGCAGGATTTACTTTGAATAGGCATAGGTTCTGTGTTACTGACTAAAATCTGGGTTTCTGATTATAATTCGACTATGGCCATGGGTTGCTTAAATTGATATAGCAGCCAGTGTTTATTTTAAGAGGTAAACTGAATGATTTAGCAGCTTGCTCAGTTCAAATTGAGAGGCTAAGTTATTGAACATGAATAGCGGAACGATTGAGGTAATACGGTTTTTTGTGTGGCCTAATGGGGTTGTAATTTTAAATATTGAATGGAATATGGAAATTAATTGAATATATGCTTGTAAACTACAGCAAGTGTTTATTTTGTTACCTGTAGCCTAATTAGAAAGGACAGTTACCTAAATCGACTGACTTCTAATAATAGTGGACTGGCAATTGCGATAGAGCTGTGGCCATGATCTTAATTTATAACATTATCGGAAAGGGGCACAATCTAAAGCAGTGTCTATAATATTGAAATAATTTCAGTGGGTTATTCCAAAACTAGCGACAGTAATAAGGGAACAAATAGGCACAAATAGAATTACCCAAATTAGTACATGAAATTCGAAGGTGGGGGCGCAGACCGGGAGAAAAGATAACATTCAGACCACGATTATTAAAACAAGTGGTGCAGGAAATAGTAATAACATAGAAGGTAGGAGAATTTAGGATATGAACTAGGCGTCCAGATATAGACAAGCAAAAGAGAAAAACTAAGAAGGAAAAGTTAGGGAATAAATGCCAAGACGAAGATTAGAACAAGAACCAGCCGCAATCAAGTATAGGATAAAGGGATATACAATAGTCTATTACACAGTGACGGCAAACATAAAAATAAAAACGTATGATATAAACATACTGAAAGACAGGAAAATAAGGTATAGGAATTTGGATACGGGATACCTAGAGTACGAAAATGGAAAATAGAAAATAGTAACGTGAATATTATTGGGGGAGAATAGGGGGTGGTCTGGCGAGACTGAATGGACCACTGGGAAAATACCTAAGGACAGAAAAGAGAGGGGGGGATATCTTATTGGGAAATGAGACGAGAGAACGGAGAATAAAAGAGTTAAGAGGAACACGAGGGATAAGGACGCATTTTTGGAAAGAAGCAGAGTATGAAGATATATTAGGGAGAAAGATACCATTTAGGGAGAAAGATACCATTAACTGAGGAATATAAAACTTTTAGCTGAGATCACTACAGAAATATTACTGACCCAACATCCTAACAGAGACACAACCAAAACATAAAGCTACAACAGCAATCTAGGATTGTGAAAGTTGTCAAGTTAGTTTTTTAACCCTACGATAGAGGTAAACGCAGAACGCTGTTTGAGAATGGGTTTTATTTTTGTCTACTAGTAAGAATAGAAGATGTTTTAGTCTTCGGGTGTTAGCGACTGGGGCTCGCTGAACTCGAGCGGGCTGTAAGGGACATAATGGGTTAAGTTTGGTGTAGTGGGATCACTGGTTGCTGCGGAAAAGGAGGAGGTCAAAGGGGGGTGAGTGTAACCGGTGTGAAATGGCTAGCTAGTTAGCGGTGCATGCTAGTAGCGTTCAATCGGTGAGGTCACTCGCTCTGAGACCTTGAAGTAGTTGTTTCCCTTGCTTTGCAAAGGCCGTGTCTTTTGTGGAGCGATGGGTAACGGTGCTTCGAGGGTGATTGTTTTCGATGTGTGCAGAGGGTCCCTGGTTCAAGCCCAGGTAGGGACGGAAGCAGATCTGTTTCATTGATGATGTTGACCCGGATCACTGGTAGCAAGGATTAGATTATCCGAAAGGGATTGTCCTACCAACCCATGGCGGCCTAGGATAACATAGTAATTAAAGTGGCCTCCCTGTGAATAGATGTTTTGACTATAATTTCAAAATAATTGGTCACCTGGTAAATTAACTTTGGACGGAAAGACAGAGGTAGAGGATGATAGAGATTGTAGAGGGTTTTCTGGGTTAAAAGGAAAGTAGACTAATTGGGAAATGAGAAATGTCTAATTGAATTGTTTGAATAGACAGGAATTAAAATAATGCCTTCTAGTAATGTGAATGCAAATATGTTATTGGTGGTTTGTTGATAGACTTTACTAATGCCATAATTGAGTCCGCGGGTGAAAGAGAGTCATGCTCGCTGGGCTATATAGAGATGTAAGGTACGCAGTGGGATATTTGTATCAGAGGTCTGAATAGGGGAATCAGAAAAGTTATTTGACCATTTCTAATTATTATTAGTCAATTCTATAGTTTGCGTAACACCATGTCACGCCCTGGCTCTGGGGACTCTTGTATGTTGAGCCAGGGTGTTAGTTTCTTTGTGTAGTGTATGTTTCGTTTTCTATGTTCTGTTCTAGGTTATGTGTTTCTTTGTTGGCCGGGGTGGTTCTCAATCAGAGCCAACGTGAATCAGCTGTTGCTTGTTGTCTCTGATTGGGAACCATACTTAGGCAGCCTGTTGTGCACTTGTGTTTTGTGGGATCTTGTTCCGTGTTGGTTTGTGTTCATGACCGAGGACTCGTTTTGTTGTTTTGTATTTTGTATCGTGTTGCTAGTACACTATTAAAGAGATGTACGCATATCACGCTGCGCCTTGGTCCAATCACTATGACGATTGTGACACACCAGTAATTTATGCAAACAGTTAATGAATTTTACAACGATAATCTGTTTCTGTTACGTTGAACAGTGGATGGCAGGTAGTTTTGACTATTACGCTGATGGGGCTGCACCAACTTTTTGAAGGTTCTAGATTTGTTAATCAACAGGTTTATATTTTTAACTAAATAAATGCAACAGGTTGCAGTGATTAGATTACCGGAAAGGGGTTATGGGTTTGTTTATTTTATAAGGTGTATTTTCCCCTTAATTGAACATGGTATTATCTGATGTGTTTATTTTTTTATTTTTTTTATTTTTTACCTTTATTTAACTAGGCAAGTCAGTTAAGAACAAATTCTTATTTACAATGACGGCCTACACCGGCCAAACCCGGACGACGCTGTGCTCCGCCCTATGGGACTCCCAATCACGGCCGGTTGTGATACAGCCTGGAATCGAACCAGGGGGTCTCAAGCACTGAAATGCAGTGCATTAGACCGCTGCGCAACTCGGGAGTTTTGAGTGGGATTCTCTCTTCCAGGACTGATGGAAGTCCCCTACAGTATGTATGTTAAGGGAGACGTAGGAGATCACGTCTCAACCAATTTTAATAATAGATGCCTGAGATCAAATATCACTAATTCCTTATGTTGAGTAATTGATTATATTGGCGACTGAATAAAATATGACATTTAAAGGGGTGACAGGAACAATCTAAGGTGAAACAGGTAATTCCTATGTCCTTGATCCAGTAACGATACCACGATAATTTGACATTGGAGCAAATGGAGCAGATTTTGGGGTTGAATAATCCTTGTGTGAATTACAGAAAATGACGTCTAAAGGGTAATCAATTAAAAATACTCATTGCAAACTCAGAGAACCTTGGGTGGTTTTCATCTTGTGAGAGATTTGAGGTTATCTTATTCTGGAGTAGTCACAAGGAATTAGATTGAAACAAACAATTATTGATGTGATGTAGTACAGTGGAATTATCTGCATCATGTTTTGTGTGTAATTACTATTTGTTGGATTTCTGATGATAACTGAATGTTAACAACATGTCAACTTTTTCTTCCAGGAGAATGAGGGTAGTGATTTTCTCTCTCTTTGAAATGTTTCCCGAGACTATTGTCTTGGGAGAGTGATTAGTGAAATTAAGTATAAACGTATCCGGATTAGGTCATAAGAGGGAGCTACCCAATTAAATAAGGCCTGGCTATTTTTGTTAATTTTTTTAGCATATGGTTTTCAAATAACCACACACAATCCACCTATTATAAAATGTTAGTTGTATAGGGTTTTTTATTTTTAATTTAGGGGGTTTTCATGGGTTAGAAATAATATATATTAAAGGGGCACACACAGCAGTAGTAATTCATGTGTTATGGGTTAGATGGAATGTTTTATGTGCAAATGTATTTGTGGCAAGAGACAAAGTACAAAAAGGGCCTGTCTCTGAAACTAGTGGACTACATCAAGCTGCAAGAATGTGCACTTCCTAATCTCAGGGCTTCTCCTGACTGATGAGAAGACATGGTACAGTAGCATACTCATGTCGCACCTAACAATGTTCTTAAGACTTTTTTCCCACGGGTGAAGGCTTCTCTGCCCAACCTAGCAGGAGAATCTGAGCATTGTCTGTGCCCTGGAGACTTTGTGGCGGTAAAAGACTACAGAAGAAAGAGCTGGAAAGACCCTAGGTGGAGGGGCCCATACCAGGTGTTGCTGACCACCTCGATGACGGTAAAAGTGGCAGAGACAGATACCTGGATCCATGTGTCCCACTATAGGAGAGTTCCAACCCCAGAAGAGGAAGATGGCTCCGCCATTGGGTAGCAGTGTTTTCTTTTGTGTCTGTCTGTGTCTGTGTGTCTTTGCAGTAGTGACTCCGAGCTTCCCTATTGGTACGCTGCCAGAAGGACACTCTCCGCAGACCGATGTCGATGGATTGAGAGGGACTCTGCATGATCCGGAGAACCTAGTGACGGAAGAAGGTCCCGAGCCAAAGAGACCATACATCGTCATCCAGACTGCACCGACGGCTATTCAGATAGAGGGGAGCTCGACCTGGTATCATCTAAACCACTGCACCAGAGTACCATAAGGAAACCGACGACTTAGAGATGAGGGAGCTGAGGATGCTGGAGCTGGCCAGAATCAGGAGATGGGGGAGGATGGCAATGGGAATGCTACTGATGAGCTACGTGCTCTGGCTGATTCCCTCAGCGGAGGGACAGACCTCCAAGAACATCCAAGACATCCAAGTTCATACAAGACCTCCAAGAATTTCTGATCCTGTCACTCTGCGGTGAAGTCGACAGGGTGATAAGGGGAGAATATTAGAAATTGGTATTAAGAATAATTGGTAATAATAATTTGTCATATAGTCAATGCTTATATGGATTTCTTGGATTGGAAATGAACTCAACTAAACTGTTATGATCTGTCCTCTCTCGAGGTTACTACAGATGGTGTCTTGATGCATAGCAGCGATAATTCTGTCAAGAACGGTGTGAACCTCAATAAAAAAAAGAAACTCTAAACGGCTGAAGAGGAGCAACAAAGGCGTTGAATAGGGTCCTATCCAGCACCACTTCTACCAGGAGACCTGAATCAGAACCAGCATCCAATCGAAGCTATCAACTGTCTTTTCTCTCATGCCTTTTCTCTCAGGAGTGTGACAGGAGTCCATGTGGAGTGGGCATGAAGAGAGATCTGTTCAAATACAACATCTCTCATGATGCTGGTATACATGGACAAAACATAATGGGGGTAGAGGTGGTGGCGGCTCAGGTGAGACATTGAAATTGGGACATTGTCATGGGCAATCCAAGTTGAACTATGAAGCTATCTGAAGAACATAATAAAGAGACGCCAGAAGATTGAGTCCCGGGGAAGGAAAGGGTTGTAATTTGGAGTATCAGGTTGATTAAGGAGGTCTACACACTGTTTTATAGTAATTTAGCTAAGAATGCATTGAGATACTGATCTGTAGTTATTCTCCTTATGAGGAAGCTAATGCTAGAATTATGGATAATTATACTGTATGTTAATATAAAAGTATATTCTGCCAGTGTCAATGGGTGCTAAGTTGAGGGTTTTAACTTTGAGTGATAGGACCAATGTGAATCACTAAGAATTGTCATTCTAAATTTGTTTTGGATAATTAATTTGATTATGATTATGAGTTGTAAGCTGACTGATTGATGTGAGTAAGTTATTAATATGTTAATAACTAAAGATGTTGACACTTTTCTCAACATTCCTTGGTATTGCGTATACTATCGCAAAATAACTGTCTTAAATAGAGATCATGGTTAAAACAACGCTACGTTAGTTTTAATGTGTTAGGATACACGTATATGATTTATTTTGAGTAGAAACCTTTGAATCTTACTGTTTTGGAAATATAATGTTAATGCAACGAATGTGTCTTAAATCATGAACATGTTGATTGTTATGTCACAGTATTCATATATTAGTCACTATATACATCTGAAGTATTTGGATGTATTGATATGGGACTATTACAGTTGAAGTCGGAGGTTTACATACACCTTAGCCAAATACATTTAAACTCAGTTTTTCACAATTCCTGACATTTAATCCTAGTAAAGATTCCCTGTCTTAGGTCAGTTAGGATCACCACTTTATTTTAAGAATGTGAAATGTCAGAATAATAGTAGAGAAAATTATTTATTTTAGCTTTTATTTATTTCATCACATTCCCAGTGGGTCAGAAGTTTACATACACTCAATTCGTTTTTGGTAGCATTGACTTTAAATTGTTTAACTTGGGTCAAACGTTTCGGGTAGCCTTCCACAAGCTTCCCACAATAAGTTGGGTGAATTTTGGCCCATTCCTCCTGACAGAGCTGGTGTAACCGAGTCAGGTTTGTAGGCCTCCTTGCTCGCACACGCTTTTTCAGTTCTGCCCACACATTTTCTATATATTTGAGGTCGGGGCTTTGTGATGGCCACTCCAATACCTTGACTTTGTTGTCCTTAAGCCATTTTGCCACAACTTGGGGTCATTGTCCATTTGGAAGACCCATTTGCGACCAAGCTTTAACTTCCTGACTGATGTCTTGAGATGTTGCTTCAATAAATCCACATAATTTTCCTTCCTCATGATGCCATCTATTTTGTGAAGTGCACCAGTCCCTCCTGCAGCAAAGCACCCCCACAGCATGATGCTGCCACCCCGTGCTTCACAGTTGGGATGGTGTTCTTCTGCTTGCAAACGTCCCCCATTTTCCTCCAAACATAACAATTGTCATTATGGCCAAACAGTTCTATTTGTGTTTCATCAGACCAGAGGACATTTCTCCAAAAAGTAAGATTTTGTCCCCATGTGCAGTTGCAAACCGTAGTCCTGGCTTTTTTATGGCGGTTTTCGAGCAGTGGCTTCTTCCTTGCTGAGCGGCCTTTCAAGTTATGTCGATATAGGACTCGTTTTACTGTGGATATAGATACTTTTGTACCTGTTTCCTCCAGCATTTTCACAAGGTCCTTTGCTGTTGTTCTGGGATTGATTTGCACTTTTCGCACCAAAGACGTTCATCTCTAGGAGACAGAACACGTCTCCTTCCTGAGCGGTATGATGGCTGCGTGGTCCCATGGTGTTTATACTTGCGTAGTATTGTTTGTACAGATGAACGTGGTACCTTCAGGCGTTTGGAAAGATTTTCTGAGGACTTGGCTGATTTCTTTTGATTTTCCCATGATGTCAAGCAAAGAGGCACTGAGTTTGAAGGTAGGCCTTGAAATACATCCACAGGTACACCTCCAATTGACTCAAATGATGTCAATTAGCCTATCAGAAGCTTCTAAAGCCATGACATCATTTTCTGGAATTTTCCAAGCTGTTTAAAGGCACAGTCAACTTACTGTATGTAAACTTCTGACCCACTGTGATACAGTGAATTAGAAGTGAAATAATCTATCTGTAAACAATTGTTGGAAAAATTACTTGTGTCATGCACAAGGTAGATGTCCTAACCGACTTGCCAAAACTATAGTTTGGTAACAAGAAATGTGTGGAGTGGTTGAAAAACTAATTTTAATGACTCCAACCTAAGTGTATGTAAACTTCCGACTTCAACTGTAAGTCCCAAAGGGGGAATTGATGTGTTTTTTTCCCAGTTAAGCATACTAAGCATAGTTAATTACATCATCACAAGCTAACAATGTATGGTTAAATAGTTAATGACAACATGACAAGAAGAGGCCTGAAACAGAGCAGGGAAATAGCTCAGGGAATTGTGTTAGATTTTAACCATATGATGAGGATTTTACAGTGGACTATGGGATAGACATGGTTAATCAACAAACACAGAGCCAGGTTTAAACATTGATACATCTCTGTTGATAGGCAAGAACGTAATTGGTTTCTCTCATTGGGTTTATTTGTTTGTTCTCTGGTCATCTGACCTGTCTTCGGTTGTCTTATCTTATCAGTGACTGAAACCAGGCTGAACCCTTTGTCTCTCCTTGAGCGTCTTCCTGATTAAATTACAGCGTGACAGGGTGGGACAGAGGAGTTAGGCTTGGGTATGTTTGAGAGATTGATTGTGGGCCTGCCATGTTGTCCACAATCAATCTCCAGGTCAAGCCAGGGTGAGCCAGGGTTGAACAAAGTTCAAACTGAACATTATTATTTTTACATGACAGGGCTGTTATTTGTGCATGACAAAGCTTAATTGGTCACACCACCATTGTTTCCAAACTGAATAGAAGTCAGATTTCGTCACTATCATAAACTAAGGAAGTGGGTGGAGCGGTCAAGAGGTGGAAACTGGAGACAGTGGTGGTGGAACCAAAGAGGGAGGGGTTAAGCTAAAATGTAAAATTACTATATAAACTGAGAGCTGGGAGGTGGACAATCAGATGCTTTGCAAACCACCTTGGCTCTATTGCGTATGTAATAAAGTCTAACTTAATTCTACAAAAACTCTGAAATACTTTGGTTCTTTGATTAGTATAAGGACAAATTTGCTACATCAAGGCTCCATCAATTTCCACATGACATGCTGAGATAGCGACCATGTGTACTTTTAAAGTGGAGAATGCTTGAAAAGCTCATGTAGGAACATTAGGATGTCCCTCACAGAGCACTGAAAAGGAACCAGCCCTTTATCTTGACAACAGAGCTCAAACGCTTGCCACTCTCGTGGAGGGCGGCCTTGAGGACTGAATGGTAGCAATAATATTCGGTGGTAAACCTCTAGCCATCAGATTGGCCCTCTCATCGAGAAAAATAGACGACCCTGCGCGTTTTCTCGCAATGTGTAAATATCTACGTCGGCCCTGCTGAACATTTCCCATATCAGGGAGACCACCCAGGGGTGTAGCCTCCACTCCTGAGAGAGAGGGCCCCACCTAGATAAAAAATCTGCACCCGAGTTGAGGCAACCAGGGACATGTGTCGCCCGAAGCGAGAGCATATGCTCACTGCTCCCCAGAAATAGGAAGCGAGCCAAGGTTATGAGGGAGAAGCCACCACTGACATATTGTCGGTTCTGACCAGCACAAGCCGGCCCAACAAAAGCAGGGGGAAGCACTGAGTGCCAGATACACCGTTAGGAGCTCTGGGTAATTGATATGCAGTGCGCTCCGCACCAGTGTCCATACCCCACAATCGAGTTGCCTGCATACAGCGCACCCCACCCTCGAGGGGATGTGTCTGTCGTGATCAACTTGTGGGATACAACTCAGCCCATGGGAGCCCCCTTACAATAGCGGAGGGTCCCACCAATGGGCCATGGCCCGTAGGCCTGACAGGGACAGCCGAAGCAATCGGCTTAGGCTGCGAGATGCGCCCAGGAGTGTGGCTAGCACTCAGCATTGGAAGTGTTGTATCAACCATAGCCCCATGGGAACTGCTTCCATCATAGAAGCCATCATCCACAATAGGCGTAGGCATTGTTGAAAACACACTGTGTGACCCAGCCGAAATTTGGAAGCAGAGCCGGAACCCGGACACACCCTGTGGGGATAGAAACGTGTGATATGCGAGTGAGTCTAGCTCGAGGCCCAGAAATGGAATGCACTGAGATGGAGTCAGAAAGCTATTTTTCTGGTTGCTTATGAAGCCTAGTGACTGAATACGGGATAGTGGCATGGATGTGTGTAACACTGCTTGCCCCCTCGACTCTGCCGCCACCAGCCAATCGGCTGTAATAGCCGGCAGCTCGTGAGCATTCTGAGTTTGTAGACCCAAGCCCAGCTCAGTTAATCCCTACCATTGTGTCGCTAAGTTGTCATAATGCTTTAGCAAATGTACATTATACCAGGGGCATTGGTAGACACAATGTAAGTAACCTAATTTATGTCCCTCTAACTGCCCTGAATGCCTCTGCTGATCCTACAGCTATGCAGCAATCATGTGCCTATGAACCAGTTTTATGTTGTTAGCACTGAGGCGGTGTGCCCTAGAAGGAAGTCCACTGTGTGCAGATCACCCTGCACTAACATAAATAACATGATAATATCTACATCTGCTAAGCGTCCCAGTAAAGCAATGAGAACAACGAAGCATCCCAGAAAAGTGCTCAAAATAGCCCACGTTAACATACAGTGGGGAGAACAAGTATTTGATACACTGCCGATTTTGCAGGTTTTCCTACTTACAAAGCATGTAGAGGTCTGTAATTTTTTTTATCATAGGTACACTTCAACTGTGAGAGACGGAGTCTAAAACAAAAATCCAGAAAATCACATTGTATGATTTTTAAGTAATTAATTAGCATTTTATTGCATGACATAAGTATTTGATACATCAGAAAAGCAGAACTTAATATTTGGTACAGAAACCTTTGTTTGCAACTACAGAGATCATACGTTTCCTGTAGGTCTTGACCAGGTTTGCACACACTGTAGAAGGGATTTTGGCCCACTCCTCCATACAGACCTTCTCCAGATTCTTCAGGTTTCGGGGCTGTCGCTGGGCAATACGGACTTTCAGCTCCCTCCAAAGATTTTCTATTGGGTTCAGGTCTGGAGACTGGCTAGGCCACTCCAGGACCTTGAGATGCTTCTTACAGAGCCACTCCTTATTACCCTGGCTGTGTGTTTCGGGTCGTTGTCATGCTGGAAGACCCAGCCACGACCCATCTTCAATGCTCTTACTGAGGGAAGGAGGTTGTTGGCAAAGATCTCGCGATACATGGCCCCATCCATCCTCCCCTCAATACGGTGCAGTCGTCCTGTCCCCTTTGCAGAAAAGCATCCCCAAAGAATGATGTTTCCACCTCCATGCTTCACGGTTGGGATGGTGTTCTTGGGGTTGTACTCATCCTTCTTCTTCCTCCAAACACGGCGAGTGGAGTTTAGACCAAAAAGCTCTATTTTTGTCTCATCAGACCACATGACCTTCTCCCATTCCTCCTCTGGATCATCCAGATGGTCATTGGCAAACTTCAGATGGGCCTGGACATGCGCTGGCTTGAGCAGGGGGACCTTGCGTGCGCTGCAGGATTTTAATCCATGACGGCGTAGTGTGTTACTAATGGTTTTCTTTGAGACTGTGGTCCCAGCTCTCTTCAGGTCATTGACCAGGTCCTGCCGTGTAGTTCTGGGCTGATCCCTCACCTTCCTCATGATCATTGATGCCCCACGAGGTGAGATCTTGCATGGAGCCCCAGACCGAGGGTGATTGACCGTCATCTTGAACTTCTTCAATTTTCTAATAATTGCGCCAACAGTTGTTGCCTTCTCACCAAGCTGCTTGCCAATTGTCCTGTAGCCCATCCCAGCCTTGTACAGGTCTTCAATTTTATCCCTGATGTCCTTACACAGCTCTCTGTTCTTGGCCATTGTGGAGAGGTTGGAGTCTGTTTGATTGAGTGTGTAGACAGGTGTCTTTTATACAGGTAACGAGTTCAAACAGGTGCAGTTAATACAGGTAATGAGTGGAGAACAGGAGGGCTTCTTAAAGAAAAACTAACAGGTCTGTGAGAGCAGGAATTCTTACTGGTTGGTGGGTGATCAAATACTTATGTCATGCAATAAAATGCAAATTAATTACTTAAAAATCATACAATGTGATTTTCTGGATTTTTGTTTTAGATTCTGTCTCTCACAGTTGAAGTGTACCTATGATAAAAATTACAGACCTCTACATGCTTTGTAAGTAGGAAAACCTGCAAAATCGGCAGTGTATCAAATACTTGTTCTCCCCACTGTATGTAGCTTAAGAAACAAGGTTCATGAAATTAATCACTTGCTAGTAACAGATGAAACTCACTTAGATACTATCTTTGATGAAACATGTGGTAGCAATACAAAGTTATAACATTTACAGAAAATACTGAAATCCCAATGGTGGAGGTATTGCTGTTTATATTCAGAACCACACTTCTGTAAACGATATTATAACCGCGATCGATAATAGACAGTACTGTGCAGCCGTCTTCATCGACCTGGCCAAGGCTTTCGACTCTGTCAACCACCGCATTCTTATTGGCAGACTAAATAGCCTTGGTTTCTCAAATGACTGCCTCGCCTGGTTCACCAACTACTTCTCAGATAGAGTTCAATGTGTCAAATCGGAGGGCCTGTTGTCTGGACCTATGGCAGTCTCTATGGGGGTGCCACAGGGTTCAATTCTTGGGCCGACTCTTTTCTCCGTGTATATCAATGATGTCGCTCTTGCTGCTGGTGACTCTCAGATCCACCTCTACGCAGACGACACCATTTTGTATACATCTGGCCCTTCATTGGACACTGTGTTAACAAACCTCCAAATGAGCTTCAATGCCATACAACACTCCTTCAGTAGCCTCCAACTGCTCTTAAACACTAGTAAAACTAAATGCATGCTCTTCAATCGAATGCTGCTGGCACCCGCCCGACTAGAATCACTACTCTTGACAGGTCTGACCTAGAGTATGTGGACAACTACAAATACCTAGGTGTCTGGTTAGACTGTAAACTCTCCTTCCAGACTCACATTAAGAATCTCCAATCCAAAGTTAAATCTAGAATCGGCTTCCTATTTCACAACAAAGCCTCCTTCACTCATGCTGCCAAACATCCCCTCGTAAAACTGACTATCCTACCAATCCTTGACTTCGGCGATGTCATTTACAAAATAGCCTCCAACACTCTACTCAGCAAATTGGATGTAGTCTATCACAGTGCCATCCGTTTTGTCTCCAAAGCCCCATACACTACCCACCACTGTGACCTGTACGCTCTTGTTGGCTGGTCCTCACTACATGTTCGTCGTCAAACCCACTGGCTCCAGGCCATCTATAAATCACTGCTAGGCAAATCCCCGCCTTATCTTAGCTTATTGGTCACCATAGCAACACCCACCCGTAGTCTGCGCTCCAGCAGGTATATCTCACTGGTCATCCCCAAAGCCAACACCTCCTTTGGCCGCCATTCCTTCCAGTTCTCTGCTGCCAATGACTGGAACGAATTGCAAAAATCTCTGAAGCTGGAGACTCTTATCTCCCTCACTAACTTTAAGCATCAGTTGTCAGAGCACCTTACCGATCACTGCACCTGTACACAGCCCATCTGAAATTAGCCCACCCAACTACCTCATCCCTATATTGTTATTTATTTTGCTCATTTGCACCCCAGTATCTCTATTTGCACATAATCTCTTGCACATCTATCATTCCAGTGTTAATACTAATTGTAATTATTTTGCACTATAGCCTATTTATTGCCTTACCTCCATAACTTGCTACATTTGCACACACTCTATATATATTTTCTGTTGTATTTTTTGACTTTATGTTTTTTTCCCCCATATGTAACTCTGTGTTGTTGTTTTTATCGCACTGCTTTGCTTTATCTTGGCCAGGTCGCAGTTGTAAATGAGAACTTGTTCTCAACTGGCTTACCTGGTGAAATAAATAAATAAAATTAAGCTTAGAGAGGATCTCATGTTAAATACTGTTGATGTAATATGGCTACAGGTTCATCTGCCTCACCTAAAGCCCATTATTGTGGGAAGCTGCTATAGACCACCAAGTGCTAACAGTCAGTATTTCGATAACATGTGAAATGCTTGATAATGTATGTGATATCAACAGAGAGGTATATTTTCTGGGTGATTTAAATATTGACTGGCTTTCATCAATCTGCCCATTCAAGAAAAGCTTTGAACTGAAACCAGTGCCTGCAATCTGGTTCAGGTTATCAGTCAACCTACCAGGGAACTTACAAACAGCACAGGAATGAAATCATCAACATGTATTGATCACATCTTTAGTAATGCTGCAGAAATTTGCTTGAAAGCAGTATCCAGATCCATTGGATGTAGTGATCAAAATATAGTAGCCATATCTAGGAAAACCAAAGGCTGGGCCTAATATAGTGTATAAGAGGTCATACAATACGTTTTGTAGTGATTCCTATGTTGTTGATATAAATAATATTTGTTGGTCCGTTGTGTGTAATGAGGAGCAGACAGACGCTGCACTTGACATATTTATGAAATTGCTTATCCCAGTTACTGATAAGCATGCACCCATTAAGACAACGACTGTAAAAACTGTTAAATCCCTGTGGATTGATGAGGAATTGAAAAATGGTATGGTTGAGAGGGATGAGGGAAAAGGAATGGCAAATAAGTCTGGCTGCACAACTGATTGGCAAATGTACTGCAAATTGAGAAATCATGTGACTAAACTGAATAAAAATAAGAAGAAACTACACTATGAAACTAAGATAAATGACATAAAGAATGATTGTAAAAAGCTTTGGAGCACCTTAAATGACATTTTGGGAAAAAAGGCAAACTCAGCTCCATCATTCATTGAATCAGATGGCTCATTCATCACAAAACCGACTGATATTGCCAATTACTTTAATAATTTTTTAATTGGCAAGATTAGCAAATTTAGGCATGACATGTCAGCAACAACGGTGACACTACACATCCAAGTATATCTGACCAAATAATGAAAGACAAGCATTGTAATTTTGAATTCCGTAAAGTGAGTGTAGAAGTTATTGTTGTCTATCAACAATGACAAGCCACCGGGGTCTGACAATTTGGATGGAAAATTACTAAGGATAATGGCGGACGACATTGCCACTCCTATTTGCCATATCTTCAATTTAAGCCTACAAGAAAGTGTGTGCCCTCAGGCCTGGAGGGAAGCAAAAGTCATTCCGCTACCTAAGAATAGTAAAGCCCCCTTTACTGGCTCAAATAGCTGACCAATCAGACTGTTACCAACCCTTAGTAAAGTTTAGGAAAAAAAATTGTGTTTGACCAGATACAATGCTATTTTACAGTAAACAAATTGACAACAGATTTCCAGCACGATTATAGGGAAGGACATTCAACAAGCACAGCACTTACACAAATGACTGATGATTGGCTGAGAGAAATTGATGATAAAAAGATTGTGGGGGCTGTTTTGTTAGACTTCAGTGTGGTTTTTGACATTATCGATCATAGTCTGCTGCTGGACAAACTTATTGTTATGGCTTGTCTAACAGAACACAGATGGTGTTCTTTAATGGAAGCCTCTCCAACATAATCCAGGTAGAATCAGGAATTCCCCAGGGCAGCTGTCTAGGCCCCTTACTTTTTTTCAATCTTTACTAACGACATGCCTTTGGCTTTGAGTAAAGCCAGTGTGTCTATGTATGAGGATGACTCAACACTATACACATCAGCTACTACAGTGACTGAAATGACTGCAACACTTAACAAAGAGGCTCAGTTAGTTTCAGAAAGGGTGGCAAGGAATAAGTTAGTCCTAAATATTTAAAAAAAACTAAAAGTGTTGTATTTGGGACAAATCATTGACTAAACCCTAAACCTCAACTAAATCTTGTAATAAATAATGTGGAAATTGAGCAAGTTGAGGTGACTAAACTGCTTGGAGTAACCCTGGATTGTAAACTGTCATGGTCAAAACATATTGATACAACAGTAGCTAAGATGGGGAGAAGTCTGTCCATAATAAAATGCTCCTTTACCTTCTTAACAGCACTATCAACAAGGCAGGTCCTACAGGCCCTAGTTTTGTCGCACATGGACTACTGTTCAGTCGTGTGGTCAGGTGCCACAAAGAGGGACTTAGGAAAATTGCAATTGGCTCAGAACAGGGCAGCACGGCTGGCCCTTGGATGTACACAGAGAGCTAATATTAATAATATGCATGTCAATCTCTCCTGGCTCAAAGTGGAGGAGAGAATGACTTCATCACTACTTGTATTTGTGAGAGGTATTGACATGTTGAATGCACCGAGCTGTCTGTTTGAACTACTGGCACACAGCTCGGACACCCATGCATACCCCACAAGACATGCCACCAGAGGTCTCTTTACAGTCCCCAAGTCCAGAACAGACTATGGGAGGCGCACAGTACTACATAGAGCCATGACTACATGGAACTATATTCCACATCAAGTAACTGATGCAAGCAGTAAACTTTGATTTAAAAAACAGATACAAATACACCGTATGGAACAGTATGGACTGTGAAGCAACACAAACATTGGCACAAACACATGCATACACACACATGATTACATACGCACTATACACACACGTACACATGGATTTTGTGTTGTAGATATGTGTTAGTGGAGTAGGGGCCTGAGGGCACACACTTAGTGTGTTCTGAAATATGTTATGAATGTATTGTAATGTTTTTAAAATTGTATAACTACCTTAATTTTGCTGGACCCCAGGAAGAGTAGAAGCTGCCTTCGCAGCAGCTAATGGGGATCCATTATAAACACTAAATACAAATACTCTGTGCTTGCTGAGGGCACGTAGGTCTAGAATGGGACCCAAAGTCCTGTTCCTTTTCTTAACCAGGAAATACCGGCTGTACCAGCATCCCGGATCTTCGACATAGGAACCACTCGGCTTGTCTGCTTCTGGAGACGGGAGGAAATGTCCTCCCTCAAAACGGGCGCTGAGGCCTTCGGGAACAGTCGACGTGATGATGCTGCAGAAGCGAGGGGGACTTACAACAAATTGTAGCCTGTACCCTGATGTCACTGTTTGCATGATCCATGGCGACACTGCACATGTGCACCATTAGTCGGAGCAGTCAGCGAGACTCCCGTGAAGTGCCATCTGAATGGGCGGGATGCCACCTTGTGGACTGGGAGAGATAGTTCTTCCATTTCCACCACTTTTCATCGAACTCACATGTAGGAGACACAATACTTTTGACACCCGTGAACACTGTGGAACAAGGTCTGCCTAAAGCCCGGCCCACTCTGGCTACACAGGCTCAGGCGATCAGTGGCGTAACTCGATTGGCAGTGCCACTTGGGGGTACTGTTTTCACAATGAGCCTTACTGGTTTAGACGGTAAGATAATGTTCTGGTAACCATCTGGCACCAAGCACTGGACCGCACAAATTAAAAACAGACCCAGGGAACGAAACGCTATCATGGAGGTTACCCGACTGACCAGTAAAAGGTACTGGCGACAATGTGCTTTGTAACCTAGTTGGGAATGTGATAGACAGCTCTGAAAAACTGACTCCTTCTGTGGTAACAGGCAGGGGCGATTCGTAATTAATTTAATTCCCAGGAATGAAGAGCATTGAGCTAGAGACAGACAGCTCAGTTCAGGGCTCATATGAACCACAGAGACTGTGGGATAATAGCGTGGTTGTGTCCAACCCTGCTCGTTCCCTTAACTCCGCTACCAACAACAAATCGCCTATAGAGCCCATAACCTGTATCACTTGACACCTCGTAGGGACTAGTGAGCTACAGGCAGGAATCAGCAATGAATCCCAGTAATGACCCACCAAGGGGGCTCTGGCAATGGCTGACGTAGTACCCCGTTTGGACCGTAACCAAACATGGGGGCACAGTAATGTTTTTTTGGAGGGGCGCACTGGCCCCTCGCTACGGGGGTTACCATAGCCAAAGGCTTGGGGGCTACTTCCTCATCGGAGGTGCCCACAAACCCCGCTTCCTCCACTCCCTCCAACTGCAGAAATTGAAAGTAGGAATGGGGTTGCCATAACGCCAAGGGAAAGCTAATAAGTTAAGCATGCTAGCCAACGTTAGCCAGGAGGCTTTTTAGTCTAAGCTAGGCCAGCTAACCAAGCGACATAATGCTATGTATACTAAAAAAGAGAGCTACCCCAGCAACTCCACTGTGGGGAGAGAGGAATAGCTATCTTGCCTCGGCAAGTAGCAAACCTGGCTAGCAGGCTACGCAGTGCTTGTTTAGCTAGCCAGGTCTCGAAAGCCCACGTAGGACCGCATCATCAAGGTGGGACAGGACCCTTCATCAACAAGTCTGGGAAGAGAGGCATGCGGTGCTTGACAGAGGCCGACACATTTGACGGAGGATACCCACTGAACCTGTCCACCCTCTCTCTTCGACTAGCCTCCCGTAACCAGCGACAGAGCGCACAGGAGCCGGCTTGGGCTCAGGCAGCCACCGCATACCCCAACCCCAGGCAGACAAGACATTTGCTCCGACCACCCAATCTATCTCCGCTTTCTGCATCTTGGCCCAGCCGAGGTACCGGAATCCGGGAAAGGAATGTCGGCCATCAGTAATTCCAAGCTTCCTCAAGAATACAACAAGTATTTCCAGGGTGTTTGTACGCAGTGCGTAGCAATGCGCACACGGACTGGTTCGAGTGAGGGCCGCCTGAGCGTGCTCCAAGCCGAGATAAACTACACGTAGATCGTGAGTATCTTTCAGAGAAATGCTATAACTGCATGATATTGACCCCGAACCCAGCTTAGCAATCGTTGTCTCAGTTGTTTTCTTAGCCATCTTACTCATTGCACCAGCAAATTGAAGAAGAACACATTTTTCGTGAATAAGAGACAAGTACAAACTTCAGCACAAAACATCCAGGGGGTGAGCACTATGTTTTTTGTTTAAAATTTTAGTCATTTATCAGACGCTCTTATCCAGAGCGACTTACAGTAGTGAGTTCATACATTAATAATTGAATGTATGAATCTGAGCCTCACGCTTGTCACCTGTGGAAGGTGGGACTTCCAGCAAGGCATGGATTTCATTGGCCTTGTCAGGTGTGATTGTATATCCTTCAATCGAAGTCGCGAGAGTGCGACTCCCCATAGTATGTTGTACCGAAGTTGACCGACTGAAAGGGAACAGTATATTACTTGGGTGGCTGGAGTCTAACCATTTCTAGGGCCTTCCTCTGACACTGCCTGGTATAGAGGTCCTGGATGTCAAGGAGCTCGGCCCCAGTGATGTACTGGGCCGTACACACTACCCTCTGTAGCGCCTTGCGGTCGGATGCCAAGCAGTTGCCATACGAAGAGGTGATACAGCCAGTCAAGATGCTCTCAATGACCCCCTTATTTTATTAAAATTTTTTGCCCTGACTCTCTTGAACAGACTCGATGTACACTCACTGGACTCTAACCACACACTCTCACATACTACACTGACACTCCAACACACACACACACACACACACATACACATATGCATATTGACGCCACACACACACACACACACACACACACACACAAACGCTGCTGCTACTCTCTGCATATAATCTATGCATATTCACTTTACCCCTACCTACAGTTGAAGTTTAAAGTGAGGGAAAAAAGTATTTGATCCCCTGCTGATTTTGTACGTTTGCCCACTGACAAAGGCATGATCAGTCTATAATTTTAATGGTAGGTTTATTTGAACAGTGAGAGACAGAATAACAACAAAAGAATCCAGAAAAACGAATGTCAAAAATGTTATAAATTGATTTGCATTTTAAAGAGGGAAAAAAGTATTTGACCCCTCTGCAAAACATGACTTAGTACTTGGTGGCAAAACCTTTGTTGGCAATCACAGAGGTCAGATGTTTCTTGTAGTTGGCCAACAGGTTTGCACACATCTAAGGAGGGATTTTGTTCCACTCCTCTTTGCAGATCTTCTCCAAGTCATTAAGGTTTCGAGGCTGACGTTTGGCAACTCGAACCTTCAGCTCCCTCCACAGATTTTCTATGGGATTAAGGTCTGGAGACTGGCTAGGCCACTCCAGGACCTTAATGTGCTTCTTCTTGAGCCACTCCTTTGTTGCCTTGGCCGTGTGTTTTGGGTCATTGTCATGCTGGAATACCAAATCCACGACCCATTTTCAATGCCCTGGCTGAGGGAAGGATGTTCTCACCCAAGATTTGACGGTACATGGCCCAGTCCATCGTCCCTTTGACGCGGTGAAGTTGTCCTGTCCCCTTAGCAGAAAAACAACCCCAAAGCATGTTTCCACCTCCATGTTTGACGGTGGGGATGGTGTTCTTGGGGTCATAGGCAGCATTTTTCCTCCTCCAAACACGGCGAGTTGAGTTGATGCCAAAGAGCTTGATTTTGGTCTTATCTGACCACAACACTTTCACCCAGTTCTCCTCTGAATCATTCAGATGTTCATTGGCAAACTTCAGACGGCCCTGTATATGTGCTTTCTTGAGCAGGGGGACCTTGCGGGCGCTACATGATTTCAGTCCTTCACGGCGTAGTGTGTTACCAATTGTTTTCTTGGTGACTATGGTCCCAGCTGCCTTGAGATCATTGACAAGATCCTCCTGTGTAGTTCTGGGCTGATTCCTCACCGTTCCCATGATCATTGCAACTCCACGAGGTGAGATCTTGCATGGAGCCCCAGGCCGAGGGAGATTGACAGGTCTTTTGTGTTTCTTCCATTTGCGAATAATCACACCAACTGTTGTCACCTTCTCACCAAGCTGCTTGGCGATGGTCTTGTAGCCCATTCCAGCCTTGTGTAGGTCTACAATCTTGTACCTGACATCCTTGGAGAGCTCTTTGGTCTTGGCCATGGTGGAGAGTTTGGAATCTGATTGATTGATTGCTACTGTGGACAGGTGGCTTCTATACAGGTAACAAACTGAGATTAGCAGCACTCCATTTAAGAGTGTGCTCCTAATCTCAGCTCATTACCTGTATAAAAGACACCTGGGAGCCAGAAATCTTTCTGATTGAGAGGTGGTCAAATACTTATTTCCCTCATTAAAATGCAAATCAATTTATAACATTTTTGACATGCGTTTTTCTGGATGTTTATGTTGGTATTCTGTCTCTCACTGTTCAAATAAACCTACCATTAAAATTATAGACTGATCATTTCTTTGTCAGTGGGCAAACGTACAAAATCAGCAGGGGATCAAATACTTTTTTCCCTCACTGTACATAAACCTTAGCCAAATACATTTAAACTCAGTTTTTCACAATTCCTGACATTTAATCCTAGTAAAAATTCCCTGTTTTAGGTCAATTAGGATCACCACTTTATTATTTGATTTATTTCATATTTTATTTCATTCATCACATTCCCAGTGGGTCAGAAGTTTATCATACACTAAATTAGTATTTGGTAGCATTGCCTTTAACTTGTTTAACTTGGGTCAAACGTTTCGGGTAGCCTTCCACAGGCTTCCCACAATAAGTGGGTGAATTTTGGCCCATTGCTCCTGACAGAGCTGGTGTAACCGAGTCAGGTTTGTAGGCCTCCTTGCTCGCAGCATGATGCTGCCACCCCCGTTCTTCACGGTTGGGATGGTGTTCTTCTGCTTGCAAGCAACCCCCTTTTTCCTCCAAACATAACGATGGCCATTATGGCCAAACAGTTCTTTTTGTGTTTCAACAGACCAGAGGACATATCTCCAAAAAGTACGATCCTTGTCCCCATGTGCAGTTGCAAACCGTAGTCTGGCTTTTTTATGGTGGTTTTGGAGCAGTGGCCTATTCCTTGCTGAGCGGCCTTTCAGGTTATGTCGATATAGCACTTGTTTTACTGTGGATATAGATAATTTTGTACCTGTTCCCTCCATCATCTTCACAAGATCCTTTCCTGTTGTTCTGGGATTGATTTGTACTTTTCGCACCAAAGTACGTTCATCTCTAGGAGACAGAAGGCGTCTCCTTCCTGAGCGGTATGACGGCCTCGTGGTCCCATGGTGTTTATACTTGTGTACTATTGTTTGTACAGATGAACGTGGTACCTTCAGGCATTTGGAAATTGCTCCCAAGGATGAACCAGACTTGTGGAGGTCTACAATTTTTTTCTGAGGTCTTGGCTGATTTCTTTTGAATTTCCCATGATGTCAAGCAAAGAGGCACTGAGTTTGAAGGTAGGCCTTGAAATACATCCACAGGTACACCTCCAATTGACTCAAATGATGTAAATTAGCCTATCAGAAGCTTCTAAAGCCATGACATCATTTTCTGGAATTTTTGGATGTAAACCTCTGACAAACTGGAATTGTGATACAGTGAATTATAAGTGAAATAATCTGTCTGTAAACAATTGTTGGAAGAATTACTTGTGTCATGCACAAAGTAGATCAAATCAAATCTTATTTGCGGGAGATGTCCTAACCGACTTGCCAAAACTATAGTTTGTTAACAAGAAATTTGTGGAGTGGTTGAAAAAACATGTTTTAATGACTCCAACCTAAGTGTATGTAAACTTCCGACTTCAACTGTACATGTACATATTACCACAATTACCTCGACTAACCTGTACCCCTGCACATTGACTCGGTACCGGTACCCCTTGTATATAGCCATGTTATTGTTATTTTATTGTGTTATTATTTTTCCTTTAGTTTATTTAGCACATTTTTCTTACTTAGTTTTTAAAAACTCTGCACTGTTGGTTAAGGGCTCATAAGTAAGCATTTCACGGTAAGGTCTACACCTTTTGTATTCGGCGCATGTGACAAATACAATTTGATTTGATGGATAGTCGGAGGTCGTAGCGTGATTTATTATAAGCACCTGGATTAGTGTCCCGCTCCTTGAAAGCGGAAGCTCTAGCCTTTAGTTCAGTGCGGATGTTGCCTATAATCCATGGCTTCTGGTTGGGATATGTACGTACAGTCACTGTGGGGACGTCGTCGTCGATGCACTTATTAATGAATGTTTGAGTTTTTGGTATATTTCCCAGGACTGTACCATTAGGCTTATGCCTCGAACGAGGATGTGACTTAAAACAAGAGTCAATTAGGGTTACCTGCTACGGGCCAGGACTGAAATACCATCACTTGTTTAGGATTTCAGTCCTACATAGAGAATAGGGTGCCATTTGGGATGCATCCCTCAACTATGCCTGATTTCCCCCAGACTACTGTGCCCGCTGCCATGTGCACAGCATGTCTCAACAATAGCCTGTCTACTCTCTGAGGATACACACACCCTGGTGGAGTCAGAACTACAGTATTCTCAATGTCCCAGACAATGTGACATGAGAATGATGAACCCAAATACAAAAGTGTGCTCAATGCTAATGCTATTGTATGGCAGTGAGCAGGGAAGTGAAGGAGTCAAGGGTGCAAGGAGTCAAGGAGTCACATAAGGAGTCAAGGGTGCAAGCCCACATAAAATTCACATTATAGTAGATCATGTGATACCCTTACCATCCAGGCTATGCCACACACCCACTGACGCTCAATTACCAGGTTTACCCGCTCTGAGACTACACCATTAATGGGCACCAAGGCCCAAGAACCAATGGTGGCTGCTGGCACTTTAATAAATCGGAGGACAGACTCATGGCTGGAACAGAAAATTAATAAAACATAATAAAGTGCACACCCACCCACAATTTTGTCATTTAGCAGATGATCTTATCCAGAGCGATTTACAGTAGTGAGTGCATACAATACCAGTCAAAAGTTTCGTACTTTTTTTGTACTGGTCCCACGTGGGAATCGAACCCACAACCCTGGTGTTGCAAGCACACACACACACACACACACATTAAATTGGCCCAGATAACAGATAACATGTGGCCTACTGTAGGCTGTGTGTGACTGGAACACAATGGATGCACAAAATAGGATGCCACCAGGGAGACATTGAATTGAGAATGGAAGCAATCTCCACTAATAGCGTGCTATTTAATGAAGTACATTTTAAGTTAAAGCTCAATCTCATTAATAATGGATTTACAATGTGGTTTTTTTCAATAACACACCTACATCAGTATAGGTTTCTATATAGATTTTGAACTTCAAATTAATGTTGTGAATTTTCATGAGATTCCATTTATTCTGACATTATGTGCTCTTTGCAAAAGGAGTATGTATTGTAGCAAATTCAGGGGGAGCCCAAACCGGGACTCGAACCTGGGTCCAGCGACTGTCAAGCCAACACCTTAACTGTTATGCCAAGAGGTCGCTAGGTGTTGGGTTAAGGTCGCTACATTATCCCTTCCTTCGGGAGAGCGTGTCCCAATGCTTCTCTATACCAAGTCCCTCTCACGTGTACACGCCTCTCCAATGGTGAATTGATTAACTTGTTTTGTTCCCTCATCAATCTACACACAATACCCCATAATGACAAAGCAAAAACTTTTTATTTTTTTATTTTTTTGCTAATTTATACAAAAAACAACTGAAATATCACATTTACATAAGTATTCAGACCCTTTACTCAGTACTTTGTTGAAGCACCTTTGACAGCGATTACACCCTTGAGTCTTCTTGGGTATAACACTACAAGCTGTATTTGGGGAGTTTCTCCCATTCTTCTCTGCAGATCCTCTCAAGCTCTGACAGGTTGGCTGGGGAGCGTTGCTGCACAGCTATTTTCAGGTCTATCCAGAGATGTTCGATCGGGTTCAAGTCCGTGCTCTGGCTGGGCCACTCAAGGACATTCAGAGAGTTGTCCCAAAGCCACTCCTGCGTTGTCTTGGGTGTGTGCTTAGGGTCGTTGTCCTTTTGGAAGGTGAACCTTCGCCCCAGTCTGAGATCCTGAGCACTCTGGAGCAGGTTTTCATCAAGGATCTCTCTGTACTTTGCTCCGTTCATCTTTGCCTCAATCCTGACTAGTCTCCCAGTCCCTGCCGCTGAAAAACATCCCCACAGCATGATGCTGCCACAACCATGCTTCACCATAGGGATTGTGCCAGGTTTCCTCCAGAAGTGACGCTTGGCATTCAGGCCAAAGAGTTCAATATTGGTTTCATCAGACCAGAGAATCTTGTTTCTCATGGTCTGAGAGTCTTTAGGTGCCTTTTGGCAAACTCCAAGCGGGCTGTCATGTGCCTTTTACTGAGGAGTGGCTTCCGTCTGGCCACTCTACCATAAAGACCTGATTGGTGGAGCGCTGCAGAGACGGTTGCCCTTCTGGAAGGTTCTCCCATCTCCACAGAGGAACTCTAGAGCTCTGTCAGAGTGACCATCGGGTTCTTGGTCACCTCCCTGACCAAGGCCCTCCTCACCTCAGTTTGGCCAGGCGGCCAGCTCTAGGAAGAGTCTTGGTGGTTACAAACTTCTTCAATTTAAGAATGATGGAGGCCACTGTGTTCTTGGGGACCTTCAATGCTGCATAAATGTTTTGGTACACTTCCCCAGATCTGTGCCTCGACACAATCCTGTCTCGGAGCTCTACGGACAATTCCTTCGACCTCATGGCTTGGTTTTTTCTCTGACATGCACTGTCAACTGTGGGACCTTATATAGACAGGCGTGTGCCTTTCCAAATCATGTCCAATCAATTGAATTTACCACAGGTGGACTCCAATCAAGTTGTAGAAACATCTCAAGGATGATCAATGGAAACAGGATGCACCTGAGCTCAATTTCGAGTCTCATAGCAAAGGATCTGAATACTTACAATACCAGTCAAAAGTTTGGACACACCTACTCATTCAAGGGTTCTTCTTTATTTGTACTATTTTCTACATTGTAGAATAATAGTGAAGACATCAAAACTATGAAATAACACATATGGAATCATGTAGTAACCAAAAAAGTGTTAAACAAATAAAAATATATTTTATATTTGAAATTCTTCAAATAGCCACACTTTGCCTTGATGACAGCTTTGCACACTCTTGGCATTTTCTCAACCAGCTTCAGCTGGAATGCTTTTCCCACTGTCTTGAAGGAGTTCCCACATATGCTGAGCACTTGTTGGCTGCTTTTCCTTCACTCTACCGCCCGACTCATCCCAAACCATTTCAATTGGGTTGAGGTCGGGTGACTTTAGAGGCCAGGTCATCTGATGCAGCACTCCATCATTCTCCTTCTTGGTAAATAGCCCTTACAAAGCCTGGAGGTGTGTTGGATCATTGTCCTGTTGAAAAACAAATGGTAGTCCCACTAAGCCCAAACCAGATTGGATGGCGTATTGCTGCAGAATGCTGTGGTAGCCATGCTGGTTTAGTGTGCCTTGAATTCTAAATAAATCACTGACACCAGTGTCACCAGCAAAGCACCCCCACACCATAACACCTCCTCCTCCATGCTTTACGGTGGGAACTACACATGCGGAGATCATCCATTCACCCACACCGCGTCTCACAAAGACATGGCGGTTGCAACCAAAAATCTCCAATTTGGATTCCAGACCAAAGGACACATTTCCACTGGTCTAATGTCCATTGCTCGTATTTCTTGGCCCAAGCAGGTCTCTTCTTCTTATTGGTGTCCTTTAGGAGTGGTTTCTTTGCAGCAATTCGACCATGAAGGCCTGATTCACACAGTACCCTCTGAACAGTTGATGTTGAGATGTGTCTGTGACTTGAACTCTGTGAAGAATTTATTTGGGCTGCAATTTCTGAGGCTGGTAACTCTAATGAACGTATCCTCTGCAGCAGAGGTAACTCTGGGTCTTCCATTCCTGTGGTGGTCCTCATGAGAGCCAGTTTCATCATAGCGCTTGATGTTTTTTTGTGACCGCACTTGAAGAAACGTTTCCGTATTGACTGTCCTTCATGTCTTAAACTAATGATGGACTGTCGTTTCTCTTTGCTTATTTGAGCTGTTCTTGCCACAATATGGACTTGGTCTTTTACCAAATAGGGCTATCTTCTGTATACCCCCCCCCCCCCCCCTCCCTTGTCACAACACAACTGATTGGCTCAAACGCATTAAGAAGGAAAGAAATTCCACAACTTAACTTTTAAGAAGGCACACCTGTTAATTTAAATGCATTCCAGGTGACTACCTCATGAAGCTGGTTGAGAGAATGCCAAGAGTGTGCAAAGCTGTCATCAAGGCAAAGGGTGGCTATTTGAAGAATCTCAAATATAAAATATATTTTGATTTGTTTAACACTTTTTTGGTTACTACATGATTCCATGTGTTATTTCATAGTTTTGATGTCTTCACTATTAGTCTACAATGTGAAAAATAGTAAAAATAAAGAAAAACCCTTGAATGAGTAGGTGTGTACAAACCTTTGACTGGTAGTGTATGTAAATAAGGCGTTTCTGTTTTTGTTTTTTTATACATTTGCAAATATGTCTAAAAACCTGTTTTCGCTTTGTCATTATGTGGTATTGCGTGTAGATTGCTGAGGATTCTATTTTTTAAAATCCATTTTAGAATAAGGCTGTAACGTAACAAAATGTGGAAAAAGTCAAGGGGCTGAATACTTTCCGAAGGCACTATATATATGTTCTGCTCAGAAAACCAAATAAAACCACCGGCCGCCAGTTGGGGAACAGTATTGATATCTTATCCTCATGTGTTGAGGTCTACTTGACACACACATTCTATAGCACACAGCATACCCTCAACCTCAATGTTCAGAACCCAAATGTCTAAAATATATATTTGATATATTCTTAATTTAGGGAGATCAATGTGATTTATTACTGTTTTTTTTTCCATACACACACTGTACTTGTTTGTAAATAATAGGCCTAGTTGTAATGAGTAACACATTTGTATACTAAACTGGGCTGCATACATCTCGCCCTGTGGTGTGAGGAATTCAATTCTGCATGCACAACTTTGAGTTCGCCATTTGATCAAGCACATTCACATGGATATCACATCATGAAATATGATACCATTTTGTTTTACGACAAACTATTTTCTCTCCCAGTTATTGTTTATTCAAGACATAACACCAATCACCCCACCAAGAGGCTACTCAGGGCACTCAAAGGGCTTTACAGTGCGCGTAAAAGATGAAACGCTATACGTTCAATGGCAGGTGGTGCCTAATAACGAATAATAGTAGACCCTCTTGGGCATGATGGGAGCCAAGTGTACCAAATGTGTAGGCCTACGTGCAGTCGGAACATACGTAGGCTTACTAGGCTAATGGGCTGTTGCTACTCCATTCATTCAAAATAGCATATAAAACGCTTACCTCCAAATCTGCCCAAGCTGCAAGATGTGGATGACGGATAGAGCGGACCAGATAAAGACTGAACAGGACGCCGACCTTTGCTTATTAGTCCGGGTTGCGGTGCTGCTGTTACTGTTGCTTGTGGTGTTGCTCTTGCTGGCGGTGGATGCCTGTTTTTGAGGTGTGGACGGGTGGGCGCCCACATCTCCATGTGAAGTAGAACCGCTCAGCAGCTTCCCGTCCATGTGGGATGAGCAGTTTGCCGCACCGGCGGCATTTGAGCTCTCCTCGGTGCTGAAATCGTGGACGAACCATCGGAAACTGAAGACTTGGACGGAGAACGACCCTAACACCACAAAAAATAGTGTGAGCCCGAACCACCAGTATTCGCGACGGAGGTAATAGTCGACAGAAAGCCAAATATCGGTGCCTACATCGGCGAAATACACCGCCACTGCGGCGAGGATCCATAGACAGTCCCATATCGTGTATTTTGTGTGCTGCTCTCTGCCAAGGCGAAGACATGTCGAATTAGAACCACAGCACCGAGATTCCCCATTCACAAAGTCCCCATCCCCGGTTCCCGAATCCGGCTGCGATCCTGGAACGAGTCCTTGTACTGAGCCCGAGTGGTCCGAATTCTGCAAAGGCGTGAAAGCCACATCGCTCTTTTTCATTTTCAATACCCCATCCGATTTAGCGGCCATTATCGTAGCTTTCTCTTTCTCCTCTTGCCAACACCGTCTTTTCTCCTTCGGTTTTCTCGTCTCCCCCTCGGCTTCTATTTTCCAGGTGAAAATATACTGGGCTGGGCGACCTACTCTTCAGCCAGCTACAGCGCCGCCTGTTCATAACAAAGCAACACTGCCGCTCGGCAGCGGGTACGAACCATATGCTCTCCCATGGCACATACTTAAAACTATGACATCATTGCTTTGCAACTCTTTCACAATTGCTCCTCACCTCACAGTTCTCCCCAATAGCCACAATAGGGCTTCAGCATATTGCAATTCACTCTGACAGGCCTAATTCATCCAAATAGGCATGAAAAATAATAATAATATGCTACCTGTTTTACTGACCTGTTATGAAAATGTGCGGGGATAAAAATGTATTCCAAAGGACTACAATCAAATGAATTGTAGGCATATAGCCAATATTTCAGATAGACTAAACACTTGACCAATGATGCTCAAAATACAATATTATCCTAATCCAGAGGGAATGGGGCTTTCGTGCTGCCACAATGAGATAATACAATAGCTATAAATAACTGGAGCAGTGACGCACCCAATAGCACGTGCTGATTTGTGGTTAAGTAGTCAATTCCACTATTCACATATATAGGCTATTTATCCATATATATTTATCCATGGTGGTTAAAGTGGATAAAACGGTTAATTCAGCAACATGGACAGCTCCCGCGTCAAACCTCCTTCATACTTTACTGCTCATATAGAACGCGCGGGTGGGTGACCAAGTCCCCTCGTTTATCACTAGAGGGACCCGAGACCGTCATAAGGCAGGTTGACCCGGGTTTATTCGACAAAAAATAATAATTGCGACATGTATAATGGAAACGGCAGATATAGGAGAAACTTTCTAAAGATCGACAAAAAATTATCCATTTGACAGGGATGGATTTTTCTTTTGTCGAACTTCTTAAAAATAAATGATGATGGAAACGGTGTTTTTCGAATAAATGATGATTGCTGAATCATTTTGAACGTAGCCTACGTCGGGCACGTGATGTCACTGTGTAACTATAAAGCTCCACTCCACATTTAATTATAAATGCCTACTGCTTGCAAAATCTTTTTTTTCATGTATAAGAAATAATATTTATTTGTAGGACAAGAATTGTCCTGACTTTCAAGAATGCCTGAATTGCTTCGTCTTGGTTTTCTGGTTGGCTGGCAAGTTTCACCATCCAATTATTTCAGATATACAGTAATGCAAGTTTCACCATGGCACTGACCGTAGCGAAACGTTGGCACATGAGAATTATTAGAATATGGCAAGTATGAAAAATGTATGTACTCACTAACTGTAAGTCGCTCTGGATAAGAACGTCTGCTAAATGACCAACAACAAAAAAATGTAAAAGAAAAGGACCAAATTCTTGTATTATATCCATTCTGGCATTTGCGGGCTGGCTGAGAAATGAAACATGTAGGTGGGAGCCATAGGCTACAGGCTGTCACCAATTTATTAATGAGCAATTTGTCTAAATGGGTAATGGAAACACTTGGAAAGTTTACCGACACATTTTCTGTTTCCATCAGGCCTGTCATATTTTTTTTTATCTGACATGTACTTTACTCACATAACAGGTTGGATGGAAACGTGGTTACTAACCAGGCACATTTGCTATGTAACGCAACAGTTTTTGTGACAAAACTATTGGTAGAGTTGAAAATGTGATGGAAACACATTGAACTTTAGATTTTTATTTGGTACATGAAAACATATGCGAAAAAGTATATTTTGTGTGCAATAAGTCATCATGCACTGATTTTTATCCACAACAAGTTAATTTGGTGGAAACACACCACTGGTGGGAAAAGCTGTAAAACAACCAGAAATAAATTACTGAATAATGAAATGTGTACAGAATGTTTCTTAGAGTATCCAGATATAAATATGGACCCAATCATAGGGGAAAATTAATCCATGTCCCATTACTGATTGACAGGCAGGTGAGATTACAGAGGTGTGAGAATACAGAGATGGGGAAAAACAGGACAACTCCATACTTCTCTATTCCTAAACACTGTAACACACCCATCATGGCTTACATAGTGGCACTGCGGCACCTAGGGGCCCCGCCTAACAACCTTAGCCTCCTTCCCAGGCAGCCGATCTGCGATTCATGTTAAAGCTTCAAAGATGACACCATCTGTCATCATTAGTGGTGCAGGGGAGGTAAATACCTTGGCTTGACTCGCACTGCCAGTGTTTGGCAGATCCCATTTTAAGCCCCACTAACGGAAGATGGGCGTCACACTTCTTCTTCTGCCACTGGCCAGTGCTGTGCATTCTGCTGTGCCTGTGGCCATCTCTCTCTCTCTCTCTCTCTCTCTCTCTCTCTCTCTCTCTCTCTCTCTCTCTCTCTCTCTCTCTCTCTCTCTCTCTCTCTCTCTCTCTCTCTCTCTCTCTCTCTCTCTCTCTCTCTCTCTCTCTCTCTCTCTCTCTCTCTCTCTCTCTGACTGCCACAGCCCCAACACCTATGGGTGACTAGGCCAAAGTGATGGCGCTGTCAATTGGTGCTGGAGCCTCTCCTAGGCACCCCTGTCACATCATAAACAACACACTGTAGAGGAATGGCTCATTCCGTAGAACCAACTAGAAATGGACAGTCCTAAAGGCAGTTTGAGCTAATGTCAGATGGGTTCGTCCATCTTTAGCTCAGTGGGCTGGCCTGAATTGCAGTTTTTTGCGCAAAATGATAATTTTTAGGATAACAAGAAGGGTCTCAAGAAAAAAAGGCTTTTGTAGGGGCCTCAATACCGATTTCTGGTCCCAGTCTGTCTTTGGTACCAACACTATTGTAGTGGAGAATCTGGAGGATCAATTAATTCTCATTAGATGGCGCTAATTAAAGAGCAGGGCTGCTGTGAGCTGTTTAATGCCTGGTTGAAATAAGGGCCACCTCACAGCTCCAGGCACAGCTCCAACCTTTCCCGCTCACCTCTTGATTTAAAGTAACTGTATAGGTAAATTTTTAATAACTGTCTGCAGCCGTGAAGTCTCACACATAGTCATGTTTATCATGTGGAATTCTCAAATTTCAGTTACCATAAATCCCTGTTAAAATCTTCCAGCAGAAGGCATTTTAGTCATTCAAAAGAGTGCTGCTATGCGGAGACATCCTTCCCCATGCAACCACAATGTAATTACTGTGGTCTACTCTCATTGATTTGAACAGGCGCTCTGTCAAAGGGATAGTTATGCCCAGCTCTGAATCCCATCATGAATTCCTCCTAATGATTTCCAAGGTTCATTTTTTATGACAGAAGCAATCATACATCTCCCCGTCCTCTTGAGTCAGTTGCATCAGTGGCAACCAGTAAATATCCATCTGAATGTATTGTCTCTTACTGTTAAGGGCTGCACACAATGCAAAACTCACCAAAGTATTTTTGATTGAAAATATGTTTCCAACATAGATTATTTCTTTATCATAAAAGAAAGCAGACAGTCGCTAAATCTCTAAATATACACTACCAGTCAAAGGTTTGGACACACCTACTCATTCAAGGGTTTTTCTTTATTTTTTACATTGTTGAATAATAGTGGAGACATCAAAACTATGCAATAACATATATGGAATCATTTAGTAACCAAAAAAGTGGTTTTGTATTTGAGATTCTTCAAATAGCCACCCTTTGCCTTGATGACATCTTTGCACACTCTTGGCATTCTCTCAACCAGCTTCATGAGGTAGTCACCTGGAATGCATTTCAATTAAGAGGTGTGCCTTCTTAAAACCTAAGCTGTGGAATTTCTTTATTTCTTAATGTGTTTGAGCCAATCAGTTGTGTTGTGACAAGGTAGGGGGGTATACAGAAGATAGCCCTATTTGGTAAAAGACCAAGTCCATATTATGGCAAGAACAGACACATCTCAACATCAACTTTTCAGAGGGAACTGTGTGAATCAGGCTTTCATGGTCGAATTGCTGCAAAGAAACCACTACTAAAGGACACCAATAAGAAGAAGAGACCTGCTTGGGCCAAGAAACACGAGCAATGGACATTAGACCAGAGGAAGTTTGTCCTTTGGTCTGGAGTCCAAATTTGAGATTTTTGGTTCCAACCGCCATGTCTTTGTGAGACGCGGTGTGGGTGAATGGATGATCTCCGCATGTGCTGTTCCCACCATAAAGCATGGAGGAGGAGGTGTTATAGTGCTTTGCTGGTGACACTGTCAGTGATTTATTTAGAATTCAAGGCACACTAAACCAGCATGGCTACCACAGCATTCTGGAGCGATATGCCATCCCATCTGGTTTGGGCTTAGTGGGACTATCATTTGTTTTTCAACAGGACAATGACCTGGGTTATTTTACCAAGAAGAAGAGTGATGGAGTGCTGCATCAGATGACCTGGCCTCCACAATCCCCCGACCTCAACCCAATTGAGATGCTTTGGGACGAGTCGGACGGCAGAGTGAAGGAAAAGCAGCCAACAAGTGCTCAGCATATGTGGGAACTCCTTCAAGACTGTTGGAAAAGCATTCCAGGTGAAGCTGGTTGAGAGAATGCCACGAGTGTGCAAAGCTGTCATCAAGGCAAATGGTGGCTATTTGAAGAATCTCAAATACAAAATACATTTTGATTTGTTTAACACTTTTTTGGTAACTACATGATTCCATATGTGTTATTTCGTAGTTTTGATGTCTTCACTACTATTCTACAATGTAGAAAATAGTAAAAATAAAGAAAATCCCTTGAATGAGTAGGTGTGTCCAAACCTTTGACTGGTACTGTACATGCTTCATTTGTACATTAAAAGATCCAGATGATGTTGTCCATTCACAGCCCAGTGTTGCATCAAAGATCTGGGCTGTATCTACAGTCTGTTAATAGAGTAGCCCTTAGCATCATACGTCATCAGAACCAGGCAGGCTGCGGTGAATCCTTTCCTAATACACATGGTATTATCAATTCAATGGATACAGTCTATTTACTGTAATGGATTCACATACTATACTACATACAGCACATATCATCTTCTGTACACAGTACCTGTAACAAAAATTATACATCAAAGGAGTTTCTGATCAGTCTGACCTTCCTGCCAGAAGGGGTTCATTTCACTCTTGCTATCTGCAATGATTAGATATGTAAGACACACTGATGCAGAATTCAAAAGTGATGAATATTGAAAAAAGTTATATCGATCAGCAGGTCTTGAGTAGGTCTTGTATAAAATATGCTCATCATTCTGTAAATGAATGAAATGTGATCTGTTTGTCAAGCTAATAATCTTTTTCATATGTTATTAATTGAATGCATCCGTAGATGCTCAGCAACAAACACCAATGTTTAAAATGGATTGAGTGAAGACCTGTGGTGAGACAACATGCCATTGTGACAGTTGAGTAGTGAGAAAGCTACCAAGCTGAAAGTGGGACAGTGGCTTCTGCTAGCTAGAGCCACTCTCTCTTCTCAGACTGGCATGTAACTGTGGAGATGGTGACACAGGGAGGCTTGTCTACTGAACCAAACAAGGCCTGTCATGAGAAGAGGCTTCGGCTGAAACTTTTAAAAACTGGGTTAAACGTCTTGGGTATACTAGAACAGAAAAGTGTGAAAACATTAAAAAGTTCCAAAATAAGAGTGACAAAATAGTCTGTGGAAATGGGTTTGAAATACCCAAACCTTTGGAGTGAAACAAGCCACTAACCAACAGATAAAAGGTTCAATTTCATTAGCTTCATTCTTTGATTTCTCCTTTTATGTGCTTTCTGAGTAAGAGAGAAAGAGAGAGAGAGAGAGAGAGAGAGAGAGAGAGAGAGAGAGAGAAAGAGAAAGAGAAAGAAAAAGAGAAAGAGAGAAGCACCAGTCAACGACAACAACAAAATCAAAGACCTGCTGTCACCTGCCAACGGGTTAGTAAGTTCAATATTCGAATGATTTCTCTATCTGTCAATCTGTCACTCGTTCCACTGTATAACTCCCACTGGCAGGGGAACACTGTCCCTGCTGTCTGTCCCAGCCCCTCTGTCTACAGCCCTGAGAGATCTTGTCTTCGTACTGTCTATCTGGCCCCTGGGTCTGACACCAGGGTGTTCGTGATCCATGGTCTACTGGGGGGGCTGGATTGGCTAGGGGAAACAGGATTCATTAGCTCAGACTTAATTGCCATGGCATTTCAAATTAGATGTTTTCATTGGTAAACAACACAGAATGATGCAGGCATAGCTCACATTTATGAAGAAGCAGCTTCTTACGCGCTGACTTGTGTTACATAATGCTGTACAGGAACAGGGCCAATTTCATAACAACCAACCACAACAAAATATGTTGTCCTCAGAGTGCAGAGGGTTTTTTGGCAATATCTTGGTAATATAGAAAAACTCAAGTGCTGTTTTAATAATATGAAAATGAAATGATACATTTCAATGAAAATCAACAGCTAAAGCTCTCGTATATGGCAAGTATGAAAATGTATGCACTCACTAACTGTAAGTTGCTCTGGATAAGAGTGTCTGCTAAATGACTAAAATGTAAATGTAAATGTATGTTGACATTGCACAGAGTCAATGAGTGTTCTAATCTAAAGGTCTATTTGGAGGGTGCTGCTGCTGACCCCATCCCCTGCTTTTGCCCTGTCTCTTCCCAGCAGGATAATCTGTAGAGGAGTGAGAGAGAGGGAGTGACACATCTGGGTGGTGGTGGCCAGACCCTCAGGGCCATACCAGAGTTCAGGCGAGGAGATGGGAGGAGGCACTCCGGCCTTGCTGCCCCCCTAGCTGCTGCAGATAGGGTTGATAACCATGCCCGGATTTCTGTGGACAATCACACATCAGCCACATCACACTATAGATGTATTTAAATCTCTCACTTGAACACGTTAGCTAGCTCTTACAATGGTAAGATTGGCAAGTAAGTGCTGATCACGCCTTAACTGCTTGATACATTAAATAAAACAATTTCAGATTTTAAGTCATTCAGTGTTGACAGTAAAATACATAAAATATGTATATATTAGACTGATTATCTATCAAGGGTACATAAACCTACTGATTACATAAGGATGTCCCTTTAGCTGCTCATCATGGGTTTAACCTATCTAGGGTGTGTTCGTAAATTCAATCTGGAGTGCCAGAGTGCGCTTAGAGTGCGCTCTGGGCGTTCGTAAATTCAGAGCAGCTAAAGATTGTCGGTTAGTAAATTCAGAGCGTTTTGCTCTTGGAGTGTTCAGAGTGCACACTGGACGCTCTGGCCGAGGAGTAGGGTTGATCCAAGCGTTCTGATCTCACAACGGCAGTCAAGCACCCAAGCTAACTGGCTAACGTTGGCTAGCTTGCTAGCTACTTCCAGACACAAATGAGAGAAATGAGTGAGGTGCACTCTGACCATTTTACTCGCCCTAGCAGAGCTGGTTAGGCTGTTTTCATGTTATCCAGAGCAGCCATATTCAAGGGGTGTTGAGCGTTCGTAAATTAATCAGTTATTCTGCGCTCTAGCACGCTCAGGTGAGAGTGCTCTGAAATCTGAATAGATGGCCAGAGTAAATTTACGAACGCACCCCTAGACATTAGCACTTAGTTTTTACTGTCGCTTCTTTACTATCGCTTCTCCAAATCATACTGTTTTGAGACATGTATTCTAAGTTGCACATGATGAAACTGCCATATCTGGCCTGAAGCAAGTTCTGGCCTGGAGCACCAATCAAAAATGTTAGGTCTACAGCGTGTTCAAGACCATGATAAACCAATGTCATGTGTATAGGGATGGATACTCACTATACAGACTTCGGTACGGATCATGGAGAATACACTGTAGGCCTAACATCACTATCATGTGAGGTCTACACTGTGTTGTATGCAAAGGTATTGCCAATAACAGTTTTGAGGCTGTTAGTTAATATTGCAAAATAAAATGTCTCATTAGGGAGTGAACACTATTTATATTGAGGGATACCTGGAGGTAATCACACCTCTTTGAAATGAAAATGGATGGCCCTCCCCCTGAGGAAAATATATTTTTACCTGGCCCTCTCCAAGCATTAGAAAAAATTACAATTAAGTAAGGGATAATCAACGAGGGGCTATGTGTTCTATGGAAAATAATGACCGACGTGGAAGGTGTGTTCCACGAAGTGCTAGTGGAGTGGAACTGACCTTCCACAGAGTTGCATTATTTTCCACACAACGCATTGAGCCACAAGTTGATTATCAGTTTTATTCGCCTTATGTAGCCCCGCCCACTTGACCCAGTTCCATTCGAACGCAATTGTGTTTGTGTACCTTTCACAACTTCCGTCAACGCTAGCGAATTACTTCAGAGCGGTGGCTAGCTAATAATTAAAGAACGCGCATCATTAACACATCTTAACAAATAAACAAAAACAAAACATGGCTCACATTTGGGAACACACACAAATGGCTCTTCGGAGGTTGGATGGTATCACCGTACCCCATCCGTCCATGATTAATAATTGGGTGGATGACATGATAAAATGGACTGAAATGACGTATGGGGACATTTTTTATTACTTCGTGCTCTCCTTGGGAGTGGATGGTTCCACTATGAAAGATTACAAGAGTATATTGGTATTTTTGAAGGCTGATGTTCAGCCCAGCCGATCAAGCAGCTCTTACCACTCTGCTTGGGTACTTGTATCCAACAACGGATCAGTAGAGACGGCTGGATGCGCTTGCATTGCTGGCCTTGGAAAGTCATGCAGCCTAAATTTTTTGGAAGGTAGGCTAATAAGAAAAGTCACTTGCATTTCTATGTCTAACATTACTTAACAGAAGCGATTACAGCATACAAGCAGCCTACATGTGTTGTGGTGACAGTTACTATAATCCATAGGCTAATGTTATGATAGAGTTCTCAGATGATATCTATGATAAATCTCTGCATTACTTGGTCTTGTAATTGATGTTTATAGCCTATTTTCATTGTTCCTTTTATAGATGAAAGTGCGCAATACTGCCTTGTCTAGACACAGAATGATAAAATAGTCAGGCTTAACATAGCAGTTAGACCAAACGTATTGTTGGATGAAAGCTGAATTGAGAATGTCATGATTTATTGGTTACGTTAACATGTATTTGTGAATCAACAGAACTGCTGTATTAATGTGGGGAATCTGTAAGTATCCTGTCAAATCTCATGTTGGTGAAGCAAGGTAGGTTTATGGAGTCCAGGTGAGTAGGGTATAAAATGTATTTAAACATGTCAGCATTACATGTATTTCTGGGTGAAAAAGGTTTGTAAAATATCCTTGTGGTTGGGAGTAATGCCTAAAGTATGGTAAGTATAAGTGGTCTCATCTCATTGGGAACAATAGCAAGGTAAGTTTATGATGGAACTTGCATGTGTTTTGATCAAGTTGGTCACATAGTCCTCAGTCACACAATTGTTAATAATGGGATTTTCTCTGAATGTCTTTTTTTGTAACAAACATTCTATCACAGGTGCATAATGCAGTGTCCAGTGGGCTAACTGGCATAGCCTGCACAGATGAGCAGCGACAATGGAATGCAGGGACTTGGAGGAACCTTGAGCCAAAGCGGTTAAACAGCATTGACTTCACACACCATAAGGCCAGTGATCAATATGCAGAAAGTGTCCAGAATGTCCACCCTTGCCTCCCACTCCTGCATTCCACTCACAGGAGGAATTTAATAGGAGCCTGAGACACCTGAATCTGCCTGTGGGGAGTCTGCTCTATAAGTGTGTTAATGCTGAACCGACAATAATATCACAGCCAGTAGCATCCCAGGTAAAATTGGACTGAAAGGAATATTTATTTGTGGCTGTACCATTTTAATGTATTGAACAGATGTGTGTCTCTTCTGTTCAATGCTTTTAAACTCCATATAATAACTTAATATATATTCTCTACTCTTTCCCAGCCACATGGAGAGCATGTCAATTACAACTGCCAGAAGTGCCTGTCCTTCTACAATACATTTGTGAAACTTGACCCAACCCAGTCGACTGCTTTGGAACAGATCACAAAGGAGCAGAGTGCCTCACACTTGTGGCATGACTCAAGGAAGCTTTGAGTTACTGCAAGCTCAGCCAGAAGGTCCCTGTCAGGGAATCCACCAACCCTGGTAAGTTTCTCCAGGAGCATCTGTATCCCAGGTTCCGAGGGAATGAAGCCACACGCTACGGGAAAGATAATGAGCTGATGACCTCCCAGTGGCTGGAAGACTGTGGATACTCTGTGGACCACAGAGGCACTGTTGTCAGTGTTGAAAAGCCATGGCTATCAGCAAGCCCTGACCGGGTGCTGAACTCCAGGGAGCTGTTGGAGATCAAGTGTCCTGTCATGGGGAAGGGCTGTGATTCTCTGGATGATGTCTTCAATGGGAAAGCCTGTGATGTGAAGGTGGTGGAGGGCACACCCCAACTACAACCACATGGGCCATGTGGCTACTACATGCAGGTGCAAATTAGTATGTTTTGCACAGGACTGAGAGAAAGTAAGGTGCTCATCTGGACTCCATCCCAGCATGTTGTCATCCCTGTTCCCTGTGATGCACAGTTCTGTACAGAGGCTGTCCTGAGGTTGAAGGCCTTCTACTTTACACACATCCTGCCATTTATTGTTGAGGAGCATCAGGCAGGCAGATTGTCACTGAGTGACAAATACATGCAGCTCTGTAGAAGGGTTGTTCCTGGGTAGTTGTCCTTAAAACATTGTGGCATTGTAGCACGGATGGTCTCCCTTGGCAGCCATGGAATGTACTCCCTCAGATTCTCTTCCATCATGTCAATCCAATAACTAATCAGTCGACTGACAATACTCTGGGAAACACAAAACCTTTCTGCTAGGTGCTGCTGCAGCAAGTTGAGCTTCAGCTTCATCAGTGTCATCAGGAGTTGGTCTGTCAGGTCTAACTGAAAGCTGCCTTTGTAGAGGGGTAGAAGATGTTCCGCCAGGGTAGAAAAGGCAGCAACAGACAAGCCTGTATGCAGTGTACAGAGTGCTTCGTTCCTCAGCAGGGTTTTGTAGAGATGTGCTGCTGGGCACTGTGTCCCTGCCTCACATATAGTGGGCTTCAGTGGCGGCTCCTGAAAAAATTCTCAGGAGGGGCAATTTTTCTGATGATTTAGGTGACCTACACACATTTTAAAAAAGATATGTCCAGCAACAACATGAAGACAGGGGCAGCATATAAGTCAATACCAGAAGCATTTATTGACTGATCTGGGGAGATGGATTCCAGTTTCTGTGACAGATTATAAATAATCTCTGATGCCTTTGTTATATTAGCTTTTGGTTGAATGTACTGTCGTAGTAAATATATAATGTTATAGCTTGGTCTGACTAAAATCTTGTGCATGACCCATTTTGTGTTGGGCGTTTGTTTTCAATCAATGCTGTTCCTATCCTATAACAATGGACAAAAGAGTCCTATCTTGTCAGCCTTGTCAGCAGGTGGCCAAGGACAACACCCACGCCATAGGTCTCTCAGTTCTTCCAACTCACGAGTTCTTGCTCTGAGGACACACACACACACACACACACACACACACACACACACACACACACACACACACACACACATCATCACTGATAACACACACACACACACACATCATCACTGTTAAACACACACACACACACACACAAAAATCCCCTCTCTTTAGGCTGAACATTTGAAGACAGAGAACCCGACTCAGAGCCAATGCAACAGTGGAGGGGACCTCGCCCAACTCATCAGGACCAATCAGAAGATCAGAACTACTAGATTCAACCTACATCATTTATTGTATAAAATGTCTGCACACAATGTTTTCGGGGCTCTCTTCAGATAGCTCCCTAAGAGTTTGACGAACGAGTCCGTGCACGCGATTCCAGATATCTTTACCTCTGAATAAACTGCCTTTATTATACCATATCCACCCTGTCCAAAGTCTCTACTTGGTCTCAGTTCTCCAGTAAACTTGTGATTATCAACAGTACACAACGGTAACAAACAATTGGGGGAACTCACGGGGCAGATAGTAAGGTCGCAGTGACACAGAAAGCAGTTCAATGTCGGGGGTACAGAGTCGCTCTCTTACCAGGATCGATTTTCCCTGTGACTGTGTCAGATCGCGGTCCGCTCTGACCAGGGTGAAGCCGGCCGGCTCCACTTCTCTGTCCGGGACTCTGTCATCCAGCCAAGTCTCCCAGCTGTATTGGATTCCGCTGCCAGCAGCGTTTTCATTATTTAGTCCGTTCGTAGCGGGTATGTACACGATCAACAAGATCAGTCCAAAACCCACCACTGGAAATCCATGGTTGGCAGAATGTTTGTAAACTGAGTGTACAAATTAAAAACATAAAATAACGCCACTAAGTGTACAAATTAAAAACATAAGATAACGCCACACTGCAGGTCGCAACAGAGACGCTGCTAGCCGCTATTTTCTTAGTTACGTTCATGGTTACGTCACGTATGACGAAAGCGCGTAAGTGCAAGCCCACAGACACCCATAGAGATTGTATTGAAAGCTTTGAAATTTGAAAAAAATAGATTTTACATGGGAGTCTATGACAGACTTCTGGGCGATTTTCAACATGACTGAAATCGCCCCAAAAACGGGCGGGGCCATTTGAAGCACGACTTTAGCCTGATTTGACATTTAGTGGCAGTCAGATCAGATTAGAACACTGATAACTACTGTTGCCGTGATATAATTGATTAGAAAAAAAATCCCTTCCTTTTCCCGTTTGGCAGTGCGTCGCCCATATCGCCCTATTGAACACACCGCCCCTGGTGGGCTTTACATGATCACCTGAGCTGTAGTTGTGATCACTTAGAGATGGGCCTTCCCATTGGGTTTGGGCATCCTTCTCTGAAGGCATATCCATTCCTTCTATCTGTGTTGGCCAATCCCCATTTTCAATTTGGTGAACACTTGAGCCTGTTGTGTCATCTGTTAAGAAGTCAGTATGGCTTGTTAAACAAGTCAATGGACAATTACTAACAAAACCGTACAATAAAACACCATACTGCATGGATGCTCCTAATAATATTTAATAATCATAATAATTAAGTATATATAAAATGGGAATTTGTTATTGAGTTGTAGAGGAAATAAATTGTGGTATTATGAGACTGTGCTTAGATACAAGAGCAAGAGGGAGAACCAAAATGAGAGCAGGCAAAATGCTCAAGTGTTTGGCTTACCTGTCACTGATGACTGCCTGACCAACACCCAACGCTTCTTCACGAGTGGAGCATCGTAGCCAAGCCATTTTTCTGGGTAAGGATGCTCCACTGTAGTTTTCTTGTCAAAGAAGTGGTAGGAGCACACAAAGGGAAGTTTTGGTGTTTTTTTTAGGTTCAACGCTTTGAGCCAGAGCTGCAAAGAGCTGACAGCCTCGTACTGAACATATAATTGTCACGCCCTGACTCAGAGGACTCGTATTTGTTGAGTCAGGGTGTGTATTTTCTGTGTGGTATGTTCTATGTTGTATTTTCTAGGTTTAGATCTAGATCGTCTAGATCTATGTTGGCCGGTGTGGTTCCCAATCAGAGGCAGCTGTCGCTCGTTGTCTCTGATTGCGGACCATACTTAGGCAGCCTATTGGCACTAGTGGGTTGTGGGATCTTGTTCTGTGTTAGGTATGTTGTGTTGTGCTGCCTTGGACTTCACGTTTCGTTTTGTTGTTTTGTCGGTTGTTTATTCCTTTAAATAAACATGTATGCATATCACGCTGCGCCTTGGTCTGACCCGTCGATGAACGAACGTGACAATAATGCTTGTCATGTTGATCGATTTTAGGATTTTGTATGGTTCTGTCAGTGTAAAACTATCAAGCTCTCAACTAAAAGTACCACTTTTGCATACGCTAGCCGGCGCCGGAAATAGAAACAGAATTGCAACTAACTCGCCACGATCACTGTGACATTCCAGAATAAGGCGAATATCATGACTATTATTTAACACATTTGCCGCTAGAAATGTGTTCATTTGCCGGCAGAAATTTGTTCAACATCCACTGAAGTAGCTAGCAAGTTTGCTAGATAACGGTTGCCGTTTTAACAAACAGACTTGCTAGTTTAGCTAACCAAACCATCAGTCCTAGCTTGCTCTATAATGCCCTTCAAGCAAAGCAGGAATGAGTATTCAACAATGCCATGGTATAATTAAGCAATAAGGCCAGAGGGGGTGTGGTACATGGCCAATATACCACTGCTAAGGGCTGTTTCTACGCAAGACTCAATGCAGAGTGCCTGGATATACCCCTTAGCCGTGGTACATTAGCCGGGGGTTTGTGGTATATGGCCAATATACCACTGCTAAGGGCTGTTCTTGTGCACGACGCAACGCAGAGTGCCTGGATACAGCCCTTAGCTGTGGTATATAGGCCATATACCACAAACCCCCGAGTTGTCTTATTACTATTTTATACCACTGTATTGGACATTAAAACCAGATAACGGGAAAGTTGGAAAGATATCGGGACAGTTGGAAAAGATATCAGGGCACCTTGCAATTATGATGCAATATGTGCCTACACATGCAGACTGTACTTGCTACAAATGTACAGAAAGCTAAACCAACAACTAACTACACAAACTGGTGAGTGATGAACATGAATTTCCCTGGTCCCTACTGTTGCAGTCATGACGCAAGTGGCGCTATGCTGTCAAATCCTCCCAGGTTTCTAGTTTGACCAGCTGTTTTCAGTAACAGGTATTTTTCTGGGGGGTTGTTATGTTGGCAGGTTTGATAGCAACAAACTATTTAGCTAGATTCTAGCCTAGTGTTTGATAATGCAATGCGATCTCCTCATGTAATTAACAGTCAGTGTTGATGAGAGTCCTGACTAGAATGCAAACTTTTCTAGCTATGCCAGGCAAAATTGGGCATTATCAACTCATTGTTATGGATGTTAGGCAGCAGGTAGCCTAGCGGTTAAGAGCGATGGGCCAGTAATCAAAAGGTTGCTGGTTTGATTCCCCAAACCAACTAGGTGAACAATCTGCTGATGTGTCCTTGAGCAAGGCACTTAAACCTAATTGCTGTTATACTGTCAGCAGCGGTTGTGACAGTGTTAGCCATAGCTAGCTGGCTAGCTAGCAAGCAAGGGATAGGAATGTTGCCTGCGAGCATGGCAACGGAACATATAGAACAAACGACTGGGTCTTGTCCATAAATATCAAACTGAACGAAATACTGGGTTGCGTCTCTAGCAACCAAAAGATGACAAAGTATTAATTCACTTATATAAATGAAAATATTTTAAAAAAATGTGTGGGGGGGTAAATGTGTGCTTATTATTGTTTTCTTGGGCAACTATGGTATAAGCGGGATAAACAGCTTAAACAAATGCTGTTATTATAGCCGAAGAAGCTAAATGTTAGCCCACTCATTAGCTAAATATTAGGGCTATAAATATTTACCTGTCAAAGTGCAAGAAAAAACGTTTGATTATAAAATGGCATTCCTCCAGGCTGCACTCTGCAGCAGTCGGGCACGCAAAGCTTCACTATTGATTAGGCCATTTTTCGACAATAACATACTTTTTCTACCTAGGCTACAACATTATCAAGTGTTATCAAGTGAATACAAAGGCTCGGGCTGTAAACTGCAGTGATGTAGGCTAATTTGAATTTTGGTATTTTGGGGGGTATTTTATTAGGATCAAAACATGGAGCATGACATAATACAGAACATTAATAGACTAGAACAGCTTAAGGACAGAACTACATACATTTAAAACGTCAGATGGTGCATGGGGTAAGTGTGTGTCTCAGTGCTGTGTGTAAGTTGACTACGCAAACAATTTGGAATTTAACACATTAATGCTTCTTATATTAAAACAAAAAGTGATGCTGTCAGTCTCTCCTTTACGAAGAGAGTCTGGCATGCATAGTATTGATATTAGCCCTCTGATTACAGTGAAGAGGAAGACAATAACCACTCAAACGTCCTGTTTTGAATGCTTCATGGCGAAATAACTGCATAAAATCAAATCAAATTTGTCACATGCGCCGAATACAACTGGTGTAGGTAGACTTGAATTGCTTGCTAATGAGCCATTCCCAATGATGCAGAGTTTTAAAATAATAATACAAATAAAATACACAAGAATGGAGCTATTTACAGGGAGTACCAGTACAATACAGCTTAGGCCTGATTATCCAACCATTTGGATCAGTTATTATTCTATTCTCGACAGTTTACAAGGTCCAGAAAAGTAAGCTACATTAGTAGGCTACTCATATGGTGTTTTTTGATCACACCATCGCAGCCAGGGGTGTATTCATTACGGAAAGCATTTACCGTTCATAACCAATCAAAAGCAAACAGAACAAACAAGAGTTTATATTTTACAAATTCAGGTAGGTCCCTCCTTGTTTCCTTCTGTTTGCTTCCGTTTAAGAAACGTTTTGCAATAGAATTGGCGTAATTAATCCACCTCAGTTCTTTTGGTTTCTGTATTTTACATTCAGCAAGCAAGAGCAAGCTGTAGTAGTAAATAAAATGCTCGAAATAAGTGTACAACAAGCTATTGTAGGCCTAATCTAGCTTTTCCTGGGACTCCAAGAGCTAAAGAAGAATTATTAAGAATAATACTGCTGTGAATAGGCCTATCTAATTAATTCACACAGTGAAATATTTTTATACAAATCAGATTTATATGAAATGACAGGCAGCCTAGGATAAACATATCGCTCAAAAAAGCACAACTCACAGGCATACAGACAGTCCAGCCATCCACATGGACTATTGTCCTCCCCATTAGGTAGCAACTCCTCCAACACCCGATTTAATCCATTCACTTTTTTCTGCATTGAGAAACCATCGACTTTCGACTCCAAAATTCCATTGAACTTTTCTAGACTCTCTTCAGTGGACAGAAACTGCAAGAAACCCTTAAATTATTGTCAAGATAACTTTTCACGAGCTGTGGTCCTTGCATAATTGTGCGACGTCATGCTTGTTGTTGTAATAAACCACCATTTTTTGGTGCTTTCAAGACAACTGGGAACTCTGGAAAAAAATGTGGTCAAATCATGACATCAGTGATCTTCAGGTCGGAAGTCGGAGCTTTAGAAAAATGCCGATTTTCGATGACCGTTCAAAGCGATTTTCCCAGTCAGAGTTTCCAGTTGTTTTGAACCCAGCATTTCTGTTGCGCCCTAGCTCCCTACGTCATCACTATAAGTGTTATTTTATCTGCCAGATGCTATAAACGCCCACTTTCTGGATACACCAAGCACAAAGAGGGACTGATCGAACAGCCAATGGAAAGGCAAAAGCAAAATGCCCACCCAACAGGGCTCAGCTAGGAGAATGAGCAAGACAGAGAGAGAGCGATCAGGGTTGTACACAGTGTTGTTACACATAGTCAAATTCAATATGTAAAAAGGTCTGACAAAGGCCTTGAGGCCGATACGTAAAGCTTAATAAAGAGCAGTGATACTAGCAAGAGCAGTGTGCAGCTTTCTTATTTTTTCTCATGCTATTCAACTGTTACTATACACCTGCAATAAAGATAGCTCAGATGTGTGAGTGCCTTTTGAATTTTGAATACGTAAATTCAAAAATGCTGACAATTACAAATTACATGACCCTCCCCTGGATAAAAAAAGAAAAATACTAAACCCTCACCCTGACTGAAATTGAAAAAGCATGACCCCCCCCCCCCCCCCCCCCCCCATTTTCCTCCAGGTAACAATTGCATAAATTTCGAGTGGTCCCTTAGATGACAAATTATACTGTTCTGATGGAGTGATTTAATTTTGTGAGGGGTGTTTTAAGTTTTGATGGTTTTAGTGCATTTTGCAAGAGGAATGTGTTATTTTGGTAAACCAACTTCAGTTTAGTGAGCTGCGTTGCAGCTTTTCTCGATTCCTTGAACACTGTGAAGGAAACTGGGATCCACATGAACGAAACTGGGATCCACATAACCTAATAACCAGTTATCCTAGAAATGTCTAAATGTTTTCACACTAAACTAATGTGAATTCAACGTGAAATCAACCAAACATGTCACCATGTCATTGGATTTAGGTTAAAAGTTGGGTGAAAAAAATGTAAATTCCCTTACGTTGATTACTTTTTGCAAATCCAATCAGTTTTCCACGTTGATTCAACATCATCACATTGAATTATTTTGTTGAAATGATGTGGAAACATGGCTGATTAAACCAGTTTTTGCCCAGTGTGCAACAGTAGATGTAACTCTCTATCATAAGGCACTTTTTGCAAAACAGTAGACACAACTCTCTACATGAGACACAAATAGCAATTGTCCAAAGCATGTCAAACAAAACAATCATTTTTTCACAGTCAATAACAATTCACTCCCATAATTGTGTATCTTTATCACCAAAATGTAAACACCCTTTGCATAATTGTTAACCTCACAATCAGTCCATACATTCCCTGGTGCAGTTCTGTTGTTTTCCATGGGTTATACAGTAGATCACATTGCTATTTTTTATATTGCTAGTTGTATTTTATTGGTTATTGGTTGACAATATGATATATTGGCCTACGTCTTGTCTTTTTAAGTTTAATTGCGCAGAATATCAGATCTCACAACGATTGCAGTAGTGTTTAACATCACCAGTGCATCACCAATACTCAAATTATCATTAGAGACCCCCATTCCTTGCATGCAATTAATTGGCTGTGGTCTTGGGGGCGGCACGCATACAAAATTGTTCAGAAGTATGACTTGTCCTACAGAAATGTTGAAATTCCTGCAGGAACATGACAATTCCTGCAGGAAAGAAACCTGCAGGATTTTGATATTCCTGCAGGATATGGCAATTCCTGCAGGACCAAGTACATTCCTGCAGGAATCCTGCAGGACCAAAACCTGCAGGATTGTTATATTCCTAGGGCCATATCGGATAGTCAAATTGCTGAAGGAGGAGATAAAGTGTGTGTGTAGGTGAGTGCACATAATTTTGTATACAGCTAGCTAGTAAAAAAAACAAGGTGTTTTTAACTCTCCTTTACAATTTACAACTTCGAAGACAAACGGCCATGTGACATCTTGGTCACCATAGCAATGGTTGACAGTTGGCAGTTGGGGAAATGGCTGCCAGGCAATTTAGCTAGTTCAAGTCCTGCTAATATACACATTTTCAAGGTAAGGAGTCAGAGAAACATACTAAAACTACAACAAATGTTTATATGAATATGTTATGTTTGCAGAATATTTAATGAGTAAGTTAGCTAGCTCAACTAGCATGTTCTCTACCACTGGCTGCTACCAGTAGCTAGCTAGCTATCTTAGACATATATATTTTTTTCCATGGAAAGTGACAAATGAGCTTTGATATCCCTTTTGTTATGTCTCTTTAGTACGGTTGTCACAAGTTAGGCTATAATTTTTAAGTGTTTTGAAACTGATGGCGATTTTTTGAATGGCTAGGCTAATGGCTTCTTGGCTAGCACTTGACAACGGTAACCGAGTCACATGACCGATCATGACCTTTCATGTACGTAAATAAGGAAGTGATTGCATTTAATTAGTAAAGAGGGTTTTACAACATTGTTTTTCAATGAAATATCACATTATTTTCACTGAAATACATTATAATGAATAAAATTGGTCATAATTGAATAAACAAAGTTTGATTTGAATAGAAATGGATAAATGTAACATCACTTTCTCTCTGTTTTACTTTTAGCTTGCTTGGACAGTTTCCCCACGTCCACCATGTGAGTTCTCTTCTTTTCCCTTACAGCTTAGATCACAGAAAACACACACACACACACACACACACACACACACACTCACACACACACACACATAGTATTTCACTGTAATCCTTGTATTTCTAACAGTTCAGCAGAACCACACCACATTAGAGTTGGTAAGTGTCTACTAGTTAAAGGTGAGTAGGTTTCCTTTACTACTACAGTATATAATTTGCACTATTTTGTCGCTGTTTTTCATCAAACACACACACAGACCAGCAGTTATATTCTGAACTCTCATCTCTCTCCTCTCCTCCCCAGTTAAGACAGAGCCTATAAACAACAGTGAGATTGACTACCACAGAAAGCAGCACTGGATAGCCATGCATGCGAAGGTAACAACACACAGAGTTTCAGCCTCTCATTTCTCCCTTTAAAATGGAGTCTAACACACATGCATAGCAGCACTCACAGATGTTGTTGGTGTACCAGCCATATTAAAACCAACTATCACCAAGTTTACTATTGCAGACATCCATTTCCCTTCACACCAATACACATAAGTTGCTCATGTGATGTCACCATTACTCTCACTCGTTACAAAACATATTTTCTTTCTCCTAGGAACTATCTTTTATGCAGTGCTGGTGAAATGGACAATCAAACACGTCCACTGTTGTTGCATTGAATAATAAAATTGCCATGCAATCTAATAGGTTGCGCTTTCTGTCCATTCTATTGAAGGAATGTGGATTGTCCTACAGGGAATTCTCTGAAAGATGAGGAAAGAATCCTGCAGGTTGTCCTACAGGAAAATGGCTCTGAAAATCTTGTGGAATTACCTGCAGGAATCTTACCTACAGGACATCCCACAGGATTGTACTACAGCCATTTTGCTGTAGGACAATTCCGGCAGAACTATCTGCATGATTCCTAGTGTATCCTGCAGGATTCCTGCATGAATTGTCCTACAGAAAAGTGGCCCTGAAAATCCTGTGGGATGTCCTGCAGGACTTCCTAAACCTGCAGAATATACAGCTGTATATTCTGCAGGATTTTTCATTCAGGATTCCTGTAGGACTTTTTTGTAAGGGATGGTTGGTTGTAAACCTGGTTAGTGATGAGATTTTTATGGACAGAAGAGCGAGATAATTTTTATTTGTCAAACGGCAGCCAAGCATCGATCATAATGTCACCAGAATAAGACCCTCAATACTTATTTGAAAGGAACATCAAGCTCATCACCTTGCACTTTCACCACCCTGTGAAGTTCATCATCATTTATTTTATCTGTAGCCTAACTGCATGGTTTCCCGAGTCGTAGTGGGGAGGACCACACACCATATCATCGCATGACTCCAAGTTTACTTCGATATGACGATTATATCAATATTTGCGAATAAAGGCGTTTCCACCGCCATTTCCTGCATAATGAATTTTACAGACACAAAAAGATCCCATCATGTCAAACGAACAAATTACCTGTAGACATTTCTAAAATTCTACAGAAACATCCTGTCCATCACAGCTGTCGTGATTTTTGTTTATATGGTATGACTTTGCTTGCATTAAAACTGTAGGTGGATGGATGGAAACATGGTGACTGTGATCAATAATGTTGCGGTAAAGAAAGTAACCTACCGCTACATGTACAGTATTTCATGGTCTCATGCTTCTAATGTTAACAATTTTCTCCCTGGATGATACTGTATTTGTGTTTTTCAAGTTCCAGGGCTGCCAATTTTTAAAGAAAGCTTGGCGTGAGATTTGCTATGTGAATTTCATTGCCCCCTGGCACAACCCATAGACATTTTATTTTTTACAGTTTAAAGCTAATTTCCTGCAATTCTGTAGGTGGACATAAAAAATAAAATAAAAACACAGGTTGGGTGTATTCAGGATGCATTGAACATTAAATGAACACTCAAAATTCGACAACTGTTACCTTGAGATCTTTTGGGGATGCACATATTTTTTTGTTGTTTAAAACTTTATTCAGACAGTAATGAAATGAGATGGGGAGACAGGCTAATGGGAGAAATAGTGGGAAGGTTGGAAGCAGGGATTGTTGTCTGGTCTCCTTAGACTGCTTTCAAGGTAAGGACACAAACATTTTGTATTTTGTAATTTGGGTGAACTTTGTCTTTAAAATAGAGCTGGAAGAAAATCCTGCTTGCTCTCCAGGAGGGTTGTATACCCTTGATATGTTTACCAAGTGCTGGGTGTTTGAACAATTCATTTCTCAAAATAACCCAACCTTCAAGAAAAATCGAATGGTTATGAATATTCAGGTGGTTTATGCCAGTTGAAGATCCTTGCCATTATCTTACTCTGAAGTGTTTATGAGTTGTGAGTCCCCCTACCATCTCTGCCTAGCATGTGCACAATACTAAAATGTCAAATTATATTTGACGCCTGGAGCATTTAATATCCAATGCTTATTTTATTACTTATTCGAAACTGTCCATGAATGTCTGCAAAAATACATAGCCTCATATAATTCATTTTCAAAGACACAAGTAGGCATATCAGTTTTAAAATATGTGATTACACTGGGAAAATTGGGAAGAAATTGAATAATAAAATACACTGTGTAAAACATTAGAAACGCCTGCTCTTCCCATCACATAGACCAGGGGTGTCAAACGTCCGGCCCGCGGGCCGGATCAGGCCCGCAAACGGGTTTAATCCGGCCCGCGAGATGATTTTGTAAAGTATAAAAATGTGCTGCAATTTCTCAATAAAATAAACTGCTGTTCCAATTGCGTCCACTGGATGGCGCAATAGCAATTGTGTTAAGCAAGCAAACTGTTTATACCGGGGCAGAGCAAGTAGGTCAAGTCTGTGTTTACTCACAGCCGAGACGTCAGTGACGCTGCAGTGAAAGCTAGCTACCTCATTGCTAATGAAATCGCAGTGGCTTCAAAACCATTTAGTGAGGGTGAATTTGTAAAAACATGCATGATGAAGGCAGCGGAGATTGTGTGCCCTGAAAAGCGTCAGGCTTTTGTAAATATCAGCCTGACAAGAAACACAGTTGCAGACAGGATTTCCGATCTTTCAGTGGATTTGGACAGCCAGTTGAAGCAAAAAGTAAAGTCATTTATTGCGTTTTCGGTTGCAATTGATGAAAGCACGGACATTACAGATGTTGCACAACTGGCCATTTTCATCCGCGGAGTTGATGACACATTGACCGTCACCGAGGAGTTCGTGGAGTTGGTGCCGATGACAGATACAACGACAGCAGCTGATATTTTTACCGCACTCGTCGGCGCGCTGGACAGGGTCGGAGTGGACTGGTCCCGCGCTGTCAGCGTGGCTACAGATGGGGCGCCCTCAATGATCGGGAAAAAAGCAGGCGTTGTGACAAAGTTCAGAGAGAAAGTGCAATCTGCAAATGGAGGACGTGATTTTTTGGCTTTTCACTGTATTTTGCACCAGGAGGCTTTGTGTTGCAAGTCATTAAAGATGGATAACGTCATGAAGGTGGTCATCCAAACTGTTAATTTCATCCGATTCAGAAGCCTGAATCACCGTCAGTTTGACAGCCTTCTCAGAGAGAAAGACCACATCTATGGCCTGCCATACCACACTGAGGTAAGATGGTTAAGCCGAGGTGCTGAGGCGTTTCTTTGATTTACGAGAAGAAATTGAACAGTTCATGGAAGAAAAGGGCAAACCAGTGTTAGAATTCCATTCCGCAGAATGGATGCAGGACCTTGCATTTATGGTGGATGTTACAGAGCACCTGAATAACTTGAACAAACAGCTGCAAGGGCGCAACAAAGTTGTCACGCAGTATTATGACAGCATACGTTCTTTCAAGTTGAAGCTGTCATTGTGGGAGACGCAACTTGCCGGTGGTGATGCAGCTCACTTCCCCTGTTTGAAAAATGTGTGCGCGACCCAACATGTGGCAGACATGAAGCGGTTCAAAGATAAAATAACGGGACTGTTACGGGAGTTTGAGCAAAGCTTTCAGATTTTTGGTGAACTGGAGAAAGACTTCAACGTTTTTTGCTCGCCATTCACCGTGAATCCCTTTGATCTGCCCGTCAGCATCCAACTTGAAATAATAGACTTGCAGTGTGACTCGGATTTGAAGGGCAAATTTGCCGCAGCTGGCTTGGACACATTTAATCAGAATCTCTTGCCAGGTTACCCCAACTTGACAGCCCTCGCTGCAAAACTGTTGTGCATGTTTGGAACCACATATCTTTGTGAGCAAGTTCTCTTTAATGAGCATAAATAAAACAAAGCTGCGCTCAAGGCTCACGCACAAGCACTTGAATCACATCCTGAAGTTGGCTGCCACTCAGGATGTGACGCCTGATATTGATGCGCTGGTGAAAGCTAAAAGATGCCAGGTATCAGGAGTCAAATAAACTATGCAACCCCACTTAAAGTGCTACATGAGACACCCTGATATAGTTCTGTGATCTGTGATATACTTCTGTGAATCACTGAGGCATTGTGTGTTTGTGTGTTTGTCCTCAGAACTTTCAAATAACTTGAGGTGTTTTATAATTAATAGTGATGTTGTGCTTTTGGACACACTGTCCTCAGGCTCCAGCTTTATGTTTATATGTTTTTATGTTGATGTGCTATTGTTTTTAATTGATTTTATTTTATTTGTATATTTAACCTATTCTTGACTCTGTGGTTCTTGCACTTGTTTGGGGAACAGGATTTCATTCTTTTTATCTACATTTCTGCCTGAGAAATGACCCCCTGAGTTCTGTTAATCACTGAGGCATTGTGTGTTTGTGTTCTTTTTCTTTAGAATTTTCAAATAAACTTGATGTGTTTTATGATTAATAGTGATGTTGTGCTTGTACTATTTTGGACACACTGTCCTCAGGCTCCAGCTTTATGTTGTATGTTGATCGTATTAAAACAAAGAAAACAATCTGAAGTTGTTGTATTTAAGTTATATATACCATGATTTTTCCGGTCCGGCCCACTTGGGAATAGATTTTCCTCCATGTGGCCCCTGAGCTAAAATGAGTTTGACACCCCTGACATAGACTGACCAGGTGAAAGCTATGAACCCTTATTGATGTCACCTGTTAAATCCACTCCAATCAGTGTAGAGGAAGGGGAGGAGACAGGTTAAAGAAGGATTTGTGTATGTGTGCCATTCAGGGGTGAATGGGAAGACAAAATGTAGTGCCTTTAAACAAGGTATGGTAGTAGGTGCCAGGCGCACCGGTTTGAGTGTCTCAAGAACTGCAACGTTGCTGGGTTTTTCACACTCAACAGTTTCCAGTGTGTATCAAGAATGGTCCATCACCCAAAGGACATCCAGCCAACTTGACACAACTGTATTGGAAGCATTGGAGTCAACATGGGCCAGCATCCCTGGGGAATGCTTTCAACACCTTGTAGATGCCATGCCCTGACGAATTGAGGCTGTTCTGAAAAAAAGGTGTGCAACTCAATATTAGGAAGGTGTTCATACTGTTTTGTACACTCAGTGTAAGTGTGGGGAATAACAGTAGGGTTTTTGCTGACAAGCACACAAATTACCCTATATTTTAGCCACTTGTTAAGACAATTGTTCCACTGATGAGACTAAATAAAGTAAAAATATAAAATCTCCTGAAGACAAAATGACATTAATCTACCCTACACCCTAACCAAATAATTGTTATATTTATTGTCCTCCCTATAGAGTAACATTTACACATTTGGGTTCACAATCTGTTAGACAAAATTCTGTCTGCTGCCTTTTTGTTGTCACAGCCTAAATGCCAATCACCAAATTAAGGGACTAATGTGACAGGACAATGAGGTTCCGCTCGTGATGTTAAATTACAGGCGCAGATGCTCCGATTCTAAAACGATTTGGAGCCCAGCTGAAAAGTTAACGCACTGACTATACAATGGACTAATTAGAAAAATTAAAGCAGTACTTTTCAATGCGTGAGATATGAGGTGTGAAGGGTCAAATGTGTGTCTTATGGCCAATGCGTGAGAGTTTGCAGCTCTGAAGTTCACTTGTCATCCTTCAGTTTTTGCTCCTTGACACACTGAATGTTCTCATTCTAATTCATCTGATGGAGCCAATTTACTTCGACACAGCTGGCTGATAAACATTCCACAGATACATTTGCTTTGCAGGGCTGCTATCTGGTTGTGCAAGATAATGAAGGTCAAACAAGTGTTGTGCATGTTAAAATGTCTTCCTTTCCCCAGTATTGCCAACCGAGATGCCAACCTCAGTCACACTACACCAGAGGTCAATCCCAGAGCGTATACAACAAAATGTATCTAGCTTGACTAGAGCTCGAAATATTAAAATCCTGTGTTATGACAACAATTCTGGGTTAGGTTAATGTAAATATCATGGCCTGAGGGTGTGAGTTATATGTCAGAAAATATATTGCCGTGTACTGACTGTCCTATTTTTTTCATTTAATGGTTGGCCTAAGCAGGGGGTACAAATACGATGTCTGCCTTTTGGTAGTGTGTTCTGTTCCAAATCCTGCCTTGTGGCATGGGGACACATCACAGCAGTACCCATAACCCTGCAGGCTCTCCCTGCCCCCTCCCCACTAGTCTCTGACCCTGCTGCTGCACCCATATCTATTCCAGACAAGGGATGCTTCCAAACATCCAAGAGACACAGAGACAAGCACAAGAGAGTTCATCTGTGCAAGACATTAACAGCCATGTCAGTGGCTGACACATCTGACTTAGTATGGGAGAGAAAAACAGCAATAAAAGTATGATTATTCATATTTGAGTTGTCAACAAATAGGCTTATTCATGCTCAGATGTTTTGAAATAGTATTTGACCATAAAATGTCAAGGCTGCTCCTTTTTAAACATGCTTTTATGCAAACAATATAGTGAGAATATAAGTCAATCAATAAGCACATTGAAACCTGGTGTAGAATAAATGCATTTTCACAGGTCCGTAATGTTCTTGCTCTGTGTGTTTGTCATAGTCTGAACAGTGAATAACGGTGGCTGGAAACCATAGAGCTTGGGGCTGCAACACACAGTCGGCCAAATCCTTTATAAATCAGTCCCACATTAGTCCTAGTCAATTTACACAAAGAGGTATTCAGTCATAATTCACTGACACTGAAGGCAAAAGCAATTAAGGGAAAACAATGAATATCGAGTAAAATCTGAAGTTTATTGTTAATGATTGTGTATGATTAATTCACTGTAGAGATACTTGGAGGGGAAAAAATATCCAGTTTCGAAATGTTCTGTCTTGAAGCGGAATCCTTCCTCCTCATCAAGCTTGAGTTAACTGGCTCAATAAGTTCCAGGAACTATGTCAACCTTGCAGTTACTCTGAGAACACAACTACCTCCCTTACAGCAAGCATACCAGGAACATTTAGGATAAAGAGCATGACTGAGAACCATAAGGGTTTGATTGAACTTTTGATTGATGACTGTGTCTGAACTGTTTTCAAGTATTTTTCTTCACAGTCGACATGATACAGTTAAGAGCATGCACCTACAGACTGCGTGCAATGAAGTGATGCCATTAAATATCACAGGTTATTTAAGACGTAAACCTGTTATCACTAAGTCTTGATGAGTCTTTAAATGTTACGCGCGTGCACACACACATCTGTTTTAAAATAATGTGCCTCTGAGCATTTACCCCAAATATAGATTCATAAATAACTGTAGCTTAATCATGGGGATATAAGCATAGCTTTCTGCTGTTTGGTGTAACAGTCACAATGACGCAAACACATTTGATGGCGATTTGAGTCAAAATTCCAACACTCAATAGTAAAAACACTTGATTGTTAAAAGCAAGCAAAAAACTAGTCGTTTTCATTTCTTCCGAGGAACCTTGTCTCCAAGTGGTACTTCATCAATAAGTTTCTGAAATAAGATTAGATGAGAAATGATCAAACCAAGTGACAAAATATTTTGAAAAAGCCCAACACCCCCTCCACAAGGATCATCAAAGCAAACCTCCAGCATTCGAGGATAGTACTTCACGTCGTCCTCCATCTCTCCTCGGGCATCATCAACTTGGTATCTCCGACAGGCCAAAACCAGCTCGTTGGCATTGAAGAGAGGGGCCGGGTCGATGGAATGGCCATTGATGAGACTCACCAAGTACTCTCTGTAGTGTTTCCTGGAATAGATTAAGCAAAAACCAGTTAGTTACATATATGCATGTTTTCATGTTTTTCATGGGAGCACTCTGTTGTTATCTAAAGCGCTTTTGGGTCCTTGAAAAACGCTATATAGTTGTTCGCAGTGACATACTCGCAGAGTCCTGCATGGCCAGGCTGAGTTTGAGCCCCACAGGCCGAGTCCGTCTGCTGCCCCCCCTCATCCTTCTGCTCTATCACGCCACACATCCCTGAGAGAGAGAGAGAATAAGTAGTATATCGCTCCGTTTCTTTCTGGTTTTCTGAGTAAAAACTAAAGATGGCCTAACAGATAGAATCTTACCTGCTTGAGTTCCTGGAGGGGTGTTAGTGTTGAACTCAACACCCTTGTTCTGCAAACGCAGACAATAACAATCAAATAATTAACAGGTAATGCGATCCATCTCCAGATATTCTTAGAATAAAATCCGTTATAACTAGGGCTGTCAAAGTTAACGTGTTAATAACGTGTTAATGCGTGACATGTTTATCACAGTTAAATTATTTGAAACCGTTAATTGCATCTCCATTTCCTCACCGCACGGACCCATTTAAGCACAGAACACAATATGGAACACAGCTACAGTCAATGCTTGTACCTTTACATCGCCGAAGACCCTGTGCCTCTAGCCAAAACCATGTAAAAGTTTTGCCCAATATTACCAGAGCTATGTTTTAAAAACATTCTGTGGATTCAAGCACGTCGTGGGCTGTTTTAAACTACTCGCAAGCCGCTATTTTTTGGTTTGATAACAAACAACATTGTTTAGCTAGCTAGTCAGCTAGCTAGCAACCTGAGAACTTGACCACTGACTAGACTATGCACACATTTGAATGGCACAGGAAGAACTGAAAAGGAATTGGCTACTCAAAGAGATGCTTCAAAGGTAGGCTGCATACGCAAGAGTGGGGTGTGTATGATTGTGAGAGAGGATGTGTACAAGAGCGGGCGTAAGTGAGAGAGAGAGGGTGTGGGAGGGATGGAGGGAGGGAGAGTATGGAGGCCTATGTGTGTAAAGTTGTCTGAACAGTAAAGATGGTTACAGTGTTTTCATAACATTGTTGGACAAGTTTAAAAGCTCTTTGTATCCATAGAGCCAGTTATTTTTTCCTATAGTTACTCATTTAGAATGCCTAAAGATTTAACAGTACTTAAAGCTGTGTGTGTGTGTGTGTGTGTGTGTGTGTGTGTGTGTGTGTGTCTGTGTGTGTGTGTGTGAGAGAAAGAGAGTGTGTGTGTGTGAGAAAGAGAGTGTGTGTGTGTGTGTGTTTGTGCGCAATTGTTAAACTTCACGAACATTGATAAGTGACTTAAACACTGGGAGCATTTACAGCTGTATGTTACAGTGACTTGTGTTGTTTATGGTAAAAATGCTATTAAAACCTTCTGATGTAGATCATTTTGTGTTTCTGTCCATTACAATCAAAGAACAGTATGCCTGTTACTTAATGCACTTATTTTTTTAATGGAAAAATCTTTCTTTAGGGCCACATTTGGGCAAATTCTAAAATTGTGATTAATCGCGATTAACTAATGCCATTAACTCAATCAATTATTTTAATTGTTTGACAGCCCTAGTTATAACTGCGATTGTGAGTGCTATAATGTGGTTATGGTGATTGTAATGGTGTGTGAGCATCCGCGTTTGTGGTGGTGGTGTGTGTGACTGGTGTGTGTGTGTGTGTAGTATGTGTGTCTACCTGCAGCAGGGCTTGCAGTCTAACAGGCTCCCAGTCCCTCAGGTAGAAGAGACAGTCTCGAGGGTGATGGGCATGCAGGCCTGTCACACTGCACTGGATCACTGCACACGTCTACAGAAGAGGGAGGGAGGGACAGAATAGGGGAGGGATAGAGAGAGGGAAGGGGAGGGAGAGAGAGAAGGAGGGAGTGGGGAGAGAGACAGAGAGTGCAGAGTGAAAGATAGACTGGAGGAAGAAAAACAAACACTCACATTAAAGCCACATTCAAGTCATTCGAACCCCTTGCCAGGAACTAGCACGATCGACTAACACAACACTAACATACCAACTCATTTGAGAAGGAACTTACAGTGTGGAAGGGGTTGTTGCATCCGCTGCAGAACTGGTACCTGCACTGGGAGCAGCAGAAATGCATACAGCCTCCTTTAGACAGGGCATACTGGAACCTGCAGTTTGGACAGGCTGAGGGAGAGTACAGAGAGCAGACATGAGAATGCATCTGAGGAAGAGGATAAATAGTTTGATTAATTAATTAATTAATTAATTGAAGGCTGTGGAGGGACCTAAAAAGGCCTCTAACTGGCTCTAACTCTTTGCTAAAACAGGGTCTTAGTCAACTGCCTTAGTTCAAGCAGAAGGCCTACAGTACCTTTATGGGAGTGTTGTTCATGACGCTAATGAAATGTGCTGGTTTGGAAGATGAACTATTAGTAAGATCAATTTGATCTCTCTCAGCCCAACACCTAGTGAAGTGTCTGGCCGTTCACACCTCTGCAAGTACCTGCCTTTTCTGTCTAAACACTACAGTAGCTCTTAATGAGGAGGTGTTTTAGAAGGTGTGTGTGCTGTGACTCACTGATGCCGTTGTCGCGCAGGTATCCGGCCAGGCCTTGCCTCTGGTATTCTGGATCATTCTCTCTCTTCCAGGACTGGTACTGTTCACATGACAGACCACCATGCTGAGACTCCCACTAGAGGGCACACAGAGACAGAGAGAGACAGAGAGAGAGAGAGATAGAGAGAGACAGAGAGAGAGAGAGATAGAGAGAGAGAGAGAGAGAGAGAGAGACAAGAGGGGACAATGGAGTGAGATGGGGCTCCAGCAGCTTTACTCTAAAGCCATATATCATCTCTACTCTAAAGCTATATATCATCTCTTCTCATAGCCCCAATTAATTGCAATTTCTGATTCAGATTCCCTCACACACAGAGGTAATGTTTCTCACTTACAGGTTTCTTGCATTGTGCACAGAAGCTGTTCCTGCACTGGAAACAGGTGACCTTCAGTTGGTCTCCATCATAGATGAACCCATAGGAGCACTGGGGGGAGAAGTTATGAACAGAAGACAGGAAAGGGAAGAGGAATAGTTCATCAACAGTTTAAGGGCAGGTACTGGTCCTTTTTAGCTAGTGAAGATGGGTGTAGCATGTAATGAAATTATTTTTAACAGCCTCAATTTAGCAAAAACATATTTTTCCTTTGCCTTTGTATACATAGGAAATGTAAACTATAAGAACCCGCTCAAGGATATTATGTGATTAAAACTCACATGACTACACCAGAGGAACTTGGGGTCCTTAATGAGGGCTTGTTCAGTCAGCTTCTTATGAAACAGATCATATACCTCCGGCTCCAGACACTCCCGCAGCTGCACACACACACAGAAATATTATTACAGGTGTAACCATCATCATAGACAGTATCACACACACCCTGAAAACACACTGACACCTGCATTTTGAAGGGAGAGAAGCCTCTGAAATCCAGAAAATAGGTCTTCACTCTGTTTCTTTTCTCTTCAAAGAGAGAATCTTAGGGAGAGTTGTTCTCTGTGTGATGTACTACCTGGATGTCCAGGGTGGAGAAGTAGCTGTTGAGGTGTTCGGGGTCGTTGATGTCAGGCTCCCAGCAGACGGGACACACCATGTCTCTGATGTGCTTGTCTCTAACTGCAATGGTGAAGTGCTGCTGGAAACATCCACAGCACACCGAGCACTGACAGGAGGTCAGAGACTGCATCTGAAACAGGAAGGGAAGGACAAAGAGAAAGACAGGAAGAGAGAAAGGTGTATGAGAGTTGTGGGGGGGGGGGGGGGGTTAGATACTGCAAATAAACACACAGAAAAGCTTCTACTTCATTTTGAGCAAAGGCAAGCTAGTGCTGACATGCACGCAAATACGCCCACAACTCCCCCACACACACTTGAGAGAGTACCTTGCTGTGGGGAAAGTCCGACAGGCAGATGGGGCACTCTTTGGCCAGCACCCGGCGGATGAATTCTCTGTCTTGTGACTCACGTACGGCCTGTACCACGTCGTCCAAGGAGTAGGGGGAGGTGCGCTCCTGCAGCAAGGACAGGGCCAGCTCACAGCGCCCCCAGCTGGGCAGGTCATACACCGCCAGCAGCCTCCGACACACACGCTGGTCCCAGGGGGAAGATGGAGGGAGGAGGGGAGAGGGAGAGGAGAGAGAGATCAGACCAGTGGAGTGGACCAACTGATGCAGAGGCATGATGAAAGGAGAGATATTCCTGACTCCAAACTAATGCTTTTCACTGTAAAGCATCAATTTACATGAGACATCAAGCAACTGTCAGATGATTGAAGAACATGTATGATGTGTGGACCTTTCTAATGGTGGTAGTGGTGAGCACATTATCATCAATATAGCTATTATGTGTTCAGCTAAATGTACGGGCAGAATAAAGCACATAATAGAGTTGAGCCCCAGTGTCCCACCTGTTTGTCGGGGTGGTTGATGTCGATGGGGGGCTCGGGCTGGTCGCTCCACATGCGCTGGTGGAAGGGCTCCATGAGCGGTCGCTGCAGCAGAGACAGAGCCCCCCGCACCTCTCCCCCATTCTGCCTCAGTACCTCCTGACACCGTGCCTCGTCGGTGAACCCCAGAGAACACAGCTCCTTCACCTGCACAGGAGGACAGGTACATGAGAAAGCAAACCCTTCTTTGAGTGTTAAAAGACTAATCTCTTACATATAGGGCCAATTTCCCAGACCAAGAATAAGCCTAATTCGGGATTCAAAATAGTTCCTAATGGAGAATCTCCATTGAAAGTGTGTTTTAGTCCAGGACTAGGCTTAATCCAGGTCTGGGAAACTGGTAAATAGAGTTCAGCTGGGAAAGAAGTGCCTGTACAACTGACCGTAGACCTGTTCTTAGTGGGCAATAGACCTCCTGCCCTGTCTCTCACCTTAGCGTGTCTGTCTCTGAGAGCCTGTCTGGCTGCTCTCTCAGTTTCTCCCCCTGCAGACAGCCAGGCCAGCTTGGCCTCAGCCCTGGACAGGGTCACTCCTCCCCCTCTGGGCTGCTCCTCCTCCACACCCGTATCCTCTGCAGTACCAGTGTCGTTGGACAGCCCGTTCTGATTCAGTCCTGTCTTCAGGTCTGCTGCTGGAGACGACGCGGCCATGGCACAGATCTGCTCGAGCAGGTGAGGTAGCTCCGCTTTGAGCCAATCACAGGGGAGGATGTTGCCGTCCCCGGAGACGCGCATGCCCGTGTACACCTCCTCTGGACTCACTCCTTTCTTCTCTCCATCCTGAGAGAGAGAGAGAGAGAGAGAGAGAGAGAGAGAGAGAGAGAGAGAGAGAGAGGAGAAAGAGAGAGGGGGAAAGAGAGAGAGGGAAGATAGAGATAAGAGACAGAAAGGGGGGAGAGCAAAATAAATAAAAATCTGTCATACATATTCACTAGGCCTCAGCTGCTGCTACTCACCACACTGTATGTATGAATAAGTAAGAGGATGCTAGGTTATTTTCACACATCATTTGTTATCTGAAATCTGTAGTTTTAATATTCCTGCAACCAAATCGCTCAGCAATGGTACAATAAATACTTTTCTGAATCTAAATCTTAAATTCGCTAATATCTTGTAATATTCCTAGTGGGGTAAAGTGATTACACACCATATTATAGTTCTACAGGAAGCCTTCACTCACTCTAATAAGCTCAATCAGCTTTAGCCCCTCCTCCCTCATCTGTTTCTGTCTCCTCAAATCAGGGTCCTCCATGGGCGGGTCTTTGGGTTTGATGGACAGCACAGGGACCCTTTTGACCTGGGACGGAGGATGGAGTTTGACTGGCATTTTGGCAGGCTCGGGACGGGGAAGGTCACACATCTCACACACTGACGCTGGAGTGTAATTGACATAAGTACAGAATTGGCACACCCACTGCAACAGAGGAGTAGAGAGAAGATGGGAAAATAAGAGATAATTGACATGAGCTTAGAGACTCACGGGAATAGAGGAACAACATAAACTGTAAAACATGGTTGATAAAGGCAGAATCTGAAACGTTCCTTTCAACTCAAACGTGCTGCTCCTGCACTGACATTAACAGTGGTTTACCTGGCTGTCTGGGTCTCCTGGCATGCCCAGTACTGGAGCAGCAGGCCGGTTGGGTGTAGGACGGGGGTGTGTGGGGGTTGCAGGAGGCTTGGTGGCCAGGCGGGGGCGCTCACACACCTCACACAGGATACTACTGCCTGCATTCACCACCGTACAGCTTTTACACTGCCACTCTAATGAAATACATAGTGAAAACACACTCATCACAGGGCAATTGAAGAGGTGATTATGAACTCAACAACCACATATAGCATACCAAGTAAGCAAAGAAAGAGAGAGGAGTGAGACTAATTGGAGTGGAGAAAAGGCAAACCACCACTATTAAAACACATACATCGTTGGTTAGGTGTGTGTGTGTGTGTATACTGACCAGTGATGGTGGAGGGCTGTGGGAACTCATCCTTAGCAGGGCCAGAGGAGGCCAGGCGTGGCCTCTCACACATCTCACACAGTACGTCCTGAATGGAGTTGACCCTGGTGCAGTGGGTACAGTGCCATGACGGGAGGGCGCTGCTGGGAGAGACAGAGGAAGTGAATCTAGTGCCTAACACACAGAGACAGTTGCATTTTCAGCAATGAAAATGTATACATTTTCATCCTTTACTGCTCAGTTTTTATTTTGTGTTATTAGTCATGTTTTACCTGTGGTTCTTTCGCATTTTAGAGGATGTCACGACAGTCCTGTGGTGATTGGCTCGCTCTGCGGAGGAGTGGTACAGTCTGTCACATTCCGTACATAGCCATTGGACACAAGAGTTACAATGGGCAGCCACAGGAAATATAGCACAGATAGTGCAGCTGGCTGCAGGGGAAGAGAAACAAGAAAAGGTGAAATGTAAGTTTCAGATGTTAGAAATGTACACATGCATGCACACACACACACACACACACACAGAGTTTTTGTATTGCTATCCTGTGTAGGGACCAAAGAATTGATTCCCATCCTAAATCCTATTTTCCCTAACCCTAAACCTAACCATACCATAACCCTAAAACTATACCTCACCCTAACCGTAAACCCTAACCCTAATTGTAACCCTAAACCTAAAATAGCATTTTCCCTTGTGGGGACCGGCAAAATGTCCCCACTTGTCCGAATATTCCTTGTTTTACTATCCTTGTGAGGACTTCTGGTACCCACAAGGATAGTTAAACAAAAACACACACACACGCACGCACTCACACATACACAGTTCTAACCTGTGTGTCTGGTAGAGATGGAGGTGGAGGTTGAGGCGTTAGCAGTCCGTACTGGAAGAAAGGCACTAGTGGGAGACTGAGACAGGGAGGACAGAGACATGTATAGGGGCTGGCTCTCTCTCAGGCTGGAGGGAATAGCTACTACTTCAGACATTGGTCCGAAGTCATCCTGGAATCATAAAGGAGATTTCAGTCATCTGATGGTAGTGGACACTAACAGACACAAAACCACACAAATATAAAACACTGTCTGAAGCAGAGAGAGGCTATTAGGGTGAACAAAATATCAAGTAGAAGGCAGAGAGGAAGAGGACAGGTTATGGGGAAAAATACCTTTTGATTCAGTGATGGGATAATTCTCTCAAAGAACTCTGGGTGGGGATGGGCCTCCTGTGAAAACATCAACAACAACTATGACTCAGTACAACAACTGATTTTATAAACCTCTGAAATATTACAGAATAACTGTCTTTGAGACAATGCCATAGGTTTAGACCTTGATGAGCATGTCCAGTTCCATGCGTAGACTCATGACCTCCAAGGTGACCGCTGCAACCTTCTTAATGTCAGGCTCCATGACCACATCAGGGAAACTCAGTCCGTCTGGCTGCTGGTTGGAGTAACCATAGAGACAGAGCACTGCCCTTCCTCCCTGAGGTAGAACAGAGGAGAGGAAAGGAGATAGAGGGGTTTTATGCAAAAATGTTGACATAAAATTTAGTAGAGTTAATGGTGTGTGCACAATTAACTTGATCAAAACGATAGTAAGCTATAGACTCAATCAGTGTTTCCCTATATTAATTTAGCAGCAAATCGTTCCTGCCACTCCAATATATATAGGATGGTAAAATGTTTTCAGTGTAAACTTAAACGACTAAAACCAGATATAAAGTATGTAGAAAAGATAATGGAGCTATATATTTTTAAATAAGATTATCTTTGAGAACTAACAATCACCAAATCAAAAACTATATGTTCTGGGAGAATCTAAAATTCAAAAAATTTCAAGGTGAGGGGCCCCCATTGATTTAATTTACAACGTTTGAGTCACTCAAATACCATAAGACTTATCTAGTAAATTAGCTTTAAAACGACATTTTATTTTCTCTCTGCCCCATGGAAAAATGTGTAAAATTGCAGGAAATTAGCTTTAAAACAGCAACATTGTCTCTGCGGCCAAGAGGACGGCCTCTAAAATGTTAGGTCGGAGACTGCAACATTGGCCACGCCACTAACACGCCTCCCCCACACACTAACTTTCCCACTGCTGCTGAAAACAAATCCTAGGGGAAACACTGTATTGAACTAGGCCTTTATCAACATAATGCCAATACGTTTATAGTGACAAGGCAGTAGACTACATATCATCACCCAGAATCTAACCTACCTGTATTGAAGGCATCCTCACCTGAATGGCATCTACTGTTGCTCTGAAGACGGGGTTGTTGTGCTTGACAGTGCGCCAGTACTTGGGCCTACTGGAGCTGGTGAGGTTACAGCCATACTTCTCCAGAATGTTCAGTGCTGTGGACAGTCTCTGCAGGGAACCTATGGTCTGGCAGGAGAGAGAACAAATATTTAAAAAAGGGTTGATACAGAAAGAGGTTGAGAAAAGAATGGACACTGAACAAAGAAATGCAGCACAATACATAGAGAGCGAGAGAGGGAAAATTAGTTATGTATTCCAAGATATAGGCTAAGTGAAGGTGAAATGTGATATGGGCATAGTTTGAGTGTGTGCTTGAAACAGTGAACTAACTAACCTCTTTCCTGTTGTTACCAATGCTGTTCTCAATTACCATGGTCTCAGCAGCAATGTAGTGGTATTTGGCTGAAGGTGGTAAGGGTATGTTGGCCATGGCTAATATTCCTGCCCGGATCTCCAGCACTGAACCAGTGGAATGCAGACAGGCTTCCGCATGGCATCTTACCTCCTCTAGCTGGTTTAAAAGTGTACTGGCCATCCTGGAAAAGAGATATCATCATCATCCAGATAGCAAATCATTGAGGGCACTGACACACCACAGGCAGCATTGATGAGCAGTGGCAAGATTTTTCTTTTTTTGTCATTTAGCAGACGCTCTTATCCAGAGCGATTTACAGGAGCAATTAGGGTTAAGTGCCTTGCTCAACGGCAGATTTTTCACCTAGTCGGCTCGGGGATTAGAACCAGCGACCTTTCGGTTACTGGCACAACGCTCTTAACCACTAAGCTACCTGCTTGCCTTACTGACATCCATTCATAAGAGGTTACTTGTATGCCCTGACAGTGTGACTGACTGTTAAACCGCAAGGCTCAGTCATATCAAGGGACACACATAGCCACCAGAGAGAGACACTGATTTACTTATTCTGCAGTACTCTATATTTCCAACAACAAAATGAGTAAACTAAACGTTGTTGTAGCAATTCTAGCAAGGTGAAAGCCTACAACTGCACCTATGTATAAATACTGTCATATCTGCTTACCCAGTGTTTTCGTTCAGTTGTCTACACTGACAGCCATTGAATCACGATGAGATATCAATTCATTCAAAAACAGGTGCTTTGAAAACACCATGTTATGCACGCATCTCAATACAGACTTGTTCGCTAAAAAACAAAAATACGTCTTAATTCAATTCCAAAACGAGCAGTAACCGGGTCGAAAAGTATAGCTGCAGTACTAGCTATAAATGTAAACAACTGCATGAGAAAAATGCCGTATTCTGCTTTGCGCAAAGAAACGAACCTCCATGCATCGCCATTGTGTGTCATAACCATAGAGAATGATAGAGGCCTCTAGTGGCCAAAAGGCCATTCTTAGCTTGGGCAGCGCCATTGAGGGCTTCCACCATTTTTATGTAAACTCATAGACATTAAAACCAGTAAATAGTGATAGCGCTGATGTCATTAACGTATTCCCAAGGAAAACTCCAGATGGCACATGAAGCCGGAAGTATTTGAATTGGAAGCATGCCATATTACTGAATGGGGCTGAATGGCACACAAAAATCGCTAAGGATCATGGTGAAAGTGGTCGTAACTAGCAAAGGATCATGGTCGACCCTGCCTGAGAGAGTCAACAGGAGCCTCCTTGTAGCCTGCCGGCCTGTGAATGTCTGTGTCAGCACATGGTCCTGTGTGACGACAAATGTAGTAGTCAGAACGGATCACTATTTAATTATATATCTCCAATTGTAGCAACATTTAAAACAATTCTCTGTGGGGATCGAACTTGATCATAATAAACACCTTTTAGAGGCCAAAACGGGCATCAACATTTTTGTGGGGGCCTTTCTGCCGATCGTAATGTACATAGGCTTTCTAGGGCAGACCAGGGCTTTTGCCACCGCTAGGTTGCTACGCAGTAGCCACCCAGCAGAGCTTGTGACTTCACACTCCAGACCGGACACTGGGGGCCTGAGTCAACTGGGTTCGTGGGACTTCCAACTTCATTGGCTGATCCCTCCTGGTGACCCTGTTGGAGTCATGTCCAACCAGGTCATCAGGAGGGATCAGTCAATCACTTTTAGTCAGACACTCTTATCCAGAGCAACTTACAGGAGAAATTAGGGTTAAGTGCCTTGCTCAAGTGCACATCGACAGAGATAACCTCAATGGCACTGCCCATGCTTTCACAGATGCTATAATGGCACAGATACAAATATGAGTGTATCTATCTATCTATCTATCTATCTATCTATCTATCTATCTATCTATCTATCTATCTATCTATCTATCTATCTATCTATCTATCTATCTATCTATCTATCTATCTATCTATCTATCTATCTATCTATCTATCTATCTATCTATCTATCTCTATGGTCATAACCTTATTCTCAAACAGTGATCAGGGGAGCCAAAATGGCTTGGTTTGTAGGAAATGTCGTAAAGCTGGTGCGGTACACGCATTTTTGTAGTTTTGATGCCACCTTGTGGTGAAAATTACTAATAGCCTAATTTGCCTGTCAATTCACAGTTCATTACACACTAATTTGTGTTGGACGCGCGTGTTGCAATGCCCCATGCGCCATAGATGATACATCTGATGGGGAGGGTGAGTAATGGGTGAGTTTGTTTTTGCTCTCGTTTCTTGCACGTCTAAGGTCTCACTTTTTCCTGACCATCATGTTCACGGTTAGGTTTGTATGTCTTTATTCATTTTTGGCCATCTCATTTTCATGTCTTTAACTCCAATGTAATGGCATATACTGTACCTATATTTATTCTTGTTCATGGATGCAGACAGATTGTTGCCTTATTGGAAGGCATAGCCTCTGCAGCTCACTACCAGTTTCTACACTGACTTGGGACCAAAATGTAATGATGTGTGTAGGCTAACTGACGTTTTAACTTTTTGTTTCCTCTTTGCACTAGAATTGCGGTGTATAATATCCTGTGCTGTCATTCTGCCCCTGACCAAACAATAGAAGGTGATTTATGTATTAGCCTACTCAGTTTGATACATTGAAACATTACTCAAAATGGATTATTGGTGATGGATGAAGTATCAAGTCAATCAACTACTGTATTTTCTCATTTGTTTCAGATATTAGTAATCCTTCACAATCAATGGGAGTTGGGCAACCACACAAAATAATTAATCACACAAGACCATTTTTCTATGTTCAACCACCAACTCAACCATTTTATAATATTGTAATCAATCAATCAATCAATCAATTTTATTTTATATAGCCCTTCGTACATCAGCTAATATCTCGAAGTGCTGTACAGAAACCCAGCCTAAAACCCCAAACAGCTAGTAATGCAGGTGTAGAAGCACGGTGGCTAGGAAAAACTCCCTAGAAAGGCCAAAACCTAGGAAGAAACCTAGAGAGGAACCAGGCTATGAGGGGTGGCCAGTCCTCTTCTGGCTGTGCCGGGTGGAGATTATAACAGAACCATGCTAAGATGTTCAAAAATGTTCATAAGTGACAAGCATGGTCAAATAATAATCAGGAATAAATCTCAGTTGGCTTTTCATAGCCGATCATTAAGAGTTGAAAACAGCAGGTCTGGGACAGGTAGGGGTTCCATAACCGCAGGCAGAACAGTTGAAACTGGAATAGCAGCAAGGCCAGGCGGACTGGGGACAGCAAGGAGTCACCACGGCCGGTAGTCCCGACGTATGGTCCTAGGGCTCAGGTCTCTCAGTTGGCTTTTCATAGCCGATCATTAAGAGTTGAAAACAGCAGGTCTGGGACAGGTAGGGGTTTCGTAACCGCAGGCAGAACAGTTGAAACTGGAATAGCAGCAAGGCCAGGCGGACTGGGGACAGCAAGGTGTCAGCATGCCCGGTAGTCCTGACGTATGGTCCTAGGGCTCAGGTTCTCAGAGAGAAAGAGAGAACGAGAGAATTAGAGAGAGCATACTTAAATTCACACAGGACACTGGATAAGACAGGAGAAGTACTCCAGGTATAACCAACTAACCCCAGCCCCCCGACACATAAACTACTGCAGCATAAATACTGGAGGCTGAGACCTGGCTAGATCATAAATGAACAATTGTCCAAACAGAGGTTTGAGTTCATGAATTCCCGGTTTATTAACCAAACTCAACACAGGCTACTGTTTGTCCGTAGCCCAGCCAAATAAATCAAGGATACCCGTATTAAAACAACCGTGACCATCTCTTGTTAAGACCAGATGTAAGAGAGAGAAAAATGGCTAAGCATGGTCTTAAACTTGCGATGCTCCACCCCCCCCCTGTGATGGTCGCAGAGTGTCCAGATGTGGAACAGGGGGCTCAGGCCATGGCAGGGGACTGCCCCTCTAGGGCCCAGGGGATGAAGCCAGGGACATGGGGGACAAGGATGAGGAAATGGGTAATAGAGTCTGTGGCTCCGGGAAACCATGCAGTGACACAGGAAGGAAGACTGGGTGAGTGGGCTGTCTGGAGCCTTGTCTGCGGCACCTTGGGGTGGGTGCTTGGGGAATGTCATAGCCAGCGAGGGGAATTGTGGGGGTCCCTGGGGTTTGGGGAGAAGAGGCCCCTCTGTATGGGGCTAACCTGTCCCGGTGCAGTGCCACCTTTCTCCCCCTGGGAGAAAGCTGCACCCGATACACAATCTCCCCTACCCTCTCCAGGATGCTGCAGGGCCCCACCCAGTGGCTGTCAACTTGGGGCATCTGCCTTTCTTTCTCAGGGGGCTGTAGACCCAGACCAGCTCCCCAGCCACAAAGTGCCTTCCCCGGGTGTGCACGTCATAGTTCCTCTTCTGCCTAACACCTGCACTCACCAGCTGCTCTCTGGCGAAGGTGTGGGCTGTCTCCAGGCGGTCCTGGAGTCTCCGGGCATACTCCGGCCCCGGGAGAACAGGAGGCTATCCAGGGGTCGACCAAACGCCATCTCTGCAGGGGTGTGGATCTCTCTCCCCAGCATGAGGAGGGCAGGCGTGCAGGAGGTGGTCTTGGACAGCGGAGCGGCATGCCATGAGGACCATGGGCAGGTGCTTGTCCCAGTCACGCTGATGTTTGGCAGAGACGATGGCCAGCTGCTGTCCAAGCGTTTTGTTGAAGTGCTCCACAAGGCCATCACTTTGAGGATGGAGAGGAGTAGTGCGGGTCTTGTGCATACACAGCCTTTCACACATGGTGGCGAACACACAGGACTCAAAGTTTCTGCCTTGGTCGCTGTGGATGGACTCCGCAGCTTCAAACCTGCTGTCAGGGCATCGACGATGGTCTCTGCCTCCTGGTCAGGCAGAGCATAGGCCTCGGGCCATTTTGTGAAATAGTCCATGGCCGTGAGCACACAGCGGTTTCCACTGTCTGTGGTGGGGAACGGCCCAACTACAACCACTCTCACCCTCTCCATGGGAGCCCCAACTGGGAACTGTTGGAGCTGAGCATGAGAACGGCCTGGAGGGCCCTTTCTCGCTGTGCAGTTGTCACAGCGGCAAAAGTCCTCCACATCCCTCTTGTGCTTCCCCCAGTAAAAGCCCTAATGGAGGCGGCGGAGGGTTTTTGTGACCCCAAAGTGTCTAGCCCCCCCCACACCATGAGTGCTCTGGAGTACAGCCTCCCGCTGTGCTTTTGGGACCACCACCTGCCACCTCTCTTCTCCCGTAGCTGGCTCCTTCCATGCCCGCTGTGGCACGCCATCAGCCAGCAGCAGTCTCTCAAACTTTGACCACAACCCTTTGGTCGCGAGTGAGAGCGCTGCCACCTCTTCCCACGGTGGCCTCCGCTGCGCCTCTAGCCACTGTAGCACTGGCTGTAGGTCTGTGTCCCGTCCCTGCTGCTGCCCCCATTCAGCCACGTCGACAGTCTGCAGCTCACAGCATACAGGCCCGCCCGACGACACACTGTGGCACAGACCCCCTCCTCCGCACACAGCTCTCTCTCACGGCCCTCTCTCCGCTCACAGTGGCGGCACCCATCTGTAGTACAGGGCCGACGGGACATGGCGTTGGAGTGGCATGCCCCTACCCTGTGCACCACTGTGAAGTCGTACAGCTGAAGCTCCTCCAACCAGCGTGCAACCTGCCCCTCTGGCTCTTTGAAAGACATGAGCCACTGGAGAGCAGTGGTCAGTCCGTACAGTAAAGGGCAGGCCACCCAGGTAGTACTTGAAGTGTTTGATGGAAGCCACAACAGCGAGGAGCTCACGCCGGGTGACACAGTAGCGGCGCTCATGTTTGTTGAATGTTTATCTGAAGTACGCCACCACTCTCACCCCCTCTGGCCCCACCTGGGCCAGCACCCCACCCATGCCCACATTGCTCGCGTCTGTGTCCAGGATAAAGGACAAGGTGAGGTCAGGGGGGGCGAGCACGGGGGCCTCGATCAGTGCACGTTTGAGGATGTTGAAGGCCTCCTCGCACTCCACTGTCCAGGTGAAGCCCTTGTCCTTTGGCAGCGGGCAGTTCAGGGGAGCAGCGACGCTTGAGAAGCCCCGTACAAACCACCTGTAGTACGAGGCCAGGCCCAGGAAGCTCTTCAGCTGATGCTGGTTTGTCCTCCATTGTGCTGATACCCTCCTCCCCCACTTGGTGGCCCAAGAAGGACACCTCTCTTCTCATGAAGTGGCATTTCTCAGGGTGGAGCTTCAGGCCTGCGGCAGCCTCCCTCTCCAGCACACGCTGTAGCTCCCCCAGGGCTGACTGGAAGGAGCTGCCTTGGGCCAGGATGTCGTCGAGGTATACCAAACGCTCAAAAGTAGCTGGAGTGTTGCACAGGCCGAAGCACAGGACCTTGAACTGCCAGTGTCCACCGGTCTAATGTCCATTGCTCGTGTTTCTTGGCCCAAGCAGGTCTCTTCTTATTATTGGTAGTGGTTTCTTTGCAGCAATTCGACCATGAAGGCCTGATTCACAGTCCCTTCTGAACAGTTGATGTTGAGATTTGTCTGTGACTTGAATTTTTTTTGGCTGCAATTTCTGAGGCTGGTAACTCTAATTAACTTATCCTCTGCAGCAGAGGTAACTCTGAGCCAGTTTCATCATAGCGCTTGATGGTTTTTGCGACTGCTCCCCCCCACATTGTCACAATACAACTGATTGGCTCAAACGCATTAAGAAAGAAAGAAATTCCACAAATTAACTTTTTAAGAAGGCACACCTGTTAATTGAAATTCATTCCAGGTGACTACCTCATGAAGCGGGTTGAGAGAATGCCAAGAGTGTGCAAAGCTGTCATCAAGGCAAAGGGTGTCTATTTGAAGGTTACTACATGTTTCCATATGTGTTATTTCATAGTTTTGATGTCTTCACTATTATTCTACAATGTAGTAAAAATAGTAAAAATAAAGAAAAACCCTTGAATGAGTAGGTGTGTCCAAACTTGTGACTGGTACTGTATGTATAAAGCCCCTTTTACAACAGCAGATGTCACAAAGTGCTTATACAGAAACCCAGCCTAAAACCCCATAGAGCAAGCAATGCAGACATAGAAGAACGGTGGCTCTGAAAAACTCAATAGAAGGGCAGGAACCTAGGAAGAAACCTAGAGAGGAACCAGGCTCTGAGGGGTGGCCAGTCCTCTTCTGGGTGTGCCCGGTGGAGACTATAAGAGTACATGGCCATTAAGGCCAGATCGTTCTTCAAGACGTTCATAAATGACCAGCAGGGTCAAATAATCACAGTGGTTATAGCAGGTGCAACTTGTCAGCACCTCAGGATGAAATGTCAGTTGGCTTTTCATAGCCGAGCATTCAGAGGTCGAGACAGCAGGTGCGGTAGAGAGAAAGAGAGTGAGAGAGAGAGGGTAAAAACAGCAGGTCCAGGATAAGGTACCACGTCCGATGAACAGGTCAGGGTTCCATAGCCGCAGACAGAACAGCAGAAACTGGAGCAGCAGCACGATCAGGTGGACTGGGTACAGGGACAGCCAGGAGTCATCATCAGGCCAGGAAGTCCTGAGGCATGGTCCTAGGGCTCAGGTCCTCCAGGAGGGGAGAAAGCGAGAGAGAGATGGGAGAATTAGAGGGAGAATACTTAAGATCACACAGGACACCAGATAAGACAAGAGAATTACACCCGATAGGACAGACTGAGACAAGGCAGGTAGCTTAGTGGTTAAGAGCGTAGTGCCAGTAACCGAAAGGTCGCTGGTTCTAATCCCCGAGCCGACTAGGTGAAAAATCTGTCGATGTGCCCTTGAGCAAGGCACTTAACCCTAATTGCTCCTGTAAGTCGCTCTGGATAAGAGCGTCTGCTAAATAACTCAAATGTAAATGTAAATGTAACCCACACTACGTGAGCCAGAGGGGGGCGCAAAAAACCGGACAGGAAGATCACATCAGTGACTAAACCCACTGAAGTTGAGTATAGCAAAGAAAATCCTGGCAAGACATGATGCACCCCTCCTAGGGACAGCATGGGAGACTTACCCCCGTAATAGGGTCAGAGGCAGAGAATCCCAGTGGAGAGAGAGGACCCGGCTAGGCAGAGACAACGGTGGTTCGTCACTCCATTCTGCATCTCTCACATGGATTGGCAGACCATTCCATAAAAATGGAGCTCTATAGGAGAAAGCCCTGCCTCCATCTGTTTGCTTAGAAATTCTAGGAACAACAAGGAAGCCTGCGTCTTGTGACTGTAGTGTATGTGTAGGTATGTACGGTAGGACCAAATCTGAGAGATGTGTAGGAGCAAGTCCATGTAATGCTTTGTAGGTTAGCAGTAAAACCTTGAAATCAGCCCTAGCCTTTACATGAAGCCAGTGGCTAGCACTGGAGTAATATTATCAAATGTTTTGGTTCTAGTCAAGATTCAATGTTCGAAAGATAGAAAAAAGCTGCTCTTGAAATATTTTTTATATGTTCGTCAAATGAGAGATCAGGGTCCAGAGTAACGCCGAGGTCCTTCAGTTTTATTTGAGACGACTGTAGGACCATCGAGATTAATTGTCAGATCAAACAGCAGATCTTTGTTTCTTGGGACCTAGAACTAGCATCTCGGTTTTGTCCAAGTTTAAAAGTAAAATAAATGCTGTCATCCACTTCCTTATGTCTGAAACACAGGCTTCCAGGTTAGGCAATTTTGGGGCTTCACCATGTTTCATCAAAATGTACAGCTGTGTGTCGTCTGCATAGCAGTGAAAGTTGACATTGTGTTTCCGAATGACATCACCAAGGGGTGGCATATAAGTGAAAACAATAGTGGTCCTAAAACGGAACCTTGAGGAACACAAACTTACCATTGATTTGTCAGAGGACAAACCATCCACAGAGACAAATTGATATCTTTCCGATAAGATCTAAACCAGGCGAGAACTTGTCCAATTAGGGTTTCCAATCTCTCCAAAATAATGTGGTGATATGATAGTGTCAAAAGCGGCACTAAGGTCTAGGGCACGTGTCAAACTCATTCCACGGAGGGCTGAGTGTCTGCGGGTTTTCTCTCCTCCCTTGTCCCCCCCCAAACGGAAGATTTGATATAGGCCGATAGTTTTTGAAATTTTCCCGGGTCAAGGTTTGGCTTTTTCAGGAGAGGCTTTATTACTGCCAGTTTGGTACACATCCAAAGGATAGGGATATGTTTATTATGTTCAACATAGGAGGGCCCAGTACAGGAAGTAGCTCTTTCAGTAGTTTAGTTGGAATAGGGTCCAGTAGGCAGCTGGAAGGTTTAGAGGCCATGACTATTTTCATGAACGTGTCGAGAGATACAGGATAAAACAACTTGAGTGTCTCCATTGATCCAAGGTCCTGGCAGTTCTGTGCAGACTCAGGACAACTGAGTTTTGGAGAAATACACATATTCAAAGAGGAGTCCGTAATGTGCTTTATAATGATCATGATCTTTTTGTCGAAGAAGTTAATCAATTCATCACTGCTGAAGTGAAGGCCATACTCACTTGGGGAAGGCTGCTTTTTAGTTTGCTTTGCGACAGTATCAAAAATATATTTGGGATTGTTTTTATTGTCCTCAATCACGCTAGAAAAGTAGGCTGATTGAGCAGCAGTGAGGCATTTTCGATATTGCACGGTACCTCTCCAAGCTAGTCGGAAGACTTCCAATTTGGTGGAGCCCCATTTCAGTTCCAGTCTTCTGAAAGCTTGCTTCTGGCTCAGGTATTTTCTGTATACCAAGGAGCTAGTTTCTTATGACAAATATTTTTTGCGGTGTGACTGTGTCTAGGGTATTACGCAAGGTTAAGTTTAGATCCTCTGTTAGGTGGTTAACTGATATTTGTACCCTGACGTCCTTGCGTATGTGGAGGGAGTCTGAAAGGGCATCCAGGAATCTTTGGGATGTCTGAGAACTTTTGATAATCCTTGGTTAGGGTCTGAGCGAATTATTTGTTGCGATTGCAAACGTAGTCTGATAGTCCATGATAATGAGGAAAAACATTTAGATCCACAACATCTATTCCATGGAACAAACACAGATCCAGAGTATGATTGTAAGCATTTATCTGGAAGGTGTATACCATGCGTATCCCATACGACTGAGTTGATTTGATTATTGGAGTCAGGTGTGTCAGCTGGGGCTGAGGCAAAAGTGTCCCAAACACAGTGTCACCAATCAAGCCCCTGAGGACTGGCGTTGCCCATCCCTGACCTAGATAGACAACAAATCAATAAACTCATAAATCACAATCTAGAATACGATATCATGGATCAACACTCTTGTCAAGAGGGCGCAACAGCCTCTCTACTTCCTAAGGCGGCTAAAGAAATTCAGCATGCATGCCCGGGTCCTATCCAAATACTACCGCTGCACCATCGAGAGTGTCCTGACCGGTTGCATCATGGCCTGGTACGGGAATTGCTCCGTCCACGACCACAAGGCCCTCCAGCGGGTGGTGAAGATGGCCCAGTACATCACTAGGACAGTGCTCCCACCCATCCAGGACAACTACTCTAAACGGTGCCTGAGGAATCACGCAGCATCATCAAGTACCACACACACCCCAGCTGTTCTCTCCCTTACCGTCGGGCAGACGGTATTAGAGCATGAGGTCTGATACCAACAGGCTCAGAGACAGTTTCTATCTACAAGCCATCAGACTGCTGAACACTTGAACTGGACTGACCACTTGCTCTGATTCTCCGCACCTTACCACACATGCACACACACACACACAGACACACACACATATACACTGCTCAAAAAAATAAAGGGAACACTAAAATAACACATCCTAGATCTGAATGAATGAAATAATCTTATTAAATACTTTTTTCTTTACATAGTTGAATGTGCTGACAACAAAATCACACAAAAATTATCAATGGAAATCAAATTGATCAACCCATGGAGGTCTGGATTTGGAGTCACCCTCAAAATTAAAGTGGAAAACCACACTACAGGCTGATCCAACTTTGATGTAATGTCCTTAAAACAAGTCAAAATGAGGCTCAGTAGTGTGTGTGGCCTCCATGTGCCTGTATGACCTCCCTACAACACCTGGGCATGCTCCTGATGAGGTGGCGGATGGTTTCCTGAGGGATCTCCTCCCAGACCTGGACTAAAGCATCCGCCAACTCCTGGACAGTCTGTGCTGCAACGTGGCGTTGGTGGATGGAGCGAGACATTACATTTACATTACATTTTAGTCATTTAGCAGACGCTCTTATCCAGAGCGACTTACAGTTAGTGAGTGCATATTAATTATTATTATTTTTTAAAAATTATTATTATTATTATTTATTTTTTTTCTTTATACTGGCCCCCCGTGGGAAATGAACCCACAACCCTGGCGTTGCAAACGCCATGCTCTACCAACTGAGCTACATCCCTGCCGGCCGTTCCCTCCCCTACCCTGGACGACGCTGGGCCAATTGTGCGCCGCCCCATGGGTCTCCCGGTCACGGCCGGCTACGACAGAGCCTGGATTCGAACCAGGATCTCTAGTGGCACAGCTAGCACCGCGATGCAGTGCCTTAGACCACTGCGCCACTCGGGAGTACCGAGACATGATGTCCCAGATGTGCTCAATTGGATTCAGGTCTGGGGAACGGGCGGGCCAGTCCATAGCATCAATGCATTTCTCTTGCAGGAACTGCTGACACACTCCAGCCACATGAGGTCTAGCATTGTCTTGCATTAGGAGGAACCCAGGGCCAACCGCACCAGCATATGGTCTCACATGGGGTCTGAGGATCTCATCTCGGTACCTAATGGCAGTCAGGCTACCTCTGGCGAGCACATGGAGGGCTGTGCGGCCCCCCAAAGAAATGCCACCCCACACCATGACTGACCCACCGCCAAACCGGTCATGCTGGAAGATGTTGCAGGCAGCAGAACGTTCTCCACGGCGTCTCCAGACTCTGTCACGTCTGTCACATGCTCAGTGTGAACCTGCTTTCATCTGTGAAGAGCACAGGGCGCCAGTGGCGAATTTGCCAATCTTGGTGTTCTCTGGCAAATACCAAACGTCCTGCACAGTGTTGGGCTATAAGCACAACCCCCACCTGTGGACGTCGGGCCCTCATACCACCCTCATGGAGTCTGTTTCTGACCGTTTGAGCAGACACATGCACATTTGTGGCCTGCTGGAGGTCATTTTGCAGGGCTCTGGCAGTGCTCCTCCTGCTCCTCCTTGCACAAAGGCGGAGGTAGTCGTCCTGCTGCTGGGTTGTTGCCCTCCTACGGCCTCCTCCACGTCTCCTGATGTACTGGCCTGTCTCCTGGTAGCGCCTCCATGCTCTGGACACTACGCTGACAGACAGAGCAAACCTTCTTGCCACAGCTCGCATTGATGTGCCATCCTGGATGAGTTGCACTACCTGAGCCACTTGTGTGGGTTGTAGACTCCGTCTCATGCTACCACTAGAGTGAAAGCACCGCCAGCATTCAAAAGTGACCAAAACATCAGCCAGGAAGCATAGGAACTGAGAAGTGGTCTGTGGTCACCACCTGCAAAACCAGTCCTTTATTGGGGGTGTCTTGCTAATTGCCTATAATTTCCACCTGTTGTCTATTCCATTTGCACAACAGCATGTGAAATGTATTGTCAATCAGTGTTGCTTCCTAAGTGGACAGTTTGATTTCACAGAAGTGTGATTGACTTGGAGTTACATTGTGTTGTTTAAGTGTTCCCTTTATTTTTTTGAGCAGTGTACATTCATGCTACACACACATCACAACTGCTGACTTATAATACTGCTCAATTTATACACTTGCTCCTCCCAATACACGTGCAAATATTGGACTATATATGCCTTCCTGTATTATACTTATGCTAACATGTTTATTCTATTCTACTGGCATTTACTTTATGTTCATATTCTTATAGTTTATTATTTCTTATTGTTGTTGCATTGTCGAAAAGGAACTTGCATGTAAGCATTTCTCTGTACGATATATACCATGCATATCCCATACATACGACTAATATATATATATATATCTTTTTTTTTACCTTGAGTTGATTATTGGTGTCAGGTGTTTCAGCTGGAGCTTAGGCAAAAGTGTCCTGGACACAGTGTCACCAATCAAGCCCCCAAGGACTGGAGTTGCCCATCCCTGACCTAGATAGACAACAAATCCATAAACTCCATCAATCCCCAATCTAGAATACAATTTTACCATTTGACAATATGTTGTGTTTACACAGACAACCCAATTCTGATATTGTTTTCACTAATTGGTCTTTTGACCAATCAGATCAACTCTGAAAAAGATCTTATGTGAAAATATCTGATGTGTTTGGTCAAAAGGCCAATTAGTGGAAAAATATCAGAATTGGGCTGCCTGTGTAAACTCAGCCCATGACAGAATTGAATTTGATGACCATCATTCTTAGATTTCCAGGGTAAATACATTCATTTAAGGGTGAAGGGAGTTCTTTTTTTTTTATCATTGGAGAAGGAGGCTATTAGGCAGAATGAAAAATTAATGTTTTCATACTCAATACATGTGTAGCCTAGCTTTTGGGCTAGGTCTGTCTACATCTCAGCCAGACAGCTCAAATGGGGAATAACATAGTTATATCTCTGTGCAGTAGGCTAATATTGGGATAGTATGTCATCAATTTGAGACAAAATATCTAAAGGAACGTATTATTAAACAGACTTTCCAAATGTGCTGTTGTAGACCCACTTCCTCTCTGCTTACCTCATGTCAAAATAAAAGTCCTATACGTGTGCCGTATGTGGACAAAAAAATGAATAACTTGTGGGGAGCTTTTATTTTGACATGAGGTAAGTGGGTCTGCAACAGACGCGGAAAGCAGCGTGGAGCTGCTGATGGCTAAGAGACAGAACTCCAGAGCTGTGGTTCCCTAGGTGAAATGGTCCATTGTGATGCTGGTGCGTGGCATTCATTGTTTTTGTAGGATCTCTTCAGTCAGTACTCTTCAGCACACTTCTTTCTTCATTATTCCCATAATCCGTCCAAAGGGTTTCTGGGCCTAATGAGGAGCTGCTTACTTCAAGCGCTCCAGCTTTGAGTGCTAGGCAGACACTGGGCAGTGAAAAATAGTCTGAGACGCTGGGAGGTAGTCCGATCCATGGCAACAAGCAGCTGTTTGACTCTGGCTCTGATTCCACAGGCAGGAAAATCATCCTCTGGTCTCACGCTGCCATCTATGAGACAGAGAGATAGAGATTTAATGAGTATTTGTGTGTCTGTAAGTGAGTGGCTGAGTCCAGAGAGTTTGAGACACTAATTGAAAGAAAATGTATTAAAGCACACACAGCCTGCCAGAGCTTCACTTAGCAGAATAATTCTCACTTTTCCTCCAGACACCTCTCAGCACGCTCATCCCTGACTCCTCCCCATCTCTCAGCCAATGAGGGAGTGTTTACAAGATTGGGCATCACATCAGGAGGATGTTCTTGGTCTGACATGAGGAGAGAGGTATGACTAGTCCTGCCCTGCTGCACCTCACCTCACAGCACATTCAGGTTGTCCTTGCAACGTGTCAATTTAATCAATTCAATTGATGGTTTTATCAATGTCAGAAATGTGAATCTTGATTGAGGTCTTTTGAAAAGCATTCACAGAGGTGATTTAAATGTATCAATAACATTTAGGAACTGTATTCTAACTACCACTATGTTTCAAGCAATAAGCTTTACTGAAAATGCTCTTGTAGCCTACTCATTAATCCCCAGTTGTTGAATATATTACATTGTTGTGCAGCCTCCCCTGTCCTAAGATGAATCACATATCTGACTCAGTCAGAGCCTCACATGGCTTTGGGCTGGCTACCTGGCCTATTGATTACGCCTCTAGGTGACTGACAACACACACGCATACGCCATCTTAAAATAGGACAGCATCGGCATCACCATGTCCCCTGGGCCGAAGAGGATGTTTTTGTTAAGGTGAGCAGTGTGTTCACACACAATAGAGTGATTCGATAATAGGACATATTTGTGACCCGTTTCAAGAAGCTAGGTGTCACTACTTCACAGGAGAGTGTGTTTTTTGGCAGACATGCGTTCATGTGCCTTAATAACAAACTTGAATGCCATCTGTAAATACGAATAAAATGGTTAAATTACAGGCCTAATTGGTTTAAACACAGAAAAATACAGGAACCTTCCCGCTAGCCATGATTGGCTGACATAATGGGTGGGCTGGACATGCCGAGAGATGAGTTTGGATTGGTCTGCCATGTAGCATGCTTCTGTCTATAACATGAGCTGCTAAGTATGTGTGGATAATCCTTTCTACAGTTACTTTTTTTGAGAGATATCATGAAGAACTGAGAAAGTTTTGCTACTGCTCTCAACATTGCTGCCCTGAAGTTAATAGCGCTATCGACAAAGATCAATGGGAAGAAGTTGTGATGGACTACTTTCTGGAGGACGATCGTGCCATGCTGACTCTCTGATTCTGAAAATGAATCAGACAATGAGGAAATCCCTGATTTAGGTAAAAACATTTTAATTGAACCAGACATTGTAGAGTCTTCCGATGACAGTGGTAGGGAAGAAACGGTGTCGTTGTCACGGAAGACGTTGACCAAGTTTTGAAATCAGTGGAGTGCCCGGTGGAAGCAGAGAGATGATTTCCAAATGCAGAGAGAGTCCAAAAGAGAACACAGAAGGCTTGTAGCGGGTGATGTTGGACGGAATCAGACGCAGGAGAGTAAATCACGGAATAAATGGTTTAATCAATAAACAGAGGTACGCAGCAATGCGTAATACACACCAGTGTGGACAAACGGCACACTGGGGAAAATAAGGCACACGGGTGAATAACCCAGCGATACACAATAGAAACGAGCTCCACCGAGCTATAATCTCCTCTATAATAAACAATCACACACAAAGACCAGGGGACAGAGGGAACACTTATACAGGTACTGATGAGGGGATATGTACTGGGATATGTACTGATGAGGTGTGTGTAATAAATAAGACAAAACAAATGGAATGATGAGATGAGGAGCGGCAGTGGCTTGAAGGCCGGTGACGACGAATGCCAAAGCCTGCCCGAACAAGGAGAGGAGGCAGCTTCGGAAGAAGTCGTGACAAGGCTGTTGTATAAAGGATCTCTCCGTACTTTGCTCCCTTCATCTTTCCCTCGATCCTGACTAGTCTCCCAGTCCCTGCCGCTGAAAAACATCCCCACAGAATGACGCTGCCACCATCATGCTTCACTGTAGGGATGGTGCCAAGTTTCCTCCAGACTTGATGCTTGGCATTCAGGCCAAAGAGTTCAATTTTGGTTTCATCAGACCAGAGAATATTGTTTCTCATAGTCTGAGAGTCCTTTAGGTGCCTTTTGGCAAACTCCAAGCGGGCTGTCATGTGCATTTTACTGAGGAATGGCTTCCATCTGGCCACTCTACCATAAAGGCCTGATTGGTGGAGTGCTGCAGAGATGGTTGTCCTTCTGGAAAATTCTCCCATCTCCACAGAGGCAATCTGGAGCTCTGTCAGAGTGATCATTGGGTTCTTGGTCACCTCCCTGACCAAGGCCCTTCTCCCCTGATTGCTCAGTTTGGCCGGGTGGCCAGCTCTAGGATAGGGGTCTTGGTGGTTCCAAACTTCTTCTGTTTAAGAATGTTGAAGGCCACTGTGTTCTTGGTGACCTTCAATGCTGCAGAAATGTTTTGGTGCCCTTCCCCAGATTTGTGCCTCGACAAAATCCTGTCTCGGAGCTCTACGGACAATTCCTTTGATCTCATGGCTTGGTTTTTGCTCTGACATGCACTGTCAACTGTGGGACATTATATAGACAGGTGTGTGCCTTTCCAAATCAAGTCCAATCAATTGAATTTACCACAGGTGGACTCCAATCAAGTTGTAGAAACATCTCAAGGATGATAAATGGAAACATGCTGCACTTGAGCTCAATTTCGAGTCTCAAAGCAAAGGGTCTGAATACTTATATAAATACGGTATTTCTGTTTTTTATTTTGAATACATTTGCCAAAATTGTTTTCACTTTGTCATTATGGGATATTTTGTGTAGATTGATGAGAAGAAAAAACAAAAACATCGAAAAAGGCTGTAAGGTAACAAAAGGGAAGGGGTCTGAATACTTCCCGAATGCACTGTATATGTATATATATATATATATATATATATATATATATATATATATATATATATATGTGTGTGTGTGTGTGTGTGTGTGTGTATCAGCGTTTCCTCTGCGTTCATTTAAGCGCAGCGCCACGGCAGAATCATTGCCGCCACACCAAAATAAACATCCTATTTCTACCAAACATAGTTTCAATAAAGTTTTGTAAAGCACATTCACTTTTCTTGGTAAATAGATCATCTGTCTGGGTTCAACACAGTTCTGAAGATTATTTACAGTGAGGGAAAAAAGTATTTGATCCCCTACTGATTTTGTACGTTTGCCCACTGACAAAGACATGATCAGTCTATAATTTGAATGGTAGGTTTATTTGAACAGTGAGAGACAGGATAACAACAAAAACATCCAGAAAAACGCATGTCAAAAATGTTACAAATTGATTTGCATTTTAATGAGGGAAATAAGTATTTGACCCCTCTGCAAAACATGACTTAGTACTTGGTGACAAAACCCTTGTTGGCAATCACAGAGGTCAGACATTTCTTGTAGTTGGCCACCAGGTTTGCACACATCTCAGGAGGGATTTTGTCCCACTCCTCTTTGCAGATCTTTTCCAAGTCATTAAGGTTTCGAGGCTGACGTTTGGCAACTCGAACCTTCAGCTCCCTCCACAGATTTCCTATGGGATTAAGGTCTGGAGACTGGCTAGGCCACTCCAGGACCTTAATGTGCTTCTTCTTGAGCCACTCCTTTGTTGCCTTGGCCGTGTGTTTTGGGTCATTGTCATGCTGGAATACCCATCAACGACCCATTTTCAATGCCCTGGCTGAGGGAAGGAGGTTCTCACCTAAGATTTGACGGTACATGGCCCCGTCCATCGTCCCTTTGATGCGGTGAAGTTGTCCTGTCCCCTTAGCAGAAAAACACCCCGAAAGCATAATGTTTCCACCTCCATGTTTGACGGTGGAGATGGTGTTCTTGGGGTCATAGGCAGCATTCCTCCTCCTCCAAACACGGCAAGTTGAGTTGATGCCGAAGAGCTCGATTTTGGTCTCATCTGACCACAACACTTTCACCCAGTTCTCCTCTGAATCATTCAGATGTTCATTGGCAAACGTCAGACAGGCCTGTATATGTGCTTTCTTGAGCAGGGGGACCTTGCGGGCGCTGCAGGATTTCAGTCCTTCACGGCGTAGTGTGTTACCAATTGTTTTCTTGGTGACTATGGTCCCAGCTGCCTTGAGATCATTGACAAGATCCTCCTGTGTAGTTCTGGGCTGATTCCTCACCGTTCTCATGATCATTGCAACTCCACGAGGTGAGATCTTGCATGGAGCCCCAGGCCGAGGGAGATTGACAGTTATTTTGTGTTTCTTCCATTTGCGAATAATCGCACCAACTGTTGTCACCTTCTCACCAAGCTGCTTGGCGATGGTCTTATAGCCCATTCCAGCCTTGTGTGGGTCTACAATCTTGTCCCTGACATCCTTGGAGAGGTCTTTGGTCTTGGCCATGGTGGAGAGTTTGGTATCTGATTGATTGATTGCTTCTGTGGACAGGTGTCTTTTATACAGGTAACAAGCTGAGATTAGGAGCACTCCCTTTAAGAGTGTGCTCCTAATCTCAGATCGTTACCGGTACAAAAGACACCTGGGAGCCAGAAATCTTTCTGATTGAGAGGGTGTCAAATACTTATTTCCCTCATTAAAATACAAATCAATTTATAACATTTTTGACATGCGTTTTTCTGGATTTTTTTGTTGTTATTCTGTCTCTCACTGTTCAAATAAACCTACCATTAACATTATAGACTGATAATTTCTCTTGTCAGTGGGCAAACGTACAAAATCAGCAGGGGATCAATTACTTTTTTCCCTCACTGTAGCTCTGTGAGCTGTGGCAGGCAGCCTGCAACTCAAGAAACACAGCAAGCCAGTAACCAGTGTGCGAGTGACCAGTGCTCGATACAGACACTCTGTGGACGCTTGACTGGTACTGTATATATATATTTGTGTACATATGTGTATATACATACAGTACCTGTCAAAAGTTTGAACACACTTACTCATTACAGGGTTTTTCTTTATTTTTTACTATTTTCTACATTGTAGAATAATAGTGAAGACATCAAAACTATGAAATAACACATATGGAATCATGTAGTAACCAAAAAAGTATTAAACAAATCAGAATATATTTTATATTTGAGATTCTTCAAATAGCCACCCTTTGCCTTGATGACAGCTTTGCACATTCTTGGCATTCTCTCAACCATCTTCATGAAGGGAGTCACCTGGAATACTTTAAGACGTGAAGGTCAGTCAATCTGAAAAATTTCAAGATCTTTGAAAGTTTTTTTCAAGTGCAGTTGCAAAAACCATCAAGCGCTATGATGAAACTGGCTCTCATGAGGACCGCCACAGGAAAGGAAGACCAAGAGTTACCTCTGCTGCAGAGGATAAGTTAATTAGAGTTACCAGCCTCAGAAATTGCAGCCCAAATAAATGCTTCACAGAGTTCAAGTAACAGACACATCTCAACATCAACTGTTAAGAGGAGACTGTGTGAATCAGGCCTTCATGGTCGAATTGCTGCAAAGAAACCACTACTAAAGGACACCAATAATAAGAAGAGACTTGCTTGGGCCAAGAAACACGAGCAATGGACACTGTCATATCCTCACATGGCCTCTCCTATCATTGCTACGCAGACGACACACAACTAATCTTCTCCTTTCCCCCTTCTGATAACCACGTGGCGAATCGCATCTCTGCATGTCTGGCAGACATATCAGTATGGATGACGGATCACCACCTCAAGCTGAACCTTGGCAAGACGGAGCTGCTCTTCCTCCCGGGGAAGGACTGCCCATTCCATGATCTCGCCATCACGGTTGACAACTCCGTTGTGTCCTCCTCCCAGAGTGCGAAGAGCCTTGGCGTGACCCTGGACAACACCCTGTCGTTCTCCGCTAACATCAAGGCGGTGACCCGATCCTGTAGGTTCATGCTCTACAACATTCGGAGAGTACGACCCTGCCTTACACAGGAAGCGGCACAGGTCCTAATCCAGGCACTTGTCATCTCCCGTCTGGATTACTGCAACTCGCTGTTGGCTGGGCTCCCTGCCTGTGCCATTAAACCCCTACAACTCATCCAGAATGCCGCAGCCCGTCTGGTGTTCAACCTTCCCAAGTTCTCTCACGTCACCCCGCTCCTCCGCACACTCCACTGGCTTCCAGTTGAAGCTCGCATCTGCTACAAGACCATGGTGCTTGCCTACGGAGCTGTGAGGGGAACGGCACCTCCGTACCTTCAGGCTCTGATCAGTCCCTACACTCAAACGAGGGAATTGCGTTCATCCACCTCTGGCCTGCTGGCTCCCCTACCTCTGCGGAAGCACAGTTCCCGCTCAGCCCAGTCAAAACTGTTCGCTGCTCTGGCACCCCAATGGTGGAACAAGCTCCCTCACGACGCCAGGACAGCGGAGTCACTCACCACCTTCCGGAGACATTTGAAACCCCACCTCTTTAAGGAATACCTGGGATAGGATAAATTAATCCTTCTACCCCCCCCCCCCCCCACCCCCCCAAAAAAAACATTGTAAAGTGGTTATCCCACTGGCTATAAGGTGAATGCACCAATTTGTAAGTCGCTCTGGATAAGAGTGTCTGCTAAATGACGTAAATGTAAATGTAAAAATTAGACCAGCGGAAATCTGTCCTTTGGTCTGATGAGTCCAAATTGGAGATGTTTGGTTCCAACTGCCGTGTCTTTGTGAGACGCAGAGTAGGTGAACGGATGATCTCTGCATGTGTGGTTCCCACCATGAAGCATGGAGGAGGAGGAGTGATGGGCTGGGGGTGCTTTGCTGGTGACACTGTCCGTGATCTATTTAAAATTCAAGGCACACTTAACCAGCATGGCTACCACTGCATTCTGCAGCGATACGCCATCCCATCTGGTTTGGGCTTAGAGGGACTATCATTTGTTTTTCAACAGGACAATGACCCAAAACACACCTCCAGGCTGTGTAAGGGCTATTTGACCAAGAAGGAGAGTGATGGAGTGCTGCATCAGATGGCCTGGCCTCCACAATCACCCAACCTCAACCCAATTGAGATGGTTTGGGATGAGTTGGACCGCAGAGTGAAGGAAAAGCAGCCAACAAGTGCTCAGCATATGTGGGAACTCCTTCAAGACTGTTGTAAAATTATTCCAGGTGAAGCTGGTTTAGAAGGCCAAGAGTGTGCAAAGTTGTCATCAAGGCAAAGGGTGGCTACTTGGAAGAATCTCAAATATTAAATATGTTTGATTTGTTTAACACTTTTTTGGTTACTACATGATTCCACATGTGTTATTTCCTAGTTTTGATGTCTTCACTATTATTCTACAATGTAGAAAATAGTAAAAATAAAGAAAAACCCTTGAATGAGTAGGTGTGTCCAAACTTTTGACTGGTACTGCATTTTAACGGGATCTTAAAACACACCTTTATAGCTTTGCTTTTCCTTAGGGTGCTTTTTTAGTCTTTTAGTTTACAATTGTTATTCTTTTTTTTCTTGTGTAGTAAATATTTTCATAGTTTTTTCCTGTGAAGTGCATTGTGTTGCATTCATGTCTGAAATGTGCTGTATATGAAAAGCTTGATTTGATTTGATTTATTATTCTGTTCCAGAATAAATGGGCTTTGGATTGACCCAGGTCCTTCCTCCACTGCAGCCTCCTCAACAGTTTATTTTAAAAAATTGTACTAACAATATTTTCATCCAGGCTTTGTGGCTTGGAAAGGGTAGTGACTATTAATACATTCATCTAATAATCAAACAGATGGGGTTTTGGAAAAGTAGGTACTTTAGTCAAAACACCTTCATCTAGTGGATGTATAGTGTCATTAGAATGAGTAGGAAATCATTATTCAAGACAAAGGCTGGAGGATCATATTGTTTCAATGAAAGAATGAATACACGATAGAGGAGATTTGTTTTCACATGGACTTATAGCTTTTTACTTCAGAGGCAAAATTGTTGATATCCAGACAATAGAAATTAATGTATTATCAGGGAATAACCTTTGCAAAATAAGGCAATTTATATGTTATTAACTTGAGATATGAAATAAGGTGTGAAATAATTGGTATGTTAATGACATCTTAATGGGTCCACCTCGGGAGGGGGGGCGGGGGGGGGGGGGGTCAAAGGTATTTAGTACCTGTATGCATTTTCGGGTATATTGATGAGACAGAATGGGCAGCATTGGGATGTGCTTTATTATCACATGGTACCCTAGATGATAACTACACCAAACTTCCCACAGAACAAGGAGACCCATTGGAAAAGTTTAATAGAGTCATCATTGATTTAGTGTAAAATCAATCACAGCAGCCTATTTTCAAGTTGGCCGCCATTCATTTCAATGTGGAGGAACTGAATAGATTTTTCAAAGCCATAAATGAATAAATAATTGGTGTAATAAGACTAATAAAGACTGAACATGTGTGTTACTGCGAGGAAAATGCTAAAAGATGGCCCAGAGATGAGTTACAGCATATGTATTTAGCAAAATATTACCAGAACGTCTGCTTAATTACTATAATGTTAATGTAATAATGGTAGAAATATGACAAAACGCCGAAAATAAGGTCAGATTAAAACGGGCTTACGAGATAAGTTTTCTTCTATGAGATAATATCAGTCATTTAACATGACCTTAATCAATTATGAAGCCTTTATGTGCTTTTTTTTCAATACATAAATGATCAACAAATCACAAAATGTGACATTAGCTGATGAAGATTATTTCATAGAACAAAACGTATAACATTTCCTAAGCCTGTATTTATCAAATAAGTAATTTTCGGCGATAATAAACAAAGCATGGCGGAGTTAGTGCCTACAAAAAGACGCCATTACTATTTCTCTCTATAGCTGGGACAGGGAGCTGGCTGGAAGTAGTGACGCCCCCTACTGGCCGTGGGCGGAGGTTAAGACCCCTCCGGGGGTTGCCCCCCCCCCACACTGGGCACTCTCCCCCCTTCTCCTTGGGGCAGGGAGCTGGCTGGATGAAGTGGCGGAGGACGGCCCCCCCTGTTTGGGGGTCGGCTCCCGCTCCCTGGGTTCGCCCAAGCCCTCTCTGGGTGTATTTAGTGGTGCCCCTTGGTGGCCACGGGCAGGTGTCAGGCCCTCTCTCCGGCTGTCGGGCACCCTCCCTGGGTTGGCCCATCCCTCTCTGGCCGTCTCCCCCACTCTTCCTGGTGCAGAGAGCAGGGTGGATGTAGTGGTGCCGCCTGGTGGTCGAGGGCAGGGGGTCAGCCCCCTTCTCCGGGGGACGCCCCCACTCTCCCTGGATCGGCCCCAGCCCACTCTGGCCCTCTCCCTCATCTCGCTGGTGCAGGGAGCTGGCTGGATGTAGTGCACCCCCTGGTGGCCGTGGGTGGGATCGGTCCCCCTCTCCGTGTGTTGGCCCCCCTCTTCCTGGGTAGGCCCCATCCCTCTCTGGCCCTCTCCCCTGATCTCCCCTGATCTCCCTAGTGCAGGGAGCTGGCTGGATGGAGTGGCGCCCCTTGCAGCCTTGGCAGAGGGCGGAGATCGGGCACCCTCTCCGGGGGTCGGCCCCCCTTCCCTGAGTTGGCCCCACCCCTCTCCAGCCCTCTCCCCCCTTTTCCTGGTGCAGGGAGCTGGGTGGATGTAGTGACGCCCCCTGTTGGCCGTGGGCGGGGGTCGGCCCCACTCTCCGGGTGTTGGCCCACTTCTCCCTGAGTCGGCCCAATCCCTCTCTGGCCCTCTCCCCCCATAGCTCTGGGGCAGGGAGCTGGCTGGATGTAGTGGCACCCCCTGGTGGCTGCTGGCAGGGGTCGGGCAACCTCCCTGGGGAAGGGAGCTGGGTGGAAGTATTGGCTCCCCCTGGTTGCTGTAGGCGGGGATCGGCCCCCCCTCCCTTGGTTCGACCTCAGCCCTCTCCCCTCATCTCCCTGGTGCAGGAAGCTGGCTGGATGTACTGGTGGCTGTGGGCGGGGGTAGGCACCCCTCTCCGGGGGTCAGACCCCCCTCCCTGGGTCAGCCTCTGCCCTCTCTGGCCCTCTCCCCCCATATCCCTGGGGAAGGGAGCTGGCTGGATGTAGTGGTGCCCCCTGGTGGCCTTGGCCAGCGGCGAGGGGTAGCCCCCCTCCCCTTCCGGGCGTTGGCCCCTGTCCCCGGGGGTTGGCCCTCCCAGTCTCTAGACAGAGTCTCTGGGTTAGAGCATTAACATCACTTGTAAATGCACGCTGGACAGGTGTAATGAACACATGTAAAAATGACCATAACAAGCGTTCTAATCACCTGTAAATGCACACTGGACAGGTGTAATGAACATGTGTAAAAATGACCATAACAAGCGTCCTAATCACCTGTGAATGCACACTGGACAACACTTCCACGTTGTCGTGCTGATGTGCTGTTTGTTGCAACTTGGCTACCTGCCAAACTTTTCGTTTTTAACTTTTAATAACCGTTTAATAAAAACTCTGCATTTAACACATTTACCAACGTCTTAGTTTTATCCTCGCTCAACTTTTTTCATTCAACTTTTTCACCCCGAACGCTTTAGTACCTGGATACCAACAACCGAGCCAGGCTACGAAGAGATCAACTCATACAACGCTCTCTATAAAACTACTAAAGGAAAGTGCTAATTTCCAGCGTATGAGTGTGACTCCAATTGTTGGCCAGTAAATGCTGTAATTGTCTGTTTTGTATCCCCCACGACTACAGACACTGGGGACACGCCTGACACAGCTCTGAGAGGCTACACTGAACAGAAACACGCAGCAGGGTCGGTGCGTAGAAAGGAACAGCCGGCGACCTTCCATTGATAACCGACACAGACATCACCCGCCCCCCCTGCGCTTCTCTCTCGCTCTCACATTCAACGAGAGACAGACCACAACACAGTTTTGCGGGGGGCTGATGGGGGTGTCCATGGCCATGGAGGGAGCATCTTAGTCCCCGGTGGAGCCGGGAAATGTTTGTTCCCTTGGACTGTCGGCGTGCAGCAGTGAAAACTCATTTGAATCTGCTGGGGACTCGCGAGCTATTAAATGTATAATATGAGACATGTTCGTTGTTGTCACGGGGAAAGGTCCGATGGATACCTTCATTTGTGAAAAATGTATTGAATTTGATGCAGCTAAAGAAAGGATTATTACTCTTCATGAAGGAATCAAAAATTTGACCAAGCGCCTTAAACTGAATAAGGATTCTATGAGACTACCGGCAACTTTAAATGCTTCCTATCAAAACATCCAAAAGGATCATAATGGGACCTTCCTGGACTATGCTCAATTTCTGCCACTGCACCCCTCTACTAGCTTGAACTAGAAAATGGCTGCTAACTGGTCGACTCCAGGTGAGCGTAAATGGATGTGGGTCGGAACCAGAAAGAAGGAGTAGAATTGTTCTCGGCGTGCCTGCCTTCTTCCCCTGCGTCTGGACTTAAGACTTTCAAATCGCTTTGAGCCCCTGCACCAGCTGTCCTCTGCCGGGGGCTTGGGTGTTCCCTCCATGGCTGTGGATGACCCTCCAGCTACCTCTCCCTGTCCTAGTCAATCAACTGCCTGGGCATAGCCTGGACCACCACCGCCCCCCTCCGCTGGGCCGTGCTCTCTGGATCAGAGCTCTGTCCCTTTGGCGGTTGTGGCCTGCATGCAGCCGGCATCTCAGAAGCCCTCTTCTCAGGTGAGTTCTGTGACTCTGGCCTCGCAATCTGCTTCGAGACACGGCAGAGGCCTGATCATTCCAGCGATTGTGATAGGGAGTTCGATGGTGAGGCATATATCAGTACCTGGGGCAAAGACTTTGTGTTTTCCTGGGGCAAAAGTTCAGGATATCACCAGGTTGATTCCCGAGGCTGTGAGTCAGTCAGCGGGGGCTGATACTGTCATGGTTCATGTGGGGTCAAATTACAATATGAAGGGCAGTTCAGAACAGCTGATGATGGATTTTAAAGAACTGATTGGGTCTCTACTTGACACCTACAAACGCCTCATAATATCTGGCCCTCTGCCCTCCCTAAATCGTGGCATTGAACGGTTCAGCAGACTTTTAGCCCTCCATAACTGGCTACGAGACTATTGCAGCTCTGTGGGTGTAACATTTACCAGCCTCAGAAATTGCAGCCCAAATAAATGTCACAGACACATCTCAACATCATATGTTCAGAGGGGACTGTATGAATCAGGCCTTCATGGTCGAATTGCTGCAAAGAAACCACTACTAAAGGACACCAAAAAGAAGAAGAGACCTGATTGGGCCAAGAAACACGAGCAATGGACATTACACCGGTGGAAAAATGTCATTTGGTCTGGAGTCCAAATTGGAGATTTTTGGTTGCAACCGCCGTGTCTTTGTGAGACGCGGTGTGGGTGAACGGATGATCTCCGCATGTGTAGTTCGCACCGAGGAGGAGTTGTTATGGTGTGGGGGTGCTTTGCTGGTGACACTGTCTGTGATTTCAAGGCACACTTAACCAGCATGGCTACCACAGCATTCTGCAGCGATACGCCATCGCATCTGGTTTGGGCTTAGTGGGACTATCATTTGTTTGTCAACAGGACAATGACCCAAAACACACCTCCAGGCTGTGTAAGGGCTATTTTACCAAGAAGGAGAGTGATGGAGTTCTGCATCAGATGACCTGGCCTCCACAATCCCCCGGCCTCAATCCAACTGAGATGGTTTGGGATGAGTTGGACGGCAGAGTGAAGGAAAAGCAGCCAACAAGTGCTCAGCATATGTGGAAACTCCTTCAAGACTGTTGGAAAAGCATTCCAGGTGAAGCTGGTTGAGAGAATGCCAAGAGTGTGCAAAGCTGTCATAAAGGCAAAGGGTGGCTATTTGAAGAATCCCAAATATAAAATATGTTTTGATTTGTTTAACACTTTTTTGGATACTACATGATTCTATATGTGTTATTTCATAGTTTTGATGTCTTCACTATTATTCTACAATGAAGAAAATAGTAAAAATAAAGAAAAACCCTTAAATGAGTAGGTGTGTCCAAACTTTTGACTGGTACTGTATGTAGCTTAAGAAACAAGGTTCATGAAATCAATCATTTGCTAGTAACAGATGGCATTCATATTCTGACAATATCTGAAACTCACTTAGATAATACCTTTGATGATACAGTGGTAGCAATACAAGGTTATAACATTTACAAGAAAGACAGAAATGCCAATTGGTGTGGTGTTGCTGTCTATATTCAGAACCACATTCCTTTAAAGCTTAGAGAGGATCTCATGTTAAATACTGTTGAAGTAATATGGCTACAGGTTCACCTGCCTCACCTAAAGCCCATTCTGGTGGGAAGCTGCTATAGACCACCAAGTGCTAACAGTCAGTATCTGGATAACATGTGTGAAATGCTTGATAATATATTTGATATCAATAGAGAGGTATACTTTCTGGGTGATTTAAATATTGACTGGCTTTCATCAGGCTGCCCACTCAAGAAAAAGCTTCAAATTGGAACGTGTGCCTGCAACCTGGTTCAGGTTATCAATCAACCTACCAGGGTAGTTACAAACAGTACAGGAATGAAATCATCAACATGTATTGATCATATCTTTACTAATGCTGCAGAAATTTTCTTGAAAGCAGTATTCAAATCCATCGGATGTAGTGATCACAATATAGTAGCCATATCTAGGAAAACCAAAGTTCCAAAGGCTGGGCCTAATGTTGTATAAGAGGTCATACAATACGTTTTGTAGTGATTCCTATGTTGTTGATGTGAAGAATATTTGTTGGTCTGTGGTGTGTAATGACGAGCAACCAGACGCTGCACTTTACACATTTATGAAATTGCTTATCCCAGTTACTAATAAGCATGCATCCATTAAGAAAATGACTGTAAAAACTGTTAAATCCCTGTGGATGATGAGGAATTGAAAAATGGTATGGTTGAGAGGGATGAGGCAAAAGAGATGGCAAATAGGTCTGGCTGTACAACCGATTGGCAAACGTACTGCAAATTGAGAAATCATGTGACTAAACTGAATAAAAAGAAAAGGAATCTACACTATAAAACAAAGATAAATTACATAAAGAATGGTTGTAAAAAGCTTTGGAGCACCTTAAATGAAGTTTTGGGCAAAAAGGCTAACTCCACTCCATCATTCATTGAATCAGATGGCTCATTCATCACAAAACCCACTGATATTGCCAACTACTTTAATGATTTATTCATTGGCAAGATTAGCAAACTTAGGCATGACATGCCAGCAACAAATGCTGACACTACACATCCAAGTATATCTGACCAATAAATGAAAGACAAACATTGTAATTTTGAATTCCGTAAAGTAAGTGTGGAAGAGGTGAAAAAAGTATTATTGTCGATCAACAATGACAAGCCACCGGGGTCTGACAACTTGGATGTAAAATTACTGAGGATAATAGCAGATGATATTGCCACTCCTATTTGCCATATCTTCAATTTAAGCCTACTAGAAAGTGTGTGCCCTCAGGCCTGGATGGAAGCAAAGGTTATTCCCCTACCTAAGAATAGTAAAGCCCCCTTAACTGGCTCAAATAGCCGACCAATCAACCTGTTACCAACCCTTAGTAAAGTTTTGGAAAAGATTGTGTTTGACCAGATAAAATGCTATCTTACAGTAAACAAATTGACAACAAACTTTCAGCATGCTTTTAGGGAAGGACATTCAACAAGCACAACACTGACACAAATGACTGATGATTGGCTGAGATAAATTCATGATCAAAAGATTGTGGGGGCTGTTTTTTTAGACCAGTGAGGCTTTTGACATTATCGATCATAGTCTGTTGCTGGAAAAACGTATGTGTTATGGCTTTACACCCCATGCTATATTGTGGATAAAGAGTTACCTGTCTAACAGAACACAGAGGGTGTTCTCTAATGGAAGCCTCTCCAACAAAATCCAGGTAGAATCAGGAATTCTGCAGGGCAGCTGTCTAGGCGCCTTACTTTTTTCATTCTTTACTAACGACATGCCACTGGCTTTGAGTAAAGCCAGTGTGTCTATGTATGCAGATGACTCAACACTATACACGTCAGCTACCACAGCGACTGAAATGACAGCAACACTTAACAAAGAGCTGCAGTTAGTTTCAAAATGGGTGGCAAGGAATAAGTTAGTCCTAAATATTTCAAAAACTAAAAGCATTGTGTTTGGGACAAATCATTTACTAAACCCTAAACCTCAACTAAATCTTGTAATGAATAATGTGGAAATTGAGCAAGTTGAGGAGACTAAAAATACTTGGAGTAACCCTAGATTGTAAACTGTCATGGTCAAAGCATATTGATACAACAGTAGCTAGAATTGGGAGAAGTCTGTCTATAATAAAGCTCTGCATTCTTAACAGCACTATCAACAAGGCAGGTCCTACAGGCCCTAGTTTTGTCGCACCTGGACTACTGTTCAGTCGTGTGGTCAGGTGCCACAAAGAGGGACTTAGGAAAATTGCAATTGGCTCAGACCAGAGCAGCACGGCTGGCACTTGGATGTACACAGAGAGCTAACATTAATAATATGCATGTCAATCTCTCCTGGCTCAAAGTAGAGGAGAGATTGACTTCATCACTACTTGTATTTGTGAGAGGTATTGACATGTTGAATGCACCAAGCTGTCTGTTTGAACTACTGGCACACAGCTTGGACACCCATGCATACCCCACAAGACATGCCACCAGAGGTCTCTTCACAGTCCCCAAGTAAAGAACAGACTATGGGTGGCGCACAGTACTACATAGAGTCATGACTACACAGAACTCTATTCCACATCAAGTAACTCATGTCAGCAGTAAAATTAGATTTAAAAAACAGATACAAATACACCTTGTGGAACAGCGGGGACTGTGAAGCAACACATAGACACATGCATACAAACACACAATAACATACGCACTATACACACATGTACACATGGATTTTGTGTTATAGATATGTGGTAGTACAGTAGAGGACTGAGGGCACACCCTTGATATGTTGTGAAATCTGTTATGAATGTATTGTAATGTTTTTTAACTGCCTTAATTTTGCAGGACCACAGGTAGAGTAGCTGCTGCCTTGGCAGCAGCTAATGGGGAGCCATAATAAATACAAATACAAATGAAGACCTGTAACACACGTTCTAATCACCTGTAAATGCACACTGGACAGGTGAAAAAAGCACGTGTACAAAAAATGACATTTGACACTTGAAAAGAGCAAGTGAAAAAATATGAATTAAGTATGAAGACGTGTTCCGGGTAAGACGATTTGAACCTTTTGGCTTTCTATAAACTAGAGGGTCGGCGTAGCGCACTGCCAGATAATGGCTAGAGATGATGAGTGTGTGTATTGTAGAGAGATGTTGGCGATACAGCACAAAATCCCAGCGGATGGTATCTGTATTACATCCAGTCAGAGGTTCCTGTCAGTCTGTCTGGATGGCAATGTATTTCAAATCCAATTTTATTGGTCACATACACATATTTAGCAGATGTTATTGCGGGTGTAGCGAAATGCTTGTATTTATTGGACGTGTCACTAATCCTTATGAAGGACTTCCTGGCAGAAGAAGTTACTCGACCAGTCATCAGCCGATATGCCAGTTAAATAATTGCTGACATTTTGCTTGATTATAAATTGTTTAAGGTTAATATCAGTAGTGGGTAGGTGCTCAATATATATAATCAGTATCCTATAACAACGTTTATCACCAGCGCTGTTTGGCGCGATGATAACACAATCACTTTTTGATTAGACGACCAGAGTTCGAATCGCATCTTGATTCGTGAAATCTCATTCTAACTAATAATGGGCCATGCTCATTATAAATACATTGTGATTTAATTTCGGTATCAGACTAACTGTTCTTATGATTTTGTTTGCAGAGCATACAGGCTGGCAGTTTATCGCCAGTTCGCCCAATGCACACAAGGGAAAATTGGACGAGGTGAACGGCGTCTCATCACTGCGTGTGTTGTTTCTTCCTAAGGCGCGCATACCCAGAAGCAAATACATTTACATAGGGTTTGAGTTAGAATAAAACCAGTTAATTTAGTAAATCTAGCCTGCTGTAATTTTTTTCAAGACATAGACCTAATGCCTGCGCCTTATGTAAAAATAGCATTAGTTTCGCTTGTCCACTATACCAACACGTCCAAGCGTAACCAGATAAACTTGCTTTGAAGATAAAACTAATTTGAACGCGTACTAACCTCGTGTCCCATGTCGCTGGAGTAGTGACTTTAACTAGCTTTGGCTGCCATCTATTGGAAAGGAATGGTAACTACACTGGGCAGCTAGTTTGCAGAGTAACAGGATACTTTAATAATATGCCATCCAGCACAGCAAACAATAAATCAATCAAACGTATTTTACAAAAGCCCTTTTTACATAAAATCAAATCAAATTGTATTTGTCACATACACGTGTTTAGCAGATGTTATTGCGGGTGTAGCGAAATGCTTGTGCTTCTAGCTCCGACAGTGCAGTAATATCTAACAAGTAATATCTAACAATTTCACAACATATACCCAATACACACAAATCTAAGTAAGGAAAGGCATTTAAGAATATATACATATATGGACAAGCAATGACAGAGCGGCATGGACTAAGATACAGTAGAATATTATAGAATACAGTATATACATATGAGATGAGTAGTGCTGTAAACATTATTAAAGTGACAAGTGTTCCATTTCTTAATATGGCCAGTGATTTCAATAGGCAGCAGCAGCCTCTAATGTGCTAGTGATGGCTATTCAAAATAATAACCACAGTGGTTATAGAGGGTGTATCAGTTCAACACCTCAGGAGCAAATGTCAGTTGGCTTTTCATAGTTGAGCATTTATAGGTTGAGCGAGAGTCGAAACAGCAGGACCAGGACAAGGTAGCACATCCGTTGAAATCTGTGGAAAAACAATTCCACTCCGATTCCCTTTATGGATGGGTGTATCTTTGAATTCGCTGTTGAATGGCCTGCTCCTTCTCCATTTTCGGAACACCAGCCCGCTCCCCCAAAGTGATCGATAGTATATCTTGGCTCGCACTGTGATGATTGTGATTCTGAGCTCTCAGGTTCATACAGCGAATTATGGTCTTCACTGATCTCACTCTCCGTCAGCTCCATCGCAGCACAGGAACACTCTGGCACCCAGGGGTCAGTTTGGCATGCTGTACTAACCATTCTTTCCTGTTGGTAGAAAACAATTAAGGCATCTATTAGGCTATAGTTATATTCAAGAATCACTGCATATACTGTATATTGTCCATTTTATATCCAAAATGGCCTCAGTGATGCCAGATTGTGTCTTGAAATAAACAATAGCCTTAGAAATAACATGGATTTACATGTACCTCTTCTGCCTCCTCCTGCACAGACTCCTCCAGGACAAAAACCTTTTCAGGGATGAAGATGTCATCCTGAAAACAAACAATCGTTTTATTAAGACAACTGAACCCAAATATATCAGTTGACATTAACAAGCTACCGGTCTTGTATGATTTGTCAACACACACACACACACACACACACACACACACACACACACACACACACACACACACACACACACACACACACACACACACACACACACACACACACACACACACACACACACACACACACACACACACACACACACACACACACACACACACACACACACACACACAAAATACAGGGACATTTATTTTTCAGCAAACATGAGCTATTTCAACTTCCATCTAGCTAAATGAGGTGTAGCTAACAAAACATTACAAAAACAAATCTGTCAGCAAAATGTATTACAGTTCTTGACGATCTGAGGTGGAAGGTAGCTACAGTAACTACCTAATAACAGGGCTACACGGAGAAACTGTTTTGCAATTTTAGTTGCAGTTGAGTTGCTTGCTAACGTTATTTGCTGGGGGGTGTTACACAAAACACTAAAGATGAAATTAGCTAGTTACCTTCAACTAGAGTTGCAACAAAGTTGTCCAGTGTCTAACGCTAGCCTAGTCAACAACAGTCATGACCGGTTAACGTTACCTCAGGCTCCATTGACTAGCTCCGTTCAGTCTGGCATTTGCTTGACTCCGAAGTCAGCGATGTTGATGATGGTTGGTCGGTAACCCCTACATCATAACCCTCAAAATTTAAAATGGAGGCGCAAGCAGAGGGCTTCAACGTAGGCCTATGACTCCTTTCCATTCGGAAACTCCCGGTTGCCGCATCGAAACTGCCCTTCATTGCGAAGTCTGCCTCCGCAAAGTGCTGTCTGCAGATGAAAGATGGCGCCAGAGGGGATGGCTGCCGTTTCATGGACTCTTAACCAACCGTGCTATTTTGTGTGTTTTTTCGCATTGTTTGTAACTTATTTTGTACATAATGTTGCTGCTACCGTCTCTTATGACCGAAAAGAGCTTCTGGACATCAGAACAGTGACTACTCACCTTGAACTGGACGAATAATCTTTCTTTAGTGAGTCGGACGAGGTATTTGCTCCAGACACCCGACAGGGCCCTCATCCCTGTCATTCGCAGTAGAAAGAAAAGGAGATATCACGGAAGGAGATCGGGGTGCTTGGTAAGGAGCCGGCGACGAGTGGCTAATCTGCTTTTGCCATTGATACTATTGGCCAATTTACAATCGCTTGATAATAAAGTGGACGAACTACAGGCACGAATATCCTACCAACGGGACATTAAAAACTGTAATATCTTATGTTTCACCGAGTCGTGGCTGAACGAAGACATGAAAAGCATACAGCTGGCGGGTTATACTGTATAGGCAGGATAGGACAGCAGCCTCTAGTAAGACAAGGGGTGGCGGTCTATGTATATTTGTAAACAACAGCTGGTGCACGATATCTAAGGAAGTCTCGCCTGAGGTAGAGTATCTCATGATGAGCTGTGGACCACACTATCTACCAAGAGAGTTTTCAACTATTTTCTTCGTAGCTGTCTATTTACCACCACAAACCGATGCTGCCACTAAGACTGCACTCAATGAACTGTATACGGCCATAAGCAAACAGGAAAACGCTCATCCAGATGCAGTGCTCCTATTGGCCGGGGACTTTAATGCAGGGAAACTTGAATCTGTTTTACCTAATTTCTACCAGGATGTTAAATGTGCAACCAGAGGGAAAACAACTCTAGACCACCTTTACTCCACACAGAGAGACACGTACAAAGCTCTCCCTCGCCCTCCATTTGGCAAATCTGACCATAATTATATCCTCCTGATTCCTGCTTACAAGCAAAAACTAAAGCAGGATGCACCAGTGACTCGGTCAATAAAAAAGTGGTCAGATGAAGCAGATGCTAAGCTACAGGACTGTTTTGCTAGCACAGACTGGAATATGTTCCGGGATTCTTCCGATGGCATTGAGGAGTACACCACATCAGTCACTGGCTTCAACAATAAGTGCATCGATGATGTCGTCCCCACAGTGACTGTGCATACATACCCCAACCAGAAGCCATGGATTACAGGCAACATCTGCACTGAGCTAAAGGGTAGAGCTGCCGCTTTCAAGGAGCGGGACTAACCCGGAAGCTAATAAGAAAACCTGCTAAGTCCTCCGACAAACCATCAAACAGGCAAAGCGTCAATACAGGACTAAGATCGAATCATACCACCCCGGCTCCGACGCTCGTCGCATGTGGCAGGGCTTGCAAACTATTACAGACTACAAAGGGAAGCACAGCCACGAGCTGCCCAGTGACACGAGACTACCAGACGAGCTAAATTACTTTTATGCTCGCTTCGAGGCAAGTAACACTGAAACATGCATGAGAGCATCAGCTATTCCGGACGACTATGTGATCACGCTCTCCATAGCCGATGTGAGTAAGACCTTTGAACAGGTCAACATTCACAAGGCCGCAGGGCCACACGGATTACCAGGATGTGTACTCTGAGCATGCGCTGACCAACTGGCAAGTGTCTTCACTGACATTTTCAACCTCTCCCTGTCTGAGTCTGTAATACCAGCATGTTTCAAGCAGACAACCATAGTCCCTGTGCCCAAGAACACTAAGGTAACCTGCCTAAATGACTACCGACCCGTAGCACTCACATCTGTAGCCATGAAGTGCTTTGAAAGGCTGGTCATGGCTCACATCAACACCATTATCCCAGAAACCCTAGACCCAGTCCAATTTGCATACCGCCCCAACAGATCCACAGATGATGCAATCTCTATTGCGCTCCACACTGCCCTTTCACACCTGGACAAAGGAACACCTATGTGAGAATGCTATTCATTGACTACAGCTCAGTGTTCAACAACATAGTGCCTTCAAAGCTCATCACTAAGCTATGGACCCTGGGACTAAACACCTCCCTCAGCATCTGGATCCGGGACTTCCTGACAGGCCGCCCCCAGGTGTTAAGGGTAGGTAAAAACACATCCGCCACACTGATCCTCAACACGGAGGCCCCTCAGGGGTGCGTGCTCAGTCCCCTCCTGTACTCCCTGTTCACTCATGACTGCATGGCCAGGCACGACTCCAACACCATCATTAAGTTTCCCGATGACACAACAGTGGTAGGCCTGATCACCGACAATGACGAGACAGCCTATAGGGAGGAGGTCAGAGACCTGGCCGTGTGGTGCCAGGACAACAACCTCTCCCTTAACATGATCAAGACAAAGGAGATGATTGTGGACTACAGGAAAAAGAAGAGGACCGAGCAAGCCCCCATTCTCATCGACAGGGCTGTAATGGAGCAGGTTGAGAGCTTCAAGTTCCTTGGTGTCCACATCACCAACAAACTAACATGGTCCAAGCACACCAAGACAGTCGTGAAGAGGGCACGACAAAACCTATTCCCCCTAAGGAGACTGAAAAGATTTGGCATGGGTCCTCAGATCCTCAAAAGGTTCTACAGCTGCACCATCGAGAGCATCCTGACTGGTTGCATCACTGCCTGGTATGGCAACTTCTCGGCCTCCGACCACAAGGCACTACAGAGGGTAGTGCGTACGGCTCAGTACATCACTAGGGCCAAGCTTCCTGCCATCCAGGACCTCTCTACCAGGCGGTATCAGAGGAAGGCCCTAAAAATTGTCAAAGACTCCAGCTACCCTAGTCGTAGACTGTTATCTCTGCTACCGCATGGCAAGCGGTACCAGAGCGCCAAGTCTAGTCCCAAGAGGCTTCTAAACAGCTTCTACCCCCAAGCCATAAGACTCCTGAACATCTAATCAAATGGCTACCCAGACTATTTGCAATTAACACATACCACTACTTTCCCCAATGCTACACATTCCTTTGTCTAATGCCCTTCTGCACACTTCTAACACCTAGGAACCTCCCTCCTACACACTGCTGCCACATGCCCATAAGCTTGACACCTGTAACAACGTAATGTATTTGTTACAAAAGCTCTTACAGGATAACATATATAGCCTAACATCACTTTGTCGGGCAAAGACTCAACATCAAAACTTGAAAGAACAGACAATGACTCTTCTGTTTCACCCCTCACGCCACACTGTCTGCGTCGCACCAAACAACGAGCATCACAAACACCGGGAATCTTCCCCTTCAGTTGGTCAACTTTTACATTTACTGCTACCCCAGTAATCACTCCTTTCAATGGCGCCCTTTTCTTGAGCGCAAAACAATTCACATCTCTTGCCCCCATTCGTTCAACGCAGAGGGCCTGCTCCCTCTGATGAGCAGAAACACAAACAATTATCACAAGACCCTCACCGATTCCACAGCACCCAACTCTGTTTTCACCCACCCTGAAACCACAAATGGATCAGCCAAAAGACAAGGTTCCACCTTCTCCAAAAACTTCACTCCTACTGTCACAGACTCATCTTTATCCTGACCCTCGGTGCAATCCTCGGGCTCCAAGAACTTCACCACACCTACCACCTCTGATACTCATTCACTTCCATTTCTCCTCCTGTTTTCAGCTCACTCGACTTATACTGTCTACCATTCTTCTTTAACAAACCATCTCCCTTTTTTCCGCCATTTTTACCGGTTCAATCTCACCCTCTTCCTCCCTCTCTCTCTTAGACCTCTCTTTTCCCCTCCATTCCTCTTCTGTATTCCACATATATGTCATGAGACTCATTTGCTACAGCACCTTGCTGCAACAACTGTCAACTTTGGTTCAAAGTTTGATCAACTCATTGTGAAGTGTTACACCTTGGAAACCGCAAATATCGTCTCGTCTTCTTGATCTAAATGCCCAGTCTTTAGTCAGATGTTGTTGTTGATGTAACATAGTAAACTAAATCCGGGACACTCCAATTAGTCTGATATGTTAGGTTTCGTATAGTATGTATTAATTTGTGGATTTCCATAATCTATTTCCTATGATATGTTCCGAATTGCAATTCGTACACTATGTTATGAATAGCAATTTATACAATATGTTACGAATTTGCAAAACATATAATATGTTACGAATACCAATTTGTTGTTGCTAATGTTGGCTAGATGGCTAATGTTAGATAGGCTAGGGGTTAAGGATAGGGGAAGGGTTAGTTAACATACTAAGTAGTTGCAATGTAGCTAAAAGTAGTAAGTAGTTGCAGTTACTAATTAGCTAAAATGCTAAAGTTGTCCGTGATGAGATTCAAACACGCAACCTTTGGGTTGCTAGACATTCGCGTTATACACCCACCCATCCACCTCGACCAACCACCCTATTTTGTTTTTGCTTTTAGTAACCCTATTTCTTATGTAACCATACCAAACGTTACATATCATACTAATTTCGAGAGTCCCAGATTTCCTTTTACTATGTTACGTCTAGTTTATGAGACCAGGCTGGTTGTACAACAACATTCTAAAACTAGTTAGTTTGATCTCGTCTCATCTCATTACAAAGTTAAACTTAACTGTGTCGTTACAGGAGCTGTATGATTGATTCCAGAATATATAGGCTAAAGAGCTCGCTGTAGCTCTTCAATGATTTCAAAGTCATATATTTATTTTTATTATCCATGAGCTACAAATATTGAAGCGACTCAGGTGTAACCTAATGGCTTAATACTGTAGGTCTATCGATTGCACATACATGAAAGAGATGTCAATATGTAGCCTAATCTAGCTATCTTATAATTAGGTTATCTCGGTTTACTTATTTTTTATGTAGTGGAGAGCCAATGGCCATGGGTAGTTGAGCCAATGGCCACCATACCCCATACAAATTATGATTATATTTTGTCAGTTTTATGCAATGTGTCATGCATATGAACTCAAGATAGTGCATTTTTTATTGTTACAGAGCAGGCATCATCATACCCCGTGTATACAGATGTAAAACAAGCAGGGGTCTAGCCCCCTTGATGTTCTTGAGAGAGCAGCCAAGGAAGTGAGAGAAAGGAAGAAGTCAATTCGAGCACCAGCAAGAGATGAAAAAAAATAGACTGAATGACAGTGAAGAGGTACTGTACATTGACAAATAAGAAAATGTATATTTACCTGTGCAAAAGAGATGCTATGCTAGAGTAGCAGAGACACGGATGACATGGAGTCTGAGCTTGCTAAACATATCAAGATTCTCACGGACCAGTTTCATTATCTTTGTAGCCTCAAATGCAGAGAACTTGCCTACAAATTGGCACATTGAAACAACCTCCCTGTTCCAGACAACTGGTCAAGAACTGGAAGGGTAAGTGACATATCTGAATGTAGGCTTGCATTTAAGATATACTATACCCACATTCCATGAGTTACACTTTGACCTACCAGCACACCATCATTTTTACATTTACATCATTTAGCAGATGCTCTTATCCAGACAGGTTATCCAGACTTATCCTAACAGTAGTGAGTGGACACATTTTCTGTACAGGTCCCACGTGGCAATCGAACCCACAACCCTGGCGTTGCAAGCACCATGCTCTACCAACTGAGCCACACCCACTTACCCCAATGCAGCTGAATTTACCTGTCCCTATGCTCAATTTACCCCACACACGGGGGAAGTTATGCCAAGAGACCACTTTTTTTGGACAAGCTACAGTATGTTTTCAAAACTGTTATGTTTACATGAATTCTGATTATTTCCAGGGATACACAACATTCTAAAATATATGTAGATATCTTTGTTAGAAAGAATACTATATTTCACTTGAAGTAGTGGTTCTGAATGTAAAAATGGCTCAGATTACCCCACTCTCCCCTATCCTTGCTTCGCTTGATATAACATTGCAAACATTTTAGGCTATTAATATTCAATTATGACGTTTTTGGCGCTAATAATGACGGTTTTGCATAATGGATCGGAAATGTAAAGTTGCTGTTACGAAGGTTCTAACGATGAACTTAGCTTTAAGATGCTTTTGGGAAACCGGACTCAGAGCGGTAAGCACAGACGTTAGCAAAGTATTTTTGACCATGTTGTCTGTTCCATCATTGTTTCCCCTAGCTGGCCAAGAACAATAATGCTTTACCTAATAACAAAGTAGACATCCTATAATGCTAGGCATCTGCAGTGAACCCTTGACTTTTTCCACATTTTGGTACGTTACAGCTTTATACTAAAATGTATGGAAAAAAAATCCTAATCAATCTACACAAAATACCCCATAATGACAAAGCGAAAACAGGTTTTTAGACATTTTTTAGTATTCAGACCCTTTGCTTTGAGCTCAGGTGAATCCTCTTTCCATTGATCATCCTTGAGATGTTTCTACAACTTGATTGGAGTCCACCTGTGGTAAATTCAATTGATTGGACATGATTTGGAAAGGCACACACCTGTCTATATAAGGTCCCACAGTTGACAGTGCATGTCAGAGCAAAAACCAAGCCATGATGTCAAATGAATTGGCTGTAGAACTCAGAGACAAGACTGTGTCAAGGCACATATCTGGGAAAGGGTACTCAACATTTCTGCAGCATTGAAGGTCCCCAAGAACACAGTGGCCTCCATCATTCTTAAGATTCTTAAAGACTCTTCCTAGAGCTGGCCGCCCGGCCAAACTGAGCAATCGCCCGGCCAAACTGAGCATCAGAGTGACCTGATGGTCACTCTGACAGAGTTCCTCTATGGAGATTGGAGAACCTTCCAGAAGGACAACCATCTCTTCAGAACTCCACCAATCAGGCTTTTATGGTAGAGTGGCCAGACGGAAGCCACTCCTCAGTAAAAGGCACATGACAGCCCGCTTGGAGTTTGCCAAAAGGCACCTAAAGGACTCTCAAACCATGAGAAACAAGATTCTCTGGCCTGATGAAACCAAGATTGAACTCTTTGGCCTGAATGCCAAGCGTCACGTCTGGAGGAAACCTGGCACCATCCCTACGGTGAAGCATGGTGGTGGCAGCATCATGCTGTGGGGATGTCTTTCAGCAGCAGGGACTGGGAGACTAGTCAGGATTGAGAGAAAGATGAACGGAGCAAAGTACAGAGAGATCCTTGATGAAAATCTGCTCCAGAGCTCTCAGGACTTCAGACTGGGGCGAAGGTTCACCTTCCAACAGGACAACGACTCTAAGCACACAGCCAAGACAACGCAGGAGTGGCTTCGGGACAAGTCTGAATGTCCTTGAGTGGCTCAGCCAGAGCCCGGACTTGAACCTGATCGAACATCTCTGGAGAGACCTGAAAATAGCTGTACAGCGACGCTCCCCATCCAACCTGACAGAGCTTGAGAGGTTCTGCAGAGAAGAATGGGAGAAACTCCCCAAATACAGGTGTGCCAAGCTTGTAGCGTCATACCCAAGAAGACTCAAGGCTGTAATCGTTGCCAAAGGTGCTTCAACAAAGTACTGAGTTAAGGGTCTGAATACTTATATAAATGTGATATTTCCTTTTTTTTTTTTTTATGAATGTGCAAACATTTCTAAGAACTCATTATGGGGTATTGTGTGCAGATTGATGAGGGAAATTTAAAAAAAAAACAATTTTAGAATAAGCCTGTAACGTATTTTTTTTTTGAAAAAGTAAAGGCGTGTGAATACATTCCGAATGCACTGTATGTAGCTAAGCTGTTGAGGAAAATTAACTACCCAGGATTTTTTTCTTTTGAGTATTGATGACATACTGTCCCAATATTAGCCTACTGCACAGATATATTACTATGTTATTCCCAATTTGAGCTGTCTGGCTGAGACGTAGACAGACCTAGCCCAAAAGGTAGGCTACACATGTCTTGAGTATAAGACTGTAACATGACAAATAAAATGTTGATCAAAAAACAAAAACAAAAAAAAGGCTAACATGACATTTATATTGAATGACTGGAAATATTTATTATTAATTCTGCCTAATAGCCTCCTTCTCCAATGATGAAAATAAATATGAACTCCCTTCATCTTAAACTGAATGTATTTACCCTGGAAATCTAAGACTGATGGACATCAAAGACAATTCTGTCATAGGCTGCGTTTACACAGGCAGCCCTATTCTGAAATGTATTCCACTAATTGGTCTTTTGACCAATCACATCAGATCTTTTCACATCAGATATTCTTCAGAGCTGATCTGATTGGTCAAAAGACCAGTTAGTGAAGAAATATCAGGATTGGGATAGCTGTGTAAATGTTGTGATATATGTAAAAGATGTATATGTTAATTATTTATGCATAGTCACTTTAACTCTACCCACATGTACATATTACCTCTACTACCTCAACTAGCCGGTACCCCCCTGTATATATAGCCTCCCTACTGTTATTTTATTTTACTTCTGCTCTTTTTTTCTCAACACTTTTTTGTTGTTGTTGTTTTATTTTACTTTTTTATAAAAAAAATAATGCATTGTTGGTTAAGGGCTGTAAGTAAGCATTTCACTGTAATGTCTACACCTGTTGTATTCGGCGCATTTGGCCAATAAAATTTTATTTGAATTGATTTGAAATGGTAATATCTACTTCCAGATTAGGATTGGGATTGATGGAGTTTTTTGATTTGTGGTCTATCTAGTTCAGGGATGGGAAACCAGTCCTTGGGGGCTTGATTGGTGATACACTTTTGCACCAGCTGACACACCTGACTCCAATAATCAACTTATCATGGTCTTCAGTTTAGAATGCAATTAGTTTAATCATGGATGATAGCTATAGGGCTGGGGGAAAGTCGTACACTTATCAGGCCCTAAGGAAGGGAGTTGCCCATCCCTGATCTAGGTCTACATCTGAGCTGGAGTCCTTCCAGAACTACATACTCATGTATGCGGTTTGCGATCCTCCAGTCTCTGGAGAAAAAGATTTGTATGATGTAAAACCCAAAACTCATTACAATATAATACTGTTATATTTTCAACAGATGTCCACTGATAGTAATGAAATTCTATAGACAAAATACTCACCATATATTATTATATCGTTCAGATACAGGAGACTTTGTCTACGCACTGAAAACTGCAAAGGACTACACCTACACTATATATACAAAAGTATGTGGACACCCTCCATAGACAAACATTGGCAGTAGAATGGCCTTACTGAAGAGCTCAGTGACTTTCAACGTGGCACCATCATAGGTTGCCACCTTTCCAACAAGTCAGTTTGTCAAATTTCTGGCCTGCTAGAGCTGCCCCGGTCAACTGTAAGTGCTGTTATTGTGAAGTGGAAACGTCGATGAGCAGCAACGGCTCAGCCGCGAAGTGGTAGGCCACACAAGCTCACAGAACAGGACCGCCGAGTGCTGTCTATCTGTCTTCGGTTGCAACACACCGAGTTCCAAACTGCCTCTGGAAGCAACGTCAGCATAAGAACTGTTAGTCGGGAGCTTAATGAAATGGGTTTCCATGGCCGAGCAGCCGCACACAAGCCTAAGATCAACATACACATTGCCAAGCGTTGGCTGGAGTGGTGTAAAGCTCGCTGCCATTGGACTCTGGAGCAGTGGAAACGCATTCTGTGGAGTGATGAATCACGCTTCACCATCTGGCAGTCCGATGGACGAATCTGGGTTTGGCAGATGCCAGGAGAACACCTGCTCGAATGCATAGTGCTAACTGTAAACTTTGGTGGAGGAGGAATAATGGTCTGGGGCTGTTTTTCATGGTTCGGGCTAGGCCCCTTAGTTCCAGTGAAGGGAAATCTTAATGCTACAGCATACAATGACATTCTGGACGATTATGTGCTTCCAACTTTGTGGCAACAGTTTGGGGAAGGCCCTTTCCTGTTCCAGCATGACAATGCCCCTGTGCACAAAGCGAGGTCCATACAGAAATGGTTTGTCGAGATCGGTGTGGAAGAACTTGACTGGCCTGCACAGAGCCCTGACCTCAACCCCATCGAAAACCTTTGGGATGAATGGGAATGCTGACTGCGAGCCAGGCATAATCGCCCAACATCAGTGCCCGACCTCACTAATGCTCTTGTGGCTGAATGGAAGCAAGTCCCTGCAGCAATGTTCCAACATCTAGTGGAAAGCCTTCCCAGAAGAGTGGAGGCTGTAATAGCAGCAAAGGGGGACCAACTCCATATTAATGCCCATGATTTTGGAAAGATATGTTCGACGAGCAGGTATCCACATACTTTTGGTCAAGTAGCGTACATCCCAGATCGTTATAGAGCAGTGTTGAGAAGAAAGGTCTCTCAATTGTGGCTACCATAGAGAATGATCCTAAGATCACATGACCCAAGACTTCCTGAAGTGCCACCACCAACATTGGCTGAGCTGCTACAACTTTGTTGAGAAGTCGCCACGCAACACAGAATGCAGTTAGCACACCTGCGCTTTCTCTGTTGTCAGACTTCCCAGGAAGTCTAAAAACCTACAGAGTACTCAGAAATGTTGTTGAAAGAGGTGGGCCTACAACCAAACATATAAATCATATGTAAATAAGGGAAGTTTGTGTGGGCAACAAACTTGTGTGAGAAACAATATTTGTGCATTCTTTATCTAGCATATAGGCATCATTATTTTACTTTTAGAATTATTTACTAAACAGTACAAAACAACTCGGTCCGATTACACAGATCAGGTCAAATAAAGTCTTATTAGGGAGACAAACAAGAATACAAGGTAGTCTCTGTAACCTTCTCCAAATAACAAAAGGACAGTGTAAGGGAAATATTCTGATAAAGTACTGAACTGATATCACCCAGACTAAGGAAAAAATAAACTACTCAAAGATACAGTATAACCAAATTGAATATTTTTCATAATTGGGATCCAAATGAAGAATAAAGTACAGTGTAGTCGTGGAATGTGTTAAACTTTTATGTAAACATACAGAGCATGGTAATACATAAATGGAATAGTGCAGCAGTGAAATGGCAGCAGCTGTGGGTTGTAAGGTCATGATCATGCACGCCACAAATTACATGTAACTAACTAATTAACTAGTTCCTTGAATTTTCTTTCGCGGGTGCCTCTTCATTATCTGGATAGACACTTGTGCTTTCTAGCTAACGTTACACCAATCAAAGCAGTGGAGCATGTAGTGAAGCAAAACTTTAGTGGTCAAAAACATTCATCTTGGGGCGACGAGGGGAGCGGGTTTGCAAAATGCTATCACATCAAGCAATTATACCATTTATAAAATGGGCAGATATACATTTGTTTAATAATTTTTTATTTTATTTGTATCCAATGGATTATGAAAACTTTCTGGTAAAAGAAATGGAGGTGAAAAAACCTAAGATTTCACCCCCTATTTCAATTTGCTCCATGACTCAGGTGTCCAAGTGGACACAAGGTTGTTTGGCTCATCTCAGTTGCGAAGTGGAAGAACTTTGCAGCTGTTTCTGATTAATAAACAATGCCATGCTGGTGGGTGGTAACGTTCAAATAAAACCCAGCCCTGAAATGAAACGTAAGCTAAAAATAATTTGTATGTCATGTCATAGAAAAAGACACCAACGCATTCACACAGATTTGCACGAAGTGGGCAGTTCAGATTTGGCTCATCAAGCCCAAACACACCTTCCTAATATTGAGTTGCACCCCCTTTTGCCCTCAGAACAGCATCAATTCGTTGGGGCATGGACTCTACAAGGTGTTGAAAGCGTTCAACAGGGATGCTGACCCATGTTGACTCCAATGCTTATGAAAAACCCAGAAGCGTTGCAGTTCTTGATGCGCTCAAATCGGTGTGTCTGGGACCTACTACCATACCCCGTTCAAAGACACTTAAATATTTTGTCTTGCCCATTCACCCACTGAATGGTACACATACACAATCCATGTCTCAATTATCTCGAGGCTTAAAAATCCTTTAACCTGTCTCCTCCCCTTCATCGACACTGATTGAAGTGGATTTACTATGTGACATCAATAAGGGATCATAGCGTTCACCTGGATTCACCTGGTCAGTCTGTCATGGAAGAATCAGGTGTTCCTAATGTTTTGTACACTTTGACTAAAACGATGACTTATTGACTTAAATCGTTGTGCAATATCATGGGTAAGCTCTGGCCATCGTCTTTCATCTCGAAAAAGTTTCAACTCATTAATTAGGCTATATTGTAGTAATGTTTGGCTGTATATTATATCCAGGTATTCACAGAGCCAATGTCCAAAAATATTTACAGGTGATTATCAACTTGGGTTGTGTACATGTTTTTTTCTGTAGGATTCCAGTTTAGAAGAGCCGCTGACCATCCAGGGGCACAGGCAGGGCTGCAGAAAGGATTGGACAGGAAGACCGACTGCAAGGAGAGGCTGGCCGAGATGAAGGTTAGTAGAAATCTTTCACCTGTGGTACTGTTTAACCGTTTCACAACATTCAAATCATATCACACAACATTTGGCTGCATTCTGTAATTTTATGTTGCTTTTTTTCTTATCATTGCAGGATAAATAACAAGAACTGTCCTTTGAAGAAAGGGGAGAGTGTCAAGGGGTGCTGAAGGTGGGTGTGGTGCATGAATCAAGCGCAGGACGCAGAAGCTCAGTCCAAAAGACTTTAGTGCAATATTCACGTAGAAAATAAGCACAATAAGCCCGAAGGCGAAATAACGGCGCACACAGGCGTCAAACAAACGGCGCACTAACATGTGCGAAAAGCCTCTCCAAAACACTGGAGGGAAGTACGTAGCTCCAACACAAAACAGAAGAGCAATCACACACAAAGACAAACACACACAACGAGAACTAAATAGGACACTAACGAGGACTAACAAGACACAGGTGTACAACATCAAGACAAAACCAAACGAACATGAAACATAGATCGGTGGCAGCTAGTACTCCGGGGACGACGACCGCCGAAGCCTGCCCAAACCAGGAGGAGGAGCAGCCTCGGCCGAAACCGTGACAGAGAGGTTCTGGAGCTGGTTGCTTCCTGTCTACCTAGAGTGATTTTTGAGTAACGGAGAGGTATCCCAGGGTCTCCAGACATTCCAGACCACGGACAACCTCGCTGGTGCACCTGCCTAAATTGCAGGGAAACTCCTGCACTTTACAACACACAACTGCTGCCATTTCACCACTGTACTATTCCATTTATTTATTACCAATATGTTTACATAAAAGTTGAACTTTCCACCACTACACTGTACTTTATTCTTCATTTGGATCCCAATTATGAAAAATATTCCATTTGGTGATATCTTTGTAAATGTTTTTTTTGGTGTGATTATTATTTTTCCCTCAGTCTGGGTGATATAATTTCAGTACTTTACTAGTTCAGTAATTTATCTGAATGTTTCCCTTACGCCAGGGGTGTCAAACTCATTCCGAGGGCTTAATGTCTGCAGGTATTGGGTTTTTCCTTTCATTTAAGACAACCAGGTGAGGGAAGCTCTTTACCAATTGGTGACCTTAAATAATCAATTAAGTACAGGGGAGGAGCGAAAACCCACAGACACTCAGCCCTCTGTGGGATGAGTTTGACACGTGCCTTACTGTGCTTTTGTTATTTGGAGAAGGTTACAGGAATGAACTTGTATTTTTGTTTATCTCCCTAATAAAACTTTATTTGACCTGATCTGTGTAATCGGACCGACTTGTTTTGTACTGTATTTACACCAGGGTAGTCCATCCATCTTTCTGTATATATACCCAGCTGTAGGTCTGCTAATTTGAAGTGAAAACTGTCAAGAGTATAGATATCCAGGAAAAGAGAACAGCTTAGTAAATAATTCTAAAACCATTCCAAAAGTACAATAATGATGTCTACAGTGGCTCGCGAAAGAATTCACCCCCCTTGGCATTTTTCCTATTGCTCCAGCTCCTTCAAGTTGGATGGGTTCCGCTGGTGTACAGCAATCTTTAAGTCATACCACCGATTCTCAATTGGATTGAGGTCTGGGCTTTGACTAGGCCATTCCAAGACATTTAAATGTTTCCCCTTAAACCACTCGAGTGTTGCTTTAGCAGTATGCTTAGGGTCATTGTCCTGCTGGAAGGTGAACCTCTGTCCCAGTCTCTCTGGAAGACTGAAACAGGTTTCCCTCAAGAATTTCCCAGTATTTAGCGCCATCCATCATTCCTTCAATTCTGACCAGTTTCCCAGTCCCTGCCGATGAAAAACATCCCCACAGCATGATGCTGCCACCACCATGCTTCACTATGGGGATGGTGTTCTTGGGGTGATGAGAGGTGTTGGGTTTGCGCCAGACATAGCATTTTCCTTGATGGCCAAAAAGCCCAATTTTAGTCTCATCTGACCAGAGTACCTCCTTCCATATGTTTGGGGAGTCTCCCACATGCCTTTTGGCGAACACCAAATGTGTTTGCTTATTTTTTTCTTTATGCAATGGCTTTTTTCTGGCCACTCTTCCGTAAAGCTCAGCTCTGTGGAGTGTACGGCTTAAAGTGGTCCTATGGACAGATACTCCAATCTCCGCTGTGGAGCTTTGCAACTCCTTCAGGATTATCTTTGGTCTCTTTGTTGCCTCTCTGATTAATGCCCTCCTTGCCTGGTCCGTGAGTTTTGGTGGGCGGCCCTCTCTTGGCAGGTTTGTTGTGGTGCCATATTCTTGAAAAAATTGTATAATGGATTTAATGGTGCTCCGTGGGAAGTTCAAAGTTTCTGATATTTTTTTATAACCCAACCCTGATCTATACTTCTCCACAACTTTGTACCTGACCTGTTTGGAGAGCTCCTTGGTCTTCATGGGGCCACTTGCTTAGTGGTGTTGCAGACTCTGGGGCCTTTCAGAACAGGTGTATATATACTGAGATCATGTGACAGACCATGTGACACTTAGATTGCACACAGGTGGACTTTATTTAACTAATTATGTGACTTCTGAAGGTAATTGGTTGCACCAGATCTTATTTAGGGGCTTCATAGCAAAGTGGGTGAATACAATGCACGCACCACTTTTCCATTATTTATTTGTTCGATTTTTTTAAACAAGTTATTTTTTTCATTTCACTTCACCAATTTTGACTATTTTGTATATGTCCATGACATGAAATCCAAATAAAAATCAATTTAAATTACAGGTTGTAATGCAACAAAATAGGAAAAACGCCAAGGGGGATTAATACTTTTGCAAGGCACTGTATATGCTGCATAAAGAATGCACAAATATTGTTTCTCACACAAGTTTGTTGCCCACACAAACTTCCCTTATTTACATATGCTTTATATGTTTGGTTGTAGGCCCACCACTTTCAACAACATTTCTGAGTACTCTGTAGGTTTTCACACTTCCCAGGAAATCGACAATAAGGAAAGCTCAGGTCCTTCCCCGCTGAAATATGTGCTAACTGCATTCTGTGTTGCGTGGCGACTTCTCCTCAAAGTTGTAGCAGCTCAGCCAATGTTGGTGGTGGCACTTCAGGGAGTCTTGGGTCATCTGATCTCAGGATCATTCTCCTTGGTAGCCCCAATTGAGAGCCTGTTCTTCTCAACATTGTTCTCTGAAGTTCTGGGATGTATATGTAGTCTTTTGCAGTTTTCAATGCGTGGACACAGTCTTCTGTAGCTGAAAGAGAATATATGGTGAGTATTTTGTCTATAAAATTACAGAACTGTAGTGTTGACATCTGTTGAAAATATAACAGCGATAACATGTATTATATTGTAATGAGTTCTAATAATTGACATTTGGGGGTTTTACGTCATACAAATATTTTTCTCCAGAGAGTGGAGGAGGGAAAGCAAATCTCCAGAGACTGAAGAAGGGAAAGCAAACCACGTATGTATGTAGCTCTGGAAGGACTCCAGCTCAGATGTAGACCTAGATAGACAACAAATAAAAAGTCTCTATCAATCCCAATCCTAATCTGGAATACGCTTTTAGCATTTGACAACTATGGCTGTGTAAAATGCAGCCTATTACAGAATTGCCTTTGAGGATCCAACCTTTCTATGTGAGTAAAGTACATGACTGATAAAAAATGTCACGACAGACCTGAGAGAAACAGCTAATGTGTTTGTAAACTTTCCAAATGTCGACAAAACAAAATATGCTAGACAAGGTGGGATCTTTTTGTGTTGGTTAAATTCATTATGCGAGAAATGCCGGTGGAAACGCTTTTATGCACAAATATTGATATAATAACCACCATGTAGAAGTAAACTTGGAGTCATGATATTCCACTGTGTATAGACGTCAATTCAACATTTATTCAACATTGGTTCAACGTAATGTCATTGAAATGACGTGGAAACAACGATTCAACCAGTGTGTGCCCAGTGGGATGTTGTGTGGTCCTCCCACTACAACTCGGGAAAGCATGCAGTTTATTAGGCTACAGATGAAGTAAGTTATGATGAACTTCACAGGGTGGTGAAAGTGCACGGTGATGAGCTTGATGCTCCTTTCCAATAAATATCGCGGGTCTAATTCTGGCGACATGATCGATGCTTGGCTGCGATTTGACAAATACAAATAATCTCGCTCTTTTGTCCATAATAATCTCATAATGTACTGTAGGCTATACCCGCACTGTATCTGCGAGATGTTGGCTAGAGCGCATGTGCCAAGACCAGAGACTGGCTCATATAACGCAATTTGTTTTGTGATAAAACCATCAGTAGGGTTGAAAATGCGATGGAAACCCATTTAACTTGTGTTTTTTATTCAGTACATGGGAATTTAACCGCAAAAGTAATTTTAATGTGCACTACGTCATCACGCAAACACTTTTATCTGCAACAAGTCAATTTGATGGAAACACATCTCTGGTGGGAAAATGTGCATATTGTTTTTATGTGGATTTTAGAATATTCGCATGAAATCTGTCACCAATTGGATAAAAACATAGCTACCCACTGGGCACAGACATCAATTGAATGTCTATTCAACATGGGTTCAACGTAATTTCATTGAAATGACATGGAAACAATGTTGATTCAACCAGTGTGTGCCCATTGGGTAGTCTTAGATTTCCAGGGTATATACGTTCAGTTTAGGATGAAGGGTGTTAGTCTTTTTCTTCATCTTTGGAGAAAGAAGCTACTAGGCAGAATGTGGTGTGATGGAGGCATTTGAAATTAAACATTTAAAATGTGGATGGAAATGGGGCTTATGATCAGTGAGGTATTTTGGACTCCTAATGATGACAGCTGAATTCTTTAAACACAACACTCCACAGAAGCAAGATTTATTCACTATCGGTTGCAAAAGGCACAGCAGATTCCTTGTCTAGTAGTCCCAAGTGAGGAATTCAAATATTCCCATAAAAATGGTCATCTAAAAAGTACCCAATACTCATCCTGATAAATAAGGCTGTGAAGTAGCCTACTCACCATGTGGTAGGTAGGCATGGCTAACTGCAGACAGGACAATGAGGGAGTTCTATTAACCTGAGACGCGGTGCACTGGTCTATGGCCCATTGACGTGAACTGGCAAAAGCAGTGAGGCTCACAACCGGGAGGCAGCCCGGTTCCGAAATTAATGCACTTTTCACCCTGTGCAAACTCCTCCCACCGGGGTAACCCGGGCCAGAATCCTCTCATTGTTTTGACTGCACAGGAGATCGAGGGTGTGTGTGTAACTTGAGCAAAACAAGCAGGCTACTACAATAATCACCCCATCAAAACAAGGACCAGATGTTCTGTAGGAATGGCTCATACTGGCTTCACAAAGTCCGGTAAGATGGTCTGCATGTCGGTTCTTTAGTTGCTGAATGTTATGTGGGTTAGTTTCAGTTTGCATGTGAAATTCCTAACATTGTTCAGTAGGCTGTCTACCTTTAAAAGTTGTCTGTTTTGTATACTCGCCTCAGTTCAAGTTCAAAGCCGATTATGTCTGCATGCTCGAATGCCAAATTTCAAAACAGCAATTGCACTGCTTTTATCAATTGAAAAAGAAGCCTACTTTTTATGGCATTCTGTGTTTACATAACCTTTAAAGTAGAGACATGCCTTTCACTTTCAACTTCATGAATTAGGCTATATAATATTAATGTGTGGCTTCGTGTAATATTTTGCTTTCAAATTACAGCTCCATTCAGGTATTCACAGAGCCATTATCAGATGATTATCAACTTAGACTTCATATTTAACCATTAGAAGTTAGTGGCAAAGCATTATCTTGCGTATTGGAAAGTCCAAGGACTTTGTCCTAGAAGGCTAAGTTGGCTAATTAAAGTTAATGTTCTTTGTGCAAACCTTAGCACTTGGAATAGGCTACTGCAGTAACTGTGGTAACCAGGTTACAGCACGGTATCCCTACTGCTGCTAGAGGGATACTTTTACTATGCTTATGTGTCTTATTTAGAGAAGCTGGTGAACTGGTTTGGTTGGTATGTCAGTACTAACTATTTTCAAATGCTTTTTGGGGGGGATGGACATGCATTCTGTAACTCACGACTGCTTCTTCAACTAAAAACTTAAACCTGGACTAAGCCCATAAGATTGCCTTGTTAAAGCTGCACTGCATGTGTAACAATGTGTGTACATGTGTGCAATTGTGCAAACGCCAATATACCTTAGAAGAACCCCAGCTCTCGGAGTAGCCTCCCGTGCTCAAAAGTGCTGTCTGCGGGAAGGAAAGATGGCGGAAATGTTTGATTCTGTTGGATACTGACGGAGTGTCAGGTGAAGATGAGAGCACAGAGAGTGAGAATGAGTGGTCTACAGTGGTGAAAAAGAAAGGAAATGAGAAGTAAAGTTGTGGTGGAAAATAGGAAACCCCTAGACTAGTTTTTAGTCAGAGTGAGGGTTCTGGACCAATTCGTTTGGCATCTCCAGGAAAAACTGGGAAGCGTTGGAGGATAATGTGGCAATGGTCAGAGTCACAAGAAGTGGTCTTATTTATATTTTTTGTGAGTCTGTGGAGCAGAAGAAGCGTGCTTTACATTTCAAAAAGATATCAGTATGGAATGTTTTGTGTATTGATTTTCAAAGCAGGGTGCCTATCAAGGGGGTTATCTCTGCGGTGTTCTAATTATCATTGCAGGCTAAATTGCAAGAGCTGTCCTTTTGAAGAAAGGGGAGAGGTGCTGGAGCTGGTTGCTTCCCGGCTACCTGGAGTGATTTTTTAAATCATGGAGTACCAGAGAGCTATCCCAGGGTCTCCAGACATCCCAGACCACGGATAACCTCGCTGTTGCGCCTGCCTGAATTGCACATGGAGACTCCTGCACTTTACAACATACAACTGCTACGATTTCACCACTGCACTATTCCATTTATTTATTACCAAGTACCAAAGACTTTCCATGACTACACTATACCTTATTCTTCATTTGGATCCCAATTAAGAAAAATATTCAATTTGGTGATATCTCTGTAAGTAGTTTTATTTATTTTTTTCCGGGTGATATCAATTCTGTGCTTTACCAGTTCAGTACTTTATCAGAATGTTTCCCTTACACTGTGCTTTTGTTATTTCGAGAAGATTACAGAGACTACCTTGTATTCTTGTTTATCTCCCCAATAAACATATATATATATATATATATATATATTTTTTTTTTGACCTGATCTGTGTAATCGGACCGACTTGTTTTGTACTGTATTTACATCAGGGTAGTCCATCTGTGTTTCTGGATATCTACCCAACTGTAGGTCTGCTAATTTTAAGTGAAAACTGTCAAGAGCGTAGATATCCAGGAAAGAGAACAGTTTAGTAAATAATTCTAAAACCATTTCAAAAGTAGAAAAATTATGCCTATATGCTAGATAAAGAATGCACAAATATTGTTTCTCACACAAGTTTATTGTTGCCCAAACAAACTTCCCTTATTTACATATGATTTATATGTTTGGTTGTAGGCCCACATCTTTCAACAACATTTCTGAGTACGCTGTAGGTTTTCACACTTCCCAGGAAGTCTGACAATGGGGAAAGCTCAGGTCCTTCCCCACTCGAAGGTGTGCTAACTGCATCCTGTCTTGCGTGGCAACGTCTCCTGGAAGTTGTAGCAGCTCAGCCAATGTTGGTGGTGGCACTTCAGGGAGTCTTGGGTCATCTGATCTCAGGATCATTCTCCTTGGAAGCCCCAATTGAGAGCCCATTCCCAACACTGCTCTCTGAAGTTCTGGGATAGTCCTTTCTGGTTTTCAATGCGTAGACACCGTCTCCTGTAGCTGAAAGATAATAATATTGGTGAGTATTTTGTCCATAGAATTTCATTACTATCAATAGCTAGGTTTTCATCCAATTTGCGACGTATTTTCATGCGAATATTCCAAAAAAGTATGCGCATTTTCCCACCAGTGGTGTTTCCACCAAATTGACTTGTTGACTTGATGGTTATTATATCAATATTTGCTAATAAAGGCGTTTCCACTGCCATTTCTCGCGTAATTTGACACAAAAACATCCCAACATGTCAAACGAACAAATTATCTGTTGCCGTTTATAAATGTGTACCGAAACATCCTGTTTCCATCCCAGTTGTCATAAAAAAATGTTATACGTTGTGACTTTACTTTAATTAAAACTGTGGATGGAAACGTGGTTAGTGCAGAATTGTAGTGTTGACATTTGTTAAATTGTAGAGTTCTTATAATGATTTTTTTGCGGTTTTACATCATGCAAATATTTTTCTCCAGAGACTGGAGAAGGGAAAGCAAACCGTGTACATGGGTATGTAGTTCTGGAAGGACTCCAGCTCAGATGTAGACCTAGATCAGGGATGGGCAACTCCTGTCCTCGGAGGCCTGATTGGTGTCACACTTTCCCCCAGCCCTATAGCTATCACACCTGATTAAATTAATTGCATTCTAAACTGAAGACCATGATTAGTTGATTATTGGAGTCAGGTGTGTCAACTGGGGCTGGGGCAAAAGCGTGTCACCAATCAAGCCCCCGAGGACTGGAGTTGCCCATCCCTGACCTAGATAGACAACAAATAAAAAAAAACTCCATCAATCCTAATCTGGAATACGATTTTACCATTTGACAAGGCTGCGTTTACAAAGGCATCCCAATTCTGATATTTTCTTTTCACTAATTAGTCAAAGGCAGAATGAAGAATGAATGTTTACAGTCATTCAATATAATGAGAGGCAGGTAGCCTAGTGGTTAAGAGCATGGGCCAGTAACCGAGAGGTTGCTGGTTCAGAACCAACTAGGTGAAAAATCTGTCTGTGCCCTTGAGCAAGGCATATAAACCCTAATTGCTCTAGGGTCGCTGTCAATAATGGCTTATCCCTGGCCGTGCCCTCACTCTCAGGAGAGTGGGCCATGCAAAAAACGAATTTCCAATTCACATGTGTGCATGCCCCGCCCACCTTAGATCTGTCTTTTTCAGCCATATATTTCCTTGTTTTTATTTTACGCTTGCGACTCTTTCATCCACTTGCTTGTGGTTATCGTTTTTTCCCGTTAACGTTGCGACCTTGGGAATTTTTGTAATGTTCTGTCAAACACACCCCGGTAATGGCTGAAATGGGCTCAATGTCTTTTGTTGCATCTATAAGAACGCTAAAGCTTCATCAGGAAATCATTTAGTACAGTTTAAATGTTTACAAATTAGATGCGCTGAAATTAAAGCATCTTCCGAAAACGAAATATAGTGACATTATGTCTGATTTTGCCCAAAAAATAAAGTATGTCTAGATGGGTGTAATCTAGAGCCAAGCATGTAGATTTTTTATCCGAGGCCTTCCTGCTATTGACACACTTGTTGAATTAGGAAACAGAACGTGACAACAACAGTAATTAATGAGGCAGTCTAGACCGCGCAGGTGAGTGCAGGTAGGCCTAGACAGAGCAAGTTTTTGGTGGTTGCAACCCTGTTCCACCCATTTATGTTAATCTATTCAAATATGCAAATACACCCTTTATTTTAACACAAAATATTTTGAATTCCCACCAAAATCCCTGAACTTCAGTCATTATTTGTCTGTGCCAGTAAAATGTTTTATGTGCTATAATTCAGTCAATATCTGATGGATTTTATGAATTCAAAAAGTTTGGAGTGTCTTCATCCATTGGACAATTGTTGCATTTATTAGAATTGTTTTAAAAACCTTTTTAAAATGTTGATGACTGTTTCCACTTGTACATGTGTGAAATAGGACAAATGTAAGCACCCACCTAATTGTATTATTATTATTATTATTATTATTATTATTATTATTATTATTATTATTATTATTATTATTATTATTATGTCATGTTACAGTCTTATACTCAATACATGTGTAGCATACCTTTTGGGCTAGGTCTGTGTACATCTCAGCCAGCCAGCTCAAATAGGGAATAACATACTCTGTGCAGTAGGCTAATATTGGGATAGTATGTCCTCAATACTCAAAAAGTAAATCCTGGGTAGTTAATTTTCCTAAACAGCTTAGCTACATAGATGCCTAGCATTATAAGAAGTCTACTTTGTTATTAGGTAAATTCTTCTTCTTCTTGGCCAGCTAGGGGAAACAAAATAAAAAATACTTTGCTAAAGTCTGTGCTTACCGATCTGAGACCAGACGAGATCAAACTACCATAGCTAGTTTTAGAATGTTGTGTTGTAGGCTACAACAGCTCAAGAAGATGAGCAGTGTTGCCAACTATTTGTGGCACAACTGCGGTCCTCAACGTAGCATTTCCCCCCCTCTCCCGCCGCACACTCCCTTCCCTTGTGCTACTCTGCCTGTGTGTGCACCTTTGCTGTGACTTTTGTTGCACAGAAAGCTTCTCCCACTTTCGTTTGCGGCAGAATTAAGTGGGAAAAGTGGCTAAATACTACAATGGAAACCCTCGGTGTCAACACTCCCCAAAGGCAGCCTTTTACCAATAAAAGTCGCTGGAGGGGTCTGAAAACTCTCTAAATATAGTGACAAAGTCGCTAAATTGGCAACATTGAAGACAAGACTTGCAGTTGAGACAGTTTGTAGTAAAGGAGTGTCATGAAATACATGCATTAGATAAATATCGAGATGCATCCAGCTGCAGCCCCGCAGCAGCCTGTGACTAAAACTAGCATCACTAAAACCAATACTATCGCCATCTACTGGCTGTGGTTAATCCCTACCACATAGATGTGAACTCCTTTTCTTTCCTAGATTCCTTTCCTCGCTCCCTTTCCTCCATTCCTAGCTTCCTTTCCTTCTTCCTTTCCTCTCTATTGGCCGTGGTTAATCATAGGAACGGAGGAAAGGAAGTTAGGAAAGGAGGGCAAGGGAGCTAGGTAAGGAATCTAGGAAAGAAAAGGAGGAAATTAAAGGGATCTAGGAAAGGATGAAAGGAGCTAGGAAAAGGAAGGAGAGGAAAGGGAAGTAAGGAAGTAAAGGAAGCTAGGAAAGGGAGATAGGAAAGGAAGCTAGGAAAGGAGAGAAATAAAGAGAGCTAGGAAAGGAGGAAAGGAAATGGAGTGAGGAAAGAAAAACAATAAGGAAAGGAAGAAAGGAAAGTGAGCTAGGAAAGGTGGAAAGGAGCTAGGAAAGGATATAATGGAAAGGGATATGGGGAGGGAGGAGAGGAGAGGAAAGGAAAGGAAAGGGGGGAAGGAAAGGAAGCTAGGAAAGGAGGAAAAGAAAGGGCGCTAGGGAAGGAGGAAAGGAAAAAGGAAAGGTAAGGAGATAAGAAAAGGGAGATAGGGAAGGAGGAAATGGAGGTAGGAAAGGAAGCTAGGAAAGGAGGAAAGAAAGCTAGTAAAGGAGGAGAGGAAATGGAGGTAGGGCAGGAAAGGAAGCCAGGAAAGGAGGAAAGAAAGCTAGTAAAGGAGGAGAGGAAATGGAGCGAGTAAAGGTGGAAAATAAAGGAGGAAAGGAAAGGGAGCAAGGAAAGGAATCTGGGAAAGAAAAGGAGGATTTCACATCTATGTGGTAGGGATTAACCACGGCCAGTAGATGGCGATAGTATTGGTTATAGCGACAGACTGGTTTTAGTCAGAGGCTGCTGCGGGGCTGCAGCTGGATGCTTTGTAAATATCTGCAAGCTAGGCTAGCTATGTGCAGCAAAAAAGCTAGCAAGATATTATATGTAGTTAACAATGTCTTACCTTTTCAGCCGAAAATATGCAAACTCTGGGTCGATTTTGAATCCCTTCAACTCTCCACTGTGTGAACGCAAATCTGAGGTTTACTCTTGTCTTGGCCTGGGCTCTATTGCTTTCCGTTTTCGCCTGTCTGCTCTCCAAAGTTCTCTGTTTCTTTGGCATTGATAGAGGAGTAGCTGCTGCTGGGTCAGGTCGTTGGCTCCTCGCGTCTGCCATGTCTGTAAGCTAGCTATCTCCGCTAACCAAGTGTGGATATGGACTCAGCTAGCTAGCTATCATACACCTACCAGTTAAAATATCCCTGAGCTACGGAAACACGTCACTCATTATGCGCAGCACAGAATCTGATGGGAAAATCCGACAGGGAAAATGTATACCTATGAATAGAGCGGTTGTCAGGCAGGCTAGAGGCACAATATTATTACTTTTGCTTCACATTGGATGACCACTAGAGACTTACTGGAGCAGAAAAATGTTACATAATGCAGCTTTAAGAAATGTGCAGCAATGTCATGCAGGAACTTTGCCTTAGGCTGCTGAGTGATAAAGATCTAGCGGACAACATTCTTGCCAGATCAGATACAGGCTTGCTCATTTGCTATGTTTCTTTTCCTGTTTTGGTTAATGACAAAATAGGCTTCTTGTGCTTTATTCTTATAGTCACAGGGCCTTGAAGCGGACACACACACACACACACACACACACACAGAGCTCAGTGGGCAAGACATGACCAAGTAGTCTTTTTGCTTTTTCAGTATGAGTTATTTAATGAGGATTACGGAATCACACACTGACTTGACAAATGTCTTCTCTCTAATAGGGTAGATGGAGCCGGACATGGATTAAACTAAGTACTGTGACACAACAACTGTAAAGAAGAGAGGAGGAGAGACATCAAGAGCAGAAACATCTGTAAATCTCTCTGTGGATGTGTAATGGTTCCCTAATCTGCATATTCATACCGCGGGAACAACAGACTGTTTGTGGTTTGACATCTTGTGACTGTCATTGACACAACAGACCAAACTCATCATAATGGAACCTCTCTCACAACAAGACTCCATTCTAGATTGTCAGATCTCACAACAGGACTCCATGTTAGAATGTCAGATCTGTTTGAACTACTACAGTTCATGGCGTAGGCCCAAGCTCCTGGACTGCCAGCACACCTGCTGCTCAGTGTGCTTGACCCAGATGAGGATGAGCCAGAGTGATCTGCGCTGTCCCTGGTGTCGCTGTGTCACCACCCTGCCCCCAGGGGTCTCTGTCTCCCAACTCCTAGATGACCCAGACACTATGGCCATCATCTCTGTCCCATACACCCCAGAATACACACCTGTCTTCATACGGCTGCCTTGTAACGCCTGCTACCTGCCCCTAGACAACCATGAGAGGGCTACAGGGTTGGAGGAGGAACATGGGATGAGGGAGAGGGAGGAAGGTAGTTGTAAGAGCTCGTTTGGGACCAGGTTCTGCTTTGTGGTTGTTGTGGGATTTGTCCTACTCTTACTTGTGTACATTATACTGCACACCATGACCTGCAGCTCAAAACAGTTCACCATGATATCCTGTGGCTGAAAGACTTGATAATAATAAGTTATTTAGGATCTTTCTGTCTCACTCCCCAGAATTACAGGACATTGTCACAATGCCAGCATTCAGGTTATTTCTCAACCAGGAATAGTTCTGACATACTGATGAAGGAAATGGTTGTCATACTTTGTATCAAATGATTTCTCATGTCTTTGTGCAATAAAGAGTTAAAATATTTTTTGTTAAAGTCTTCCTTTTCAACTACAGTTGATGCTGTTTGACTTTTTAGTGACATTTAATCTTTAGGTCACACACAATCAAGGCTCTAAATTAATATTGTTCATTAGTAGCACTGATTTAGTTTAACAAGTAATACTTTTTTTTCTAAAAAGATAAGTGTCAAAATTATTGGCACCCATGTTTTCAATACTTTGTGCACCCTCCCCTTGTGAGGATAATGTCACTGAGCCTTTTTCTATAATGTTTTATGAGATTGGAGAACACATTGGGAGGATCTGAGACCAATCCTCCATAGAGGGCTTGCAGTTGACGTAGATCGCCTCCTGGCGGCCATGTTGGAAGACTGCATGAATTATTCTGACAACAACAGCCAAGTTGCTACCCCAAACTGCATGATAACAGTGCCTAAAACTAGTTGATTTATCACCACAGTCATTTTCTGTGGAGTATTTGGCTGATCTAACAAGATTCCTCGCAATCATGAAACACCATTGGTGACACCAATAAGATAAGACTCAAGAACTGTCAGAAAAGCGAAGAAACCTTTTTGCCTGTCAAGACCTGAATCAAGACAGCTGTCAATACAGGGTTTGCTACAATCATTTCATCACTGGTAAATCAAGTCGATTTCGAGTTTAGTTTCATCGAGTCCCCTGTAGCTCAGTTGGTAGAGCATGGCGCTTGCAATGCCAGGGTTGTGGGTTTGTTTCCCACGGGGGGCCAGTATGAAAAATGTATGCACTCATTAACTGTAAGTCCCTCTGGATAAGAGCATCTGTTAAATGTAGTGTACGGTTATGCTAACCATGTGTTAACAACAACACTAAGTTACCCAAAATTAGTTAGCTGGATAGCTTGTAGTCTAGTCATTAGCATGTGTCACTTGAGTTTCAAGTTTTGGGGAAGACATTTTTTTACCATAAAAATGCTCCTTTATAACATGCCTCTAGCATTGCATTTGCAGACTAATGTAAGCCTACTATTCCTAATGTGATGTGTAGATTGGATAGGGATTATGTTATGATGTTTTCATAGTGTTGTGGGAACCAGGTTAAAGTTAGTAAATAAGTGGTTCTTGGTGACGCACAGTCTGGAGGCCAAGGATTCCATTATGTCAAGGGAGATTACTGAGGTTTATCTTAGAATGATTGATGGACATGATATACTGACTTGGGGTACAAGGTAATAACATCAAAGAAGGGTGTGCCACTGATGGTTAACAGATGTTATTGAAGAAACGTGTAACAGGGACTATAAGAAGAGAGATATTTTCTTTGTCTGGTAGTTCGAAAGAGGCGAAGCACGTGCCTTTTGTTAGACGAACCCGATATCGAATATTAAATATTGGTATGAACTCTCCATCTAAGTGTTAATTATATTCTTGCATCATGAATTAATTGATACCCAAGAAACTCATCGTAACAGATGATTTAGGCTATTAATAAGCACATAGTGGCATAGGTTTATAGGCTATATCAGAGATGTTTCTTTCCTTTGTACAGGAAACATGTGGCCTTTAATAAACATTTAATGCAATTCTACTACACTTTATATGACTGGAGTGTGGAGACATTATCAGAATCTTTTTTAATACGATGGTAGTCTAGGCCTACTCTACTCTACTGACACTGGTAACAGATCAACAAAAAACGACCTTGTCTTGAAAGCAACCATATAATCTGGGCCGAAAATGGGTCCTGGCTAAAAGAGATCCAGTTTTTGTCAAATTAACGTAAAAAGTTATATTTTTGTATTTTAGCGAACCCTAACTTTTTTCAGAACCTTATCCTAATTCTCCTAACCTGCTGCATAAATTCTCCTAATCTGCTATGGAATGTCAAATATTACGTTAATTCGACAAAAGCTGGATACCTTCTAGCCAGGACCATGAAAAGGGGAGAAGCAAATTGTACAATAGGACGTCCATATAGCCTGGAGGACATTATTGTACCAAAAAACTCCAATGGTAATAACCCAATGATAATTTGATAACTTTATTCATAAGAGGAGGGAACATTTATGGACATTACAGCATAGGACAAAGGCCTCAATGGGATATGACAACCTAATGTGTTGACTATTGGTTGATCCAGCCCAACAATATATTACATCTTTATATCACAATAAAACACTTGAATTAAACACAACCAAACACTTAAGAGCCCTGATGGTATAGGTGACCTGAAGAAGTGATATTCTAACATCAGGTGTGCTTCTCATTTGTTTATGTAATGTAAGTTCACCAGCTGACCTACATCAACACACCCATGTCAATTGGATTCCCACTATGAAGATCAGCAATGTTGCAGCAGTTTCTACTTCTACTTGGTCCTTTTCCAGATATGAAAGGAGACATCCCTCAGTTATACGAGATGGTTGTCATATGCTGTGCTTTGGACAATCTGAATGATTCTGTTGTGCCATTTAAGTAGAGAGCACCTTCACCTTGTCGTCATGACTAAAGGGTCCCCTTAAACTGTATGAATATATATAATGTAATTTAGAACTTGTAAAAGACTATCGTTTATATTATAAACACACTGTACTTTAATAATAGGCTATATTGTTGTATGGGTGAAATGAAAAGTATTTAGTTATCTCTGCTTTGCCTAGCCCCATTGAATAAAACGTATTTCTTATAGCCCAACTATTGTCTTTCTTTTACAATTTAAACACATTTAGCATAGACAATGTAATTGTTGTGGTAGTCTTAGGCAAACCATCTTCATTATCACAGTGGCACCTCCAAGTGCCACTCAGACCATCTGGGAGAAAAGTATCTGGCATTGAACTTGGTAGTAGTAGTTGTGTGTTTTAAGATAAGGATCCCATAATCTCCTGCTTCCAGACATTTCACCACCTAGATTACAAGGGTTGGATTTGCACTAAACAATTTTGTGTCAGCACAAGGCATGCACAAAATCTAGCATAATGATTAGCCTCATACATTGTCTACTGGTATCATTTTTAAATTGAGAACATATAGCTGAACAATGTAAACAATGTGTGAGTTAAGTTATTCTCTACTTCAGATGCACAATGTCAAGGGGTGCATTGCAAATGTCCATAAGGCTAATGCCATCATGCTGTAGGCCAGTGGTTCCTAACTCCGGTCCCCGAGTAACCCCAACAGTACAGTTTTATTGTAGCACCGGACAAACACACCTGATTCAACTTGTCAACAATCATTACATTTACATTTACGTCATTTAGCAAACGCTCTTATCCAGAGCGACTTACAAATTGGTGCATTCAACTTATTTTATGGGAGGGGGGGGGGGGGGGGGGGGGGGGGGGGGTAGAAGGATTACTTTAAACTATTCCAGGTATTCCTTAAAGAAGTAGGGTTTCAAGTGTCTCCGGAAGGTGGTCAGTGACTCCGCTATCCTGGCGTCATGGGGGAGCTTGTTCCACCATTGGGGTGCCAGGGCAGTGAATAGCTTTGACTGGGCTGAGCGGGAACTGTGCTTCCATAGAGGTAGCGCGGCTAGCAGGCCAGAGGTGGATGAACGTAGTGCCCTCGTTTGGGTGTAGGGTCTGATCAGAGCCTGAAGGTAAGGATGTGCCGTAAAAGCTCCGTAGGCAAGCACCATGGTCTTGTAGTAGATGCAAGCCTCAACTGGAAGCCAGTGGAGTGTGCGGAGGAGCGGGGTGACATGAGAGAACTTGGGAAGGTTGAACACCAGACGGGCTGCAGCATTCTGGATAAGTTGTAGGGGTTTAATGGCACAGGCAGGGAGCCCAGCCAATAGTGAGTTGCAGTAATCCAGACGGGAGATGACAAGTGCCTGGATTAGGACCTGTGCCGCTTTCTGTGTAAGGTAGGGTCTTACTCTGCGAATGTTGTAGAGCATGAACCAGCAGGATTGGGTCACCGCTTTGATGTTAGCGGAGAATAACAGGGTGTTGTCCAGGGTCACGCCAAGGTTCTTTGAACTCTGGGAGGAGGACACAATGGAGTTGTCATCCGTGATGGCGAGATCATGGAGCAGGCAGTCCTTCCCCGGGAGGAAGAGCAGCTCCGTCTTGCTGAGGTTCAGCTTGAGGTGGTGATCCGACATCCACACTGATATGTCTGCCAGACATGCAGAGATGCGATTCGCCACCTGGTTATCAGAAGGGGGAAAGTAGAAAATTAATTGTGTGTCGTCTGCGTAGCAATGATAGGAGAGACCATGTGAGGATATGACAGAGCCAAGTGACTTGGTGTATAGAGAGAATAGGAGAGGGCCTAGAACTGAGCCCTGGGGGACACCAGTGGTGAGAGCACATGGTGCGGAGACAGTTGAATGACCAGTCTTGAAACCTGAATGGTTTGGATCAAGAAGGTAATTCTGTGAGAGATAGCAGGAGAGTTGGCTAGAGACGGCACACTCAAGAGTTTTGGAGAGAAAAGAAAGAAGGGATACTGGTCTGTAGTTGTTGACATCGGAGGGATCGAGTGTAGGTTTTTTGAGGAGGGGTGCAACTCTTGCTCTCTTGAAGACGGAAGGGACATGGCCAGCGGACAAGGATGAGTTGATGAGCGAGGTGAGGTAAGGGAGAAGGTCTCCGGAAATGGTCTGGAGAAGAGAGGAGGTGATAGGGTCAAGCGGGCAGGTTGTTTGGCGGCCGGCCGTCACAAGTCGCAAGATTTGATCTGGAGAGAGAGTGGAGAAAGAAGTCAAAGCATAGGGTAGGGCAGTGTGAGCAGGACCAGCGGTGTCATTTGACTTAATAAATGAGGAGCGGATGTCGTCAACCTTATTTTCAAAATGGTTGACGAAGTCATCCACAGAGAGGGAGGAGGGAGGGGGAGGAGGAGGAGGATTCAGCAGGGAGGAGAAGGTGGCAAAGAGCTTCCTAGGGTTAGAGGCAGAGACTTGACATTTTGAGTGGTAGAAAGTGGCTTTAGCAGCAGAAACAGAGGAAGAGAATGTAGAGAGGAGGGAGTGAAAAGATGACAGGTCCGCAGGGAGTCTAGTTTTCCTCTGCCCGGAGCCCTGTTCTGTGAGCTCGCAATGAATCGTCAAGCCACGGAGCAGGAGGGGAGGACCGAGCCGGCCGGGAGGATAGGGGACATAGAGAATCAAAAGATGCAGAAAAGGAGGAGAGGAGGGTTGAGGAGGCAGAATCAGGAGATCGGAGGGAGAAGGATTTAGCAGAGGGAAGAGATCATAGGATGGAAGAGGAGAGAGTAGCGGGAGAGAGAGAGCGAAGGTTGCGACGGCGGCACATTACCATCGGAGTAGGGGCAGAGTGAGTAGTGTTGGAGGAGAGCGAGAGAGAAAAGGATACAAAGTAGTGGTCGGAGACTTGGAGGGGAGTTGCAGTGAGATTAGTAGAAGAACAGCATCTAGTAAAGATGAGGTAAAGCATATTGCCTGCCTAGTGAGTAGGGGGGGACGGTGAGAGGGTGAGGTCAAAAGAGGAAAGGAGTGGAAAGAAGGAGGCAGAGAGAAATGAGTCAAAGGCAGACATAGGGAGGTTAAAGTCACCCAGAAATGTGAGGGGTGAGCCATCCTCAGGAAAGGAACTTATCAAGGCATCAAGCTCATTGATGAACTCTCCAAGGGAACCTGGAGGGCGATAAATGATAAGGATGTTAAGCTTGAATGGGCTAGTGACTGTGACAGCATGGAATTCAAATGAGGAGATATACAGATGGGTCAGGGGGAAAAGAGAGAATGTCCACTTGGGAGAGATGAGGATTCTTGTGCCACCGCCGCGCTGACCAGATGCTCTCGGGTATGCGAGAACACATGATCAGACGAGGAAAGAGCAGTAGGATTAGCAGTGTTTTCTGTGGTAAACCATGTTTCTGTCAGCGCCAAGAAGTCGAGGGACTGGAGGGTAGCATAGGCTGAGATGAACTCTGCCTTGTTGGCCGCAGAATGGCAGTTCCAGAGGCTGCCGGAGACCTGGAACTCCACGTGGGTCGTGCGCGCAGGGACCACCAGATTAGAATGGCAGCAGCCACGCAGTGTGAAGCGTTTGTATGGCTTGTGCAGAGAGGAGAGAACAGGGATAGACAGACAAATAGTTGACAGGCTACAGAAAAGGCTACAATAATGCAAAGGAGATCGGAATGAAATTGACTAAACATCTGGGAAAGCGAGAGAGCGGGGCCTCCCTCACTTACGTTTCACTGAAACACTCAAATATAACTCTCCCAACTTCCACTTTAGACATAATAATTGTTGTAAACTACAGCAGTTCAATGTTTTCTAGGAATAGACTCTAACTTAGTTTATTCAGCTAGCTAACTTGGTACAGTATTCTTCCATGAAAACCGCCCAGGGCACCGTATCCTATGATGCCATAGCTAACTAGCATGCTAGCTTCCAATAACACGGTTTAGCACCAATACAGTTTGAGTGAGTACGTCGTCAACTTATTCAGCCAGTTAGTTAGCTAGCTAGAATAGTTAGCATATTAGCTAGCCATTGCTCTCTGTCAATGAACCAACCCCTCCTCCCGTGGTATGAAACACACAGAGAGAGCCAAGCTAACGTTAACTAGTCACCCATGTCTTGAATTCCTTTTGTACGACTCTGGTTACCAGTATGTAAAAATAAAATAAAAATAAATGTAGGTTATAACTTACCCTTAGTAGCTACTGTTAGCCAGTTAAGTGTAAAGCTAGCTACTGAATCGATTTAGCCAGTTCGCGTCTGTCCCAACGGAGATAAAGCGTCTCCAAACATTACAGCTAGGTCGTTCCAGCTATTGTTTAGTTAGCTATCCAGGTAGCAACAAGCTAGCTACATTTCGAGTACAGTAGCTACTAACTACCTAATGTTAACGCTTCAGATAATGAGGTTAGAAAAACAGCTGAATGGTAGGTAGCTAGCTGGCATAATTACAGGTACTCTTAAGCGTGAAATAACATTGGAAACAACTATCCACAGTTGCTAATAGTTACCAGTAGCTACCCGCTAGCTAGTGGGTTAGCTAGCCTCATGGTTCACCGGGCTCAGCCGAATACAATACTTACCTACAATAATTACCTACAATAACTACCTAGATAAACTACCTACAATACCTACAGTGAGGGAAAAAAGTATTTGATCCCCTGCTGATTTTGTACGTTTGCCCACTGACAAAGAAATTATCAGTATATCATTTTAATGGTAGGTTTATTTGAACAGTGAGAGACAGAATAACAACAAAAAAATCCAGAAAAACACATGTCAAAAATGTTATAAATTGATTTGCATTTTAATGAGGGAAATAAGTATTTGACCCCCTCTCAATCAGAAAGATTTCTGGCTCCCAGGTGTCTTTTATACAGGTAACGAGCTGAGATTAGGAGCACACTCTTAAAGGGAGTGCTCCTAATCTCAGTTTGTTACCTGTACAAAAGACACCTGTCCACAGAAGCAATCAATCAATCAGATTCCAAACTCTCCACCATGGCCAAGACCAAAGAGCTCTCCAAGGATGTCAGGGACAAGATTGTAGACCTACACAAGGCTGGAATGGGCTACAAGACCATCGCCAAGCAGCTTGGTGAGAAGGTGACAACAGTTGGTGCGATTATTCGCAAATGGAAGAAACACAAAAGAACTGTCAATCTCCCTCGGCCTGGTGCTCCATGCAAGATCTCACCTCGTGGAGTTGCAATGATCATGAGAACGGTGAGGAATCAGCCCAGAACTACACGGGAGGATCTTGTCAATGATCTCAAGGCAGCTGGGACCATAGTCACCAAGAAAACAATTCGTAACACACTACGCCGTGAAGGACTGAAATCATGCAGCGGCCGCAAGGTCCCCCTGCTCAAGAAAGCACATATACAGGGCCATCTGAAGTCTGCCAATGAACATCTGAATGATTCAGAGGAGAACTGGGTGAAAGTGTTGTGGTCAGATGAGACCAAAATTGAGCTCTTTGGCATCAACTCAACTCGCCGTGTTTGGAGGAGGAGGAAGGCTGCCTATGACCCCAAGAACACCATCCCCTCCGTCAAACATGGAGGTGTAAACATTATGCTTTGGGGGTGTTTTTCTGCTAAGGGGACAGGACAATTTCACCGCATCAAAGGGACGATGGACGGGGCCATGTACCGTCAAATCTTGGGTGAGAACCTCCTTCCCTCAGCCAGGGCATTGAAAATGGGTCGTGGATGGGTATTCCAGCATAACAATGACCCAAAACACACGGCCAAGGCAACAAAGGAGTGGCTCAAGAAGAAGCACATTAAGGTCCTGGAGTGGCCTAGCCAGTCTCCAGACCTTGATCCCATAGAAAATCTGTGGAGGGAGCTGAAGGTTCGAGTTGCCAAACGTCAGCCTCGAAACCTTAATGACTTGGAGAAGATCTGCAAAGAGGAGTGGAACAAAATCCCTCCTGAGATGTGTGCAAACCTGGTGGCCAACTACAAGAAACGTCTGACCTCTGTGATTGCCAACAAGGGTTTTGCCACCAAGTACTAAGTCATGTTTTGCAGAGGGGTCAAATACTTATTTCCCTCATTAAAATGCAAATCAATTTATAACATTTTTGACATGCGTTTTTCTGGATTTTTTTGTTGTTATTCTGTCTCTCACTGTTCAAATAAACCTACCATTACAATTATAGACTGATCATGTCTTTGTCATTGGGCAAACGTACAAAGTCAGCAGGGGATCAAATACTTTTTTCCCTCACTGTAACTACAATACCTACCTACAATCTAAATACATGGTTTAAGCTTTACTCGACACCATATAAAGAAGAAGCCATGCTTACCTCCCTCTTAAAGAAACACAACCTCTCCCCATCGCCACCTCCCGTAATCACATACATTCCCTCATCAGGCCCTAAATGAGTTGAATCAGGTATGTTTATCCGGGGTTACAACAAAATTTGTGCTGTTGGGGGTACTCAAGGACTGGAGTTGGGAACCACTGTTGTAGGCCTATGGCTCCATTGGTGTTGCATGCTATTATCAGCTGCAAAATGGGTTCACATGGCTGATATCCTGAAAATATTGTGACAATCAAATAAAACTAATTGGAGAGCTTTTGACTGAACAAAAAGGTAATGTTCATTTGAAAATACAACACAGAAACACACAAATTAGAGAAAGATTCCCTTCCCCTCTTTATTGCAGGATTGTGATCTGCGATTAATCAACATCAACACTAGTTTATCTTGAATAATAGTAAGTTAACAATTGTTATGGTGATTTTCTGGTATTGAGAAGTTCAAGATGCAATAATTTACTTAGACATTCTGTGGAGATTTTACCAAGTATTTATTTGATCACGAGCCCGTGGGTTCATCTAACAAACGGACATAGCCTTGCCCCCTTGTCAGTTGAACTGGCCACACACACAAATCTCACATCTTTTATACTCTTGGTTACACATTTCTTCAACCACATCTGGCCATCATCAATGAGCACTACCCCTTCTATGTCATGACCTCTTACCCCCATGCAGGACGTTCCCTCCGTACATCATTCTAATATAAACCCCACTATCTTCCTTGGACAGATTGGAATTTACTACCCCAGACTTAGAGTCACCCAGAACCACTTCTCTCTACTAACTTTAAACTAGTTACACACTCATGAAATGGCCCCATAAAAAAAAAATGTCTATGGTAAGTAACAATTCATTAAATATAACATTACTTAACCCCCAACGCTTCACATAAAACTCACATAAAATCAAATGTTCATCAGTAGTATACATATATGATTAGATTCTTAACTATGCTAGATAACTGACCCATCATCTTAGACATGCTACCAAGAAAAACATCCATAGAAATAAATTGTGACCATCATGACATCATCCCCACAAATACAAAGATCCATGACCATTACTAAGTTACATGGATATTACAATATATTCAAATGAATATATCAAAATAAAATAACTTCAATCTTCTTCATCCATCTTCATACAGATGAAACCCAAGCTTGTCACTGGTCACTTGGAGCGCTATCTGATCTACTGAGATAGTCTTCTTTCCACATCTTTAATCCTGTAAACCTCAATCCACTTTATACATTTCCAACTTAACATTCCTCATTCAACATTATCAATTATCAACATTATTAATGTACTCTAACCTGGAATAACATATAGATGAATAATTTATCCTTTCTCTCCTTGCATTTATACTGACTGATACATCTCTATTCATACTCCTAATACCTTCCTATATGTCTCTAATATTTCCCATAGCTTTATTTAAATTCCCAATACCTTCCTAATCTTAATGTCCAACATGTATCCCCCATATAATCACATACATTCCTTCTTTATCTACTATAATAGCATCCAATTCTATGTGATTATCCCTTACATAATCTAATGAGTAACATCTCCGACCCAATTGCTTAAAAACCCATGATTGTTAAAAGATGCAATGTTCAACTCCGACTTTGTTCTCCTATTATTCCTGAAATAGATGGACATTATAACACTCTATTTTCACTCCCTGTTAAATCATTACATCCCTAAACTATTCATGCTTTAAGAATTCCACCAAAATCAGATCACATGAAAATATCATAACCCCATGATAGGAACCAATTAAGTAATTGCCTATCAACGTACATACAGTGGTGTGGAAAAGTGTTTGCCCCCTTCCTGATTTCTTATTTGTTTGCATGTTTGTCACACTTAAATGTTTCAGATCATCAAACAAATTTAAATATTAGTCAAAGATAACACAAGTAAACACAAAATGCAGTTTTGAAATGAAGGTTGTTATTATTAAGGGAAAACAAAATCGAAACCCACATGGCCCTGTGTGAAAAAGTGATTGCCCCCTACAACCTAATAACTGGTTGGGCCACCCTTAGCAGCAACAACTGCAATCAAGCGTTTGCGATAACTTGCAATTAGTCTTTTACAGCGCTGTGGAGGAATTTTGGCCCACTCAGAATTGTTGTAATTCAGCCACATTGGAGGGTTTTCGAGCATGAACTGCCTTTTTAAGGTCATGCCACAGCATCTCAATAGGATTCAGGTCAGGACTTTGACTAGGCCACTCCAAAGTCTTCATTTTGTTTTTCTTCAGCCATTCAGAGGTGGACTTGCTGGTGTGTTTTGGATCATTGTCCTGCTGCAGAACCCAAGTTCACTTCAGCTTGAGGTCACGAACAGATGGCCGGACATTCTTCTTCAGGACTTTTTGGTAGACAGCAGAATTCATGGTTCCATTTATCACAGCAAGTCTGCCAGGTTCTGAAGCAGCTAAACAGGCCCAGACCATCACACTACCACCACCATATTTTACTGTTGGTATGATGTTCTTTTTCTGAAATGCGGTGTTACTTTTACACCAGATGTAATGGGACACACACCTTCCAAAAAGTTCAACTTTTGTCTCGTCAGTCCAAAGATTATTTTCCCAAAGGTCTTGGGGATCATCAAGATGTTTTCTGGCAAAAATGAGACGAGCCTTAATGTTATTTTTGCTCAGCAGTGGTTTTCGTCTTGGAACTCTGCCATGCAGGCCATTTTTGCCCAGTCTCTTTCTTATGGTGGAGTCATGAACACTGACCTTAACTGAGGCAAGTGAGGCCTGCAGCTCTTTGGATGTTGTTGTGGGGTCTTTTGTGACCTCTTGGATGAGTCGTCGCTGCGCTCTTGGGGTAATTTTGGTCGGCTGGCCACTCCTGGGAAGGTTCACCACTGTTCCATGTTTTCGCCATTTGTGGATAATTGCTCTCACTGTGGTTCGCTGCAGTCCCAAAGCTTTAGAAATGGTTTTATAACCTTTTCCAGACTGATGGATCTCAATTACTTTCTTTCTCATTTGTTCCTGAATTTCTTTGGATCTCGGCATGATGTCTAGATTTTGAGGATCTTTTGGTCTACTTTACTTTGTCAGGCAGGTCCTATTTAAGTGATTACTTGATTGAGAACAGGTGTGGCAGTAATCAGGCCTGGGTGTGGCTAGAGGAATTGAACTCAGTTATGATAAACCACAGTTTAGTTGTGTTATAACAGGGGGGGGGGGCAAACACTTTTTCACACAGGGCGATGTAGGTTTGGATTTTGTTTTCCCTTAATAATAACAACCTTCATTTCAAAACTGCATTTTGTGTTTACTTGTGTTATTTTTGAATAATATTTACATTTGTTTGATGATCTGAAACATTTAAGATTGACAAACATGCAAACAAATAACAAATCAGGAAGGGGGCAAACACTTTTTCACACCACTGTATGTACCACTCTAAACAACCATATCAATATCACCCAATGCTTCAAATGTATATAATGACTAATATGCTAATACGTTAACTCAATTAATCAACATATTCATGATTTCATTCACAATCCTCACATTAACTTCCATGTTTCAAACAGTATAATTCAACAATGTCTACTCAAAATAAATTATATAAGTGTATCCTAAGACATTACCATAATGTATCAGTGTTTTAACCCATAATATTTATATAAAACATTTCTCAATTGAACAATCAATATCCTTCATTTTGAAAATAATTTTACTAATACATACTAATGATTCACTTAAATCACTCATTCATGTTATAAATTATAACCAACCAAATTTAAAATGACAATTGTTATTGATTCACTTTATCCTTATCAATGAAAATTAAACCCTCAACTTTATCACCCATTACAACTGTCATAATTGACACTTATATTAACATACATTATAAACATACATAATTCTATTATGACTTTCCTCATCCTGATAATAACTACAGATCATTATCTCAATGCATTCTTAATACTATTAATTTAGCAGTGTATATACCTACTACCCAAATTAGCAAATTTAGATAAATCACATTTTATTATCAACACAGCTAAGCAACCCCTCTTTCTCCCGGCACTTTAATCTTCTGGCGTCTCTTCATTATGTTCTTCAGACCTCTGCACATTTCAAAATGACTTGCCCATGACAATGTCACCACTACAATGTCTCATTCGAGTCACCACCAACTCAACAACCTCACTGTCTTGTCCATTTGCCAACCATTATGCCCACATCATTATTTTTTTTTGCATTTGAACATATATCTCTCCATTCTCACTCAATGGTGGACTCCTTTCCCACTCCTTCAATATAAAAACATGCGAAAATCCTTTGATATCTTCGATTGGTTGTTGTAGACCAGTTGCATGTAGAAGTGGTATTTTACAAAAACATCTTCAACGCCTCTAATATTCATCTTCAGCCGGTTCATCATTTTGTTACTTTTATTTATTTAGGTTCACACCATGCTAGTCCAAATTATCCCTAACATGCATCAAGACACCATCTGTATTTATCTCACTAGAAGACAAACATAACAGTTTAATTGATTACATTTCTAATCCAATAAATCCATACAAACATTGACCATATGACAAAATATTATGTTTTAACAATTATTCATAATACCAATTTCTAATATACTTCCCATTTTCTGTTCACATCACTCTGTGTTGCATCCTTCTTGCATCGCACCAATATGGATTCAAGATTCACTGCTGCAACGAAACACAGACATAAACACAAAAACAAAAACAATGCTCCACAGTGGCAGTTCCATCTTCCTCCTCTGATTTTAACACTCCTACAGTGGAACAAATATATTCACAAATCTCTCTTCTACTGTCCCCTCCATTGAGGTAGCCAGCAACACCTAGTACTAACCACTCCTTCTAGATTCTGTCCAGCTCTGACTTCTATAGTCCTCCACTGCCACATAGTCACCCATGCACAGAAAATGCCCAGATTCTCCTTTCATGTTGGCAGAGTTGCCTTCACCTTTTTGAAAGAAAGTCTGCATAACATTGTTAGTTGAGACACAGTATGCTACTTTACACAGTCCACTTATCAATCAGTCAGGAAAAGCCTCTATTAAGAAGTGCACATTCTTGCATCTTGTTATATTCACTGGTTTCCATAGACATGCCTCCACTACATTCTACCTTATACCACAAATACACTTTCACCTAAAACATTTAATCTAACCCATAACACATTAATTACTACTGCTCATATTCTTACTACAATATGCAAATGTACCAATAAATCCTCTTACCATCATTACTACCCCCTTTTCTGAACACATGAGTCATAACGTGATTCATGCTTTCAAAAACAAAACACCAACATTGCCTGAATTAAAATGACAACATTTGATAATACCTAAACTTACTTCTATCCCGTAAAGTAATCCAAGATTATTACAATTGACTAGCATTATAAACTTCTTCACAATTTTCAGTATTATAAATTACCCTCAACTCGGTAAAATAAACTATCTTAAAGTCCTCTTCTCATTGTCTTTAGAATTACCAGTGTGGGTGATAAAGTCACACTAGAAAGTCAAAACAGAGTTCAGAGGTCATTGAAATGATTCAATGAAATGTTCCATCCTATAGTATACTAAACATTGCAAACATTCAAAACATTTCATAAATGTTACTTATCCCAAGTGTACATTAAGTCATCATGACATTTCTTCTCATAAGAAATCATGTGTTTACCCAAAACTCAGTCAAAAAATAAATAAAGAATAAAACTCCATAAAGTTCACTGTGTGTGCTCCTTTAAGACTTATCACCTTTGACCTGTTGAAACCCCCCTAAAATCAAAATAACAACCCTTTATAAACATCATACTAGGTGTGTTGTGTTTTATTTGAAAAACCCAATTGAAAAACAACAAACAAAAATAGCCAGGCCTTACTTAATTTGGTAGCTTCCTTTTCCGACCTAATACTGCCTAACTTCACTAAACTGCTCCCCCTAGCCCTGGGCAACATTCCAATGAGATAAGGAAATCCCCTTTCTCCTGGAAGAGAAATTATACATTTTGTTAACATTCAATTACAATCAATAATCCAAAGATACTAAGTACACACAAAACATGATACAGATATACACAGTCCTATCTCATCAATAATCGTTTGTATCAATCTAATTCCTCATAACTACTCCATAAAAAGATTATATAAAATCACTCAAAATTCCTCGAGTATACAATGATTATGTTTAATTGATTACCCTTCAGATCATATCCTCTTTAATTCTCACAATTATTATTGAACCCCTAAATCTGCTCCATGTGATCCCATATCAAATGATCCATTATTGTTTACTTGATCAACAACATAGGAAATATCTGTTTCCCCTTCTATTGTTCCTGTCACCCCTGTAAATGTCATATTTCATTCATTAGCCAATACAATCACGTACTCCGCTTAAGTAAGACATTATATTTTATCCCAGGCATCTATTTAAAAATTGTTTGATACGTTGTCTCCTACTCTCCCCTTAACATAATGCTATAGGAGACTTCCAACAATCCTGAAAAAATAAAATAAAATCCCACTCATAAGACACTAGATAATATCACGTTTCATTAAGTTCGCTACACCTTCTAATATAAACCTATAACCCATTTCTAGTAATTTAATCATTGCAACCTGTTGCATTTATGTTTTACAATAACAACCTATTGTTTACTAACTTCATAACTTACAAAAAATGTTTATTTACTCCATCAGCCTAATAGTAAAAACTATCTCCCATTGTTCAACATACCATAAACAGATTATCGTTTTTAGAAGTAATGAACTGTCTCCATAACTCAATGTTGTTTAAACAAACTATAGAATTTAATAATAATAATTACCAATTATCAAATAACAAATAACGTTCCATATTCAACTACCTAGATATGTCCTTCATATCATCCCAATGCTTCCTACATATGTCATTATAGCCCAACTATCACTACTTCCTTTCACCCTTTTACGAAATCATGTAATTAGTACATTTTCTCCACAAAGCACTACTACCTAATAACATATTTTCATTCACCCAAATATAAATAATTATTTTAATACCAGTCTTATTAAACAATCCAATTCAACATAAATTCAACATGTCTCATCACCAAATTAACTTACTTACTTTGTAAACCCTCTACAATATCTATTATTCTCTATTGCTAACTTTCCATATAACGTTACCTCAACAGATTACAAATTATTGTAAAGTTATAGTCAAAACAAATAAAACTATTCACGATATGCAACTGTAATTACTATGTTATACTATTCGCTATGTGCTGGTAAGACAATTCCTTTCACGTAATGTTATCAATTCATCTAATAATCTAGGTCAATAGTATCAATGTAAAAGATTTGCTTTCTGTCCCTTCCTGGGCTCGAACCAGGGACCCTCTACACATATCGACAACATTTACCATCGAAACACCATTACCCATCGCTCCACAAAATCTGCGATCCTTGCACAGCACGTTAAACAACTACTTCCACGTCACATAGCAAGTTACCACTCTATACGTCACTAGTTCTCACCACTAACTAGCTAGCCCTTTCACACCAAACATTCAACCCCCTATGACTTCCTTCTCCACAGCAACCACTGATCCTTGTACACCTAACATAACCCATAATGTCCCTTACAGCGCTCTCACGTTTCAGCAAGCCCCAAACGTTAACACCCGCAGACAAAAAACATGGACATTCTTCCATTTTTACTAGTAAAAAAAAAATAACATTCTCAAACAACGTTCTACATTTACCTCTATCATAGGGTTTAAAAGCTAACTTAACAACATTAACCATCAAAAATTGCTGTAGTAACGTCATGTTTGGTTCAGTTTATCATCAATCCTCCATTATTAGAATACATCAGATCTAGGTAAATGTCCTTTCTAAGTAGGCTAGAAGTAACACCAAACACTTGAATTTATCCATATTATCAATATCCAATTCATTTATAGACATTACGCCACCATTCTCAATCGTTTAATCTAGAAAAACCCTTAGTCAACGGCAAAAATAAATAACTACCATGCAATCGTCTCTCTATACCTGTTTAATAAGTGAGTCTTTCTATTTGAACCAAAACACGCTACAAATCTTCCATTCAACATAACCAAACCAAATCCTCTGTAGTATCCTTTCAAGCAACACATACCATCAGTTGAATTACACTCATAAATACAGATTTTACTCTATGCCATTGAAATTACAAATAAATTCCACAAATAGCTCAATTACAATGGTTTGTCATCTTACCCTCTGATACAAAATGAAGTTCCCTCACTACGTTAGCTCTACCCTGATAATTATTTCAATGGAAACCCTACATTAGCATTGTACTATATTATACATTACGTCTATAACCACATTACTTATGGTCAGTTTATTCCTATCACATGATCCCATAACGGTACAAACTTAGAAAACCCATATTAATTACTCTCCCACCCATGACGTACGTCTACGTTTTGGGTGAGCAAGTTTAATACAGACATGGCACTCTAATTATGATTTTCTCATTACTATTTCAACATCGTCACAACTCCATATAGAATGTTAGAAACTTCTAGGTACTCACATCAAATAATCCCTTCGTGGTGTTTTTTAACCATTCTTAATCGACACAAATCACTTCTTCAAACATTTTACCAGCGGAACCAAAGAAATTGACTGTAATTTCCCGGACACTGCCCTGCCTGTCCAGAAAAGACAGACCTTTCTACTACTCTCTAAAATAACCTCACAATCTCCATACCTCTCCTTGATATTTTATGAATTAATTATGTTATATATTGTAACTTCTTATCAAAACTTATATCACATTATCAAATCCATTTTTAGAACTTATTATGCAGCCTTCAGATTCAAATTACCTTCTGCTCTTTGTTCATAAGATAGCCCATGTTGTCCCATTCAATTACTTAACTTTACATTACTTTTACAAAATACTTATTCTAACTGCGGATTTGCCTGTAATAATTTCGTCATTTCCTGTCTCTCACTTCGAGTTAAATGAAGCTCTGCTTTACTCTTAATGGTGACTGTTTTTCCAGATATCGGTCTACTAAGCTGGCCATTCATTATTCCTATTAGTTCATGCAATTATTAGTAATTAAATACTTACATTAAAATCTCCACCCTGATGTTATTAAAATTTTGTTTGCTTATTTAGACTTTTGGTGCTCTAATACAACAGGTTTACTTATCTCTGCTCTGGTTCTTTCTGTCGTATGACTTATTGCTTTCTCTCTCTCCTTCCTGTTTGGAGCAACTTCACACGCCTTATTCTCTTGTTACTACAGCACTCTATCTCTCAGAAGGTTGACCCTCCTTAATTTGTACTTCTCCTCTATATTGCTCTTACTCCCGTAAAGAATTACGGCTTATTTTAATTGTAACCTTCTAGCAGGGATTTTAACATTTATCCCTAACCTCGCTGAGGACTTGAACCTCGCACCTTTCTACGTTCGTCTACCAAGATGTTATCGCTGAGGACCTGAACCTCGCATCTTTCTACGTTCGTCTACCAAAGACGTTTATCACTGAGGACTTGAACCTCGCATCTTTCTACGTTTGTCTACCAAAGACGTTTACCGCTGAGGACTTGAACCTCGCACCTAATAATGTCTATCCTGTCGTCACGGGACTGACATAACCCATCTATCTTACTTTAGGACACGAATCTAACTTATCATAATAAAAGAGCCTACACCCAATGTTGTTAAAACCTACTCTACTACTTCTGTTTTGTGTTTGGTCCTTTACTCAGACCAAACCCTGTTTAGAATAATAGCACCCTATTATCGTCAAATTTTATTAACTCCTTACATCTCATTACATAACTCAATACAACTCATCTTCCCCCTCTTAAAATATAGAATTTTAACGTTCTTACCACAGATAAGCAGAGTTTGACATAATCAAAAAAATGAAAGTCTGCTTACCTGTTAGTTCGGCTGTACACTGCATCCTGTTCTTTTAGACGGCAATCTGTTATGATGAGTTTCTGGTATTGAGTAGTTCAAGATGCAAGAATTTACTTAGACATTCTGTGGAGATTTTACCAAGTATTTATTTGATAACGAGCCCGTGGGTTCATCTAACAAACGGACATAGCCTTGCCCCCTTGTCAGTTGAACTGCCCACACACACAAATCTCACAGCTTTTATACTCTTGGTTACACATTTCTTCAACCACATCTGGCCATCATCAATGAGCACTACCCCTTCTATGTCATGACCTCTTACCCCCAAGCAGGACGTTCCCTCCGTACATCATTCTAATATAAACCCCACTATCTTCCTTGCACAGAGTGGAATTTACTACCCCAGACTTAGTCACCCAGAGCCACTTCTCTCTACTAACTTTAAACTAGTTACACACTCATATGAAATGGCCCCATATCCTCATCATATCAACAATTAAAACAAGTTTAAACAATTAACTTCAAAGAATCAACCCTATTTCATATCATTTCAAAGTGTATGAGTAAGCTAACTCATATGTAGAGGTTAGACATTTTAGTAACAAGTAGGCTATTACTACTAAAGCATAATTTCAGGTGAACAAAAAAAAGTCAATACCAGAGTTGGCCAACCTCACTCCACTGATCCCTGATCTACTGGGTGAGCAGTCTTCCGTTCCAGCCCAGCAATAGCACACTCGATTATTAATTAATTAGGTTTGATTCATTGAATCAGGTGTGTTAGTGCTGGGCTGGAACAGAAAGGTGCACATGCAGCAGGTTTGGCCTGCTCCAGTTGTAATAGGTTTATACATTGTATGTGACTTTTAAACTGTATTTTTGTTCACAAAATTTGCCCACATAGGTACACATACACAAGGATGTACCCTTATTATCTTGGGAAATTCATTAGGACCTCTTCATCTGCAGAAAGGGTTTCACGGCTCTCTATCTGAGGACAGAAAACATTACAAAGAAACGGGCTGCATTATACTAAAATTAGACAGCCCTGAATATTATGTTGCTATATCTCTCTGTCCTCAGTTTTTCTCACTAGGGACTGGATAATATTTTTATAATGTCCTCACACAAAGGTACCTGCTCTATCCAGAGTAGCCTCCTCTCCATTCTCTGACAGCTGGAACTGCTAGCTAATCCTTTCACCCTCTTCCATGGTTTTTAGCTAGCTAATTACCTAGCTACAAATGCATTTAGTTACAACGATAAATACATCAAGATAGCTAGCTAACTAGCTAATATGAAGTTAGCAAGTTGGTGATATTTAATTCACTTAGCTGTAAGGGTTGGTGTGAGGTGTGACCCAGGTGCGGTGCAGGATAGACAATAGGCAAGGATGGTGAAACAAGGATCTTTACTGGTGGTCCAAAAGTCAGGATAAAAAATAACGGACTATTCATGAAAACAAATGAGGAGCACATAGGTCTCCAAAAAACAGGCTGACAGCAAACAATACTTAATACTAAATCTGACTGGAAAAACACGACACAGGGAGAACACTTCTCGAGTACCTGTAACTCCGTCACGTGATCCGACACTGATACGTACTGCTTGACATTAAAGAACTAGCAGAGAAAACTGAGCAAGGGAACACAGGGAAGTGAGGGCATAAATACACAGGTGAATCAGATAGACACAGGTGACACCAATAGGCAGATAATTAGTCCCGACTGTGAGTGAGGAGGTGCCTATGGTTGTCGGAGGATGACACCTAGTGGGTCGCTCCGGAACTGCGACCCACTCCTGTAACACTTAACTATCTATACAGTATGCAAAGTTAGCTAACTACGGTAGCGAACATTACTTTAGCAGCTCATTTGAGTTAGCATGCACACTAAGTTTCTGTAGCAAGCTAGGATTTTTTTTTTTTTACACAGACTAACATTCTGTTTTGTCTGTTTGGACTCAAGAGATAAGTATGGTTGCATTTATCTTTTTGCAGGCAGTCATGTTCTTTGATGAATGTATTTTCAATTTTAATGGTATAATATAGTTTTGATGATTGTATTTAAGTTTTGAGAAAGCAACTACATTTTGAAAACACGTAACTGTTTTGCAAAAGGCCATTGAGTTTTGTCTTGTGGACTCTGTTTTTAAAATCGACAACATTAAAAAATATATATATATTTGCACGCGATTTAGAAAAACTGTTAACACTTTAATAACCCTTCAGTTAATACAATTACCAAATAACAGCACCAACTGTTGCCTACTTTTAGCATTTCTATTTTGAAATGTATGAAAATATGACATTTGAGAAATTATATATAAAAATAAAACAATGCTCATTGTCCTCTTAGATATATAGGCTACAATAATATTGTACACTAATAAAACGAATGTAGAAATAAACTGGCTTCAGTATAACACTTTCCTGATACCCTGGAATACAAATAATATGTATATATTTTTATAGAAAGGACTGTTTTACACAATAAAACATTTGAGAACAATTAGTGCGTCTAGAGATGCAGTATATTTAGGTTTCGGACAGTTATTACCTATTTTCCTCTAAATGTTTACAGTTGATCTGAGCCACAATCTGATTCATAAAGTGGTCTCAATCCTTATTCTCAATCCAGAGGTATATATCATGACCAAGATGAGCAATCTCCTCCGACAGGTAGTCCACATCCTCTGTCTGTGTGGCTGGGTTGGAGAAGACATCGGAAGAAGTTCACTTAGTCTCTGAGTGGCTGATAGCCAATCATGGTCATCCCATGCTCCATCATATTGGCTTTGATCTTTGGTGCCACCTTAGAAACCAAACAGTTATTTAGCTATAGCTTTATAGAGTATGAACTGAAGTTATGATGTGTTGCTGATAGTTATGAGTATAGATACAGTATCTGCAGTATCTAATGGATAAAGGACCACTAAGGTTGAATTAAGACACATCTAATATATCACTCAGTGTTTCCCCTATATTCATTTAGCAGCGGTGCACTGCACGTTTAAAGGGATAGTGTGAGATTTTGGCAATTAAGCCCTTTTCTAAGTACCCAGAGTCAGATAAGCTATTGGATATCATTTTTATGTCTCTGCGTGCAGTTTGAAGGAAGTTGCTAACTAGCATTAGCGCAATTTCTATCTAGCGTTAGCTCAAATTCTAGCTAGTGTTAGTGGAATGACTGGAAGTCATGCTAGCTGTTCCTGTAGACTTCCAATCATTGCGCTAATGCTAGTTAGCAATAGCTCGCAAAACTATCTTCAACTTCCTTCACTGCTCGCAGAGATGTACTGTAGGGATATACTGGGAAGGTAGAAAATCTTGTACTATCCCTTTAAGATCAGAGTGACAAATTACAACGTATATTTGTAGCAAACAGAGCGAGCAGTGGCGCGAATGAGCACCATGAGTGCACAGCCACCGCTTGCTCCTCATCATCTCCCTACAGTGCAGTGGCGTGCATCAGTTATATTTCAGATGGTGTCAACATAATTTAATCTGCATGCATTTTGGAGTAGTGTCCTTTTAAAAAGTCACCAGAAGTGACCTTCTCACAGTCGTTCTTCAAAAACATCTCCCAATGAGGCATGCCCCTGGACCCTCCCTTCACTACCTTTACCACCGCTGCTGAAATAAATTCTAGGCGAAACACTGTCACTAACATTAGAGATCCAATTTGTAGCATTACCTCATGGAGTCTCCGGTTACTCTCCGGATCTGGTGGCTTGTTCTTCAGACTGCGTGGGATGACCCAGAAGCACACATTGATGTGTTCAGGCTGCGAGGGGATGTATCATTGATAAAAGGCTTAGCAACGATTCCAATCACCAATTAATTATGCAATAACTACAAGGGACTTGTTAATGAGTTTGAAACAGACTTACTTTGCTTTTGAAGAGGTTCAAAGTCTGGCCTTTGTTTAAGTTAGGCAAACAAGTACTCAGCATTTTTCCAAATATTTATTGACTTGTGATCCAAAGCTTTCTGAACCCTGAGAACAGACATATACAGTGCATTCGGAAATTATTCAGACCCCTTCCCTTTTTTCACATTTTGTTACGTTACAGCCTTATTGTAAAATTGATTTAAAAATAAAACTTTCACACAATACCCCATAATGACGAAGCCAAAACAGGTTTTTAGACATTTTTGCAATGTATTTTAAAATAAAAATCAGAAATACCTTATTTACATAAGTATTTAGACCCTTTGCTATGAGAATCAGAATTGAAAGGTGCATCCTGTTTCCATTGATAATCCTTGAGATGTTTCTACAACTTGATTGGAGTCCACCTGTGGTGAATTCAATTGATTGGACATGATTTGGAAAGATACACACTTGTCTATATAAGGTCCCACAGTTGACAGTGCATGTCAGAGCAAAAACCAAGCCAAGAGGTCGAATGAATTTTCCGTAGAGCTATGAGACAGGATTGTGTCGAGGCACGGATCTGGGGAAGGGCACCAACACATTTCTGGAGCATTGAAGGTCCCCAAGAACACAGTGGCCTCCATCATTCTTAAATGGAAGAAGTTTGGAACCACCAAGACTCTTCCTAGAGCTGGCCGCTCGGCCAAACTGAGAAATCGGGGGAGAAGGACCTTGTTCAGGGAGGCGACCAAGAACCCGATGGTCACTGACAGAGCTCCAGAGTTCCTCTGTGGAGATGAGAGAACCTTCCAGAAGGACAACCATCTCTTTAGCACTCCACCAATCAAGCCTTTATGGTAGAGTGGCAAGATGGAAGCCACTCCTCAGTAAAAGGCACATAACAGCTCACTTGGTGTTTGCCAAAAGGCACCTAAAGGACTCTCAGACCATAAAAAACAAGATTATCTGGTCTAATGAAACCAAGATTGAACTCTTTGGCCTGAATGCCAAGCATCACGTCTGGAGGAAACCTGGCACCATCCCTACGTTGAAGCATGGTGGTGTCAGCATCATGCTGTGGGGACGTTTTTCAGTGGCAAGGACTGGGAGACTAGTAAGGATCGAGTGAAAGATGAACGGAGTAAAGTACAGAGAGATCCTTGATGAAACCTGCTCCAGAGCTCTCAGAACCTCAGACTGGGGCAAAGGTTCACCTTCCAACAGGACAACAACCACTTAGCACACAGCTAAGACAATGCAGGAGTGGCTTCGGGACAAGTCTCTGAATGTCCTTGAGTGGCCTAGCCAGAGCCCGGACTGGAACCCGATCGAACATCTCTGGAGAGACCTGAAAATAGCTGTCCAGCGACACTCCCCATCCAACCTGACAGAGCTTGAGAAGAATGGGAGAAACTCCCCAAATACAGGTGTGCCAAGCTTGTAGCGTCATACCCAAGAAGACTTGAGGCTGTAATCTCTGCCAAAGGTGCTTGAACAAAGTACTGAGTGAAGGGTCTGAATACTTATGTAAATGTGTTATTTCAGTTTTTTATTTTGTATGAATTTGCACAAATTTCAAGTAATGTCATTATGGGGTATTGTGTGTAGATTGATGAGAAACAAATTATATTTAATCAATTTTAGAATAAGGCTGTAACATAACAAAATGTGGAAAAAGTAAAGGGGTCTTCATACTTTCCAAATGCACAGTAAATAATAAAATAAAATAAAAATATATAAATGTGTCAGGGTGGGTGTCAATGTGTGTTATTTACCAGTTGATGAATAAAATAATAAAGTCCATGTGAGTATGTTACATACACAGTGGGGAAAAAAAGTATTTAGTCAGCCACCAATTGTGCAAGTTCTCCCACTTAAAAAGATGAGAGAGGCCTGTAATTTTCATCATAGGTACACGTCAACTATGACAGACAAATTGAGAGAAAAAAAAATCCAGAAAATCACATTGTAGGATTTTTAATGAATTTATTTGCAAATTATGGTGGAAAATAAGTATTTGGTCACCTACAAACAAGCAAGATTTCTGTCTCTCACAGACCTGTAACTTCTTCTTTAAGAGGCTCCTCTGTCCTCCACTCGTTACCTGTATTAATCGCACCTGTTTAAACTTGTTATCAGTATAAAAGACACCTGTCCACAACCTCAAACAGTCACACTCCAAACTCCACTATGGCCAAGACCAAAGAGCTGTCAAAGGACACCAGAAACAAAATTGTAGACCTGCACCAGGCTGGGGAGACTGAATCTGCAATAGGTAAGCAGCTTGGTTTGAAGAAATCAACTGTGGGAGCAATTATTAGGAAATGGAAGACATACAAGACCACTGATAATCTCCCTCGATCTGGGGCTCCACGCAAGATCTCACCCCGTGGGGTCAAAATGATCACAAGAACGGTGAGCAAAAATCCCAGAACCACACGGGGGGACCTAGTGAATAACCTGCAGAGAGCTGGGACCAAAGTAACAAAGCGTACCATCAGTAACACACTACGCCGCCAGGGACACAAATCCTGCAGTGCCAGACGTGTCCCCCTGCTTAAGCCAGTACATGTCCAGGCCCGTCTGAAGTTTGCTTTTGGATGATCCAGAAGAGGATTGGGTAAATGTCATATGGTCAGATGAAACCGAAATATAACTTTTTGGTAAAAACTCAACTTGTCGTGTTTGGAGGACAAAGAATGCTGAGTTGCATCCAAAGAACACCATACCTACTGTGAAGCATGGGGGTGGAAACATCATGCTTTGGGGCTGTTTTTCTGCAAAGGGACCAGGACGACTGATCCGTGTAAAGGAAAAAATTAATGGGGCCATGTTTCGTGAGATTTTGAGTGAAAACCTCCTTCCATCAGCAAGGGCATTGAAGATGAAACGTGGCTGGGTCTTTCAGCATGACAATGATCCCAAACACACCGCCCGGGCAACGAAGGAGTGGCTTCGTAAGAAGCATTTCAAGGTCCTGGAGTGGCCTAGCCAGTCTCCAGATCTCAACCCCATAGAAAATCTTTGGAGGGAGTTGAAAGTCCGTGTTGCCCAGCGACAGCCCCAAAACATCACTGCTCTAGAGGAGATCTGCATGGAGGAATGGGCCAAAATACCAGCAACAGTGTGTGAAAACCTTGTGAAGACTTACAGAAAACGTTTGACCTGTGTCATTGCCAACAAAGGGTATATAACAAAGTATTGAGAAACTTTTGTTATTGACCAAATACTTATTTTCCACCATAATTTGCAAATAAATTCATTAAAAATCCTACAATGTGATTTTCTGGATTTTTTTTCCTCATTTTGTCTGTCATAGTTGACGTGTACCTATGATGAAAATTACAGGCCTCTCTCATCTTTTTAAGTGGGAGAACTTGCACAATTGGTGGCTGACTAAATACTTTTTTTCCCCACTGTACCTTGGCCTTCCACATGAGCCAGAGTTAGAAGACATCAACATGCCTTCCACATTGAATGGTCTTGTCTCCGGTGTCATAATAGGTGTCATAGTTATTGTCAGTTTGGAAGAGGTATTCAGCACACATCTGATTGCAGTCTTATTACATTGGGTGTATGTGTTGTGTGTGTGTGTGTGTGTGTGTGTGTGTGTGTGTGTGTGTGTGTGTGTGTGTGTGTGTGTGTGTGTGTGTGTGTGTGTGTGTGTGTGTGTGCGTGAGTGAGTGTGTATGTGTCCATGATTTCGTGTGTGGGTGTGCTCGTGTGCAAATTGTAAAACAGTAGTTCAGGATTAAATGTAATAGTGGTCATTGATTTTTTAAGATTCATAGCAATAGACTACTCACCCTTTTCTTCACCAGTATGGCTGAGAAGTGCAGCGGAGCACCCATCATTTTATGAGGGTTCCATTTCACAGACCAGGCTCTATAATTTAAAAACATTAAAATAGACCTGCATGTAAGAACAAATCAAGGCATTTGCTTTTGAGAGTCAATTCCATGTACATGTTATTGACACTGGCTATACAGTACAGTGAAATCCAGCCATCTATGATCTTCTGTGAAAGTATTAAATTATGTTTTGTCCTCAAGTCTCTGTTCTCTTTGGTTACTGTATGGTTCAGTCCCTTTTAGTTTCACGCAGTGCCTCTTGGACATCAACAGTCCTCCGCCCCAGGCTGCCTGTTAAGAAATAAAGAGAGTCTGTAAATACAATCTTATATCTAAGATATAAAATATGTAAAGATAACAAAATCTTATGGGAACGCTTTCCCGGACACAAATTATGTCTAGTACTGGACTAAAAAGGATGTCTAATTGAAATATATTTTTTGTCCAGGATAAGGCTTAATCTGTGTCCAGTAAACAATGATTTATAGATAGATGCTGTAAGGTAAATACATCAACATGCAGCCATAGTCCATGGCTCTCACAGATGCCTACGATGGCATTGAAAATATCAAAGGCTCAGTATGTACACAGTGGTGCCTGCCGTGGCATTGAAGTAGAATTGGACACAACCCTGGAGAGAGAGAGAGAGAGAGAGAGAGAGAGAGAGAGAGAGAGAGATGACAGGAATCATGATGAGTGTGTTGACCTGTTCCTGTCAAATAGTCCCTGCCAACGCACTGGAGCTCTAGTAGCTAATTTTATACACCAGACAATGTTGTTGACTTGAAAACAGAAATTCTGATTTGAGCGAATTCTTTTGGGGGTATCTGTTTCTTTCTTATTTAAATAAATCCTTCCCTGGCTGAAAATATATGCAAATTCCATTAAAAAAAAACTCTATCCCTCAGTTTGGCAAGAGTAGACTCATTCAACCATTACCTGATCTTTGGCAGTTATGATACTGGATTTCAATTCTGCAGGGATCATCTTTCCCATTGAATAAAAAGAAAACGGCATCACTCAACTAGCTCTGATGATATTGTCAACATTCACGATCAACAAATGCAAATCACTCTGCCCTTCTTGCTTGCCGGTCATCACATTTCACCACTACACCATTTTCACTCCCTAGACCAAGGACAGCTGCAGATTTCTTGACTGAATAATGACTCTAGGGGAGGGGGAAAAGGTATTTGTCAGTACATGTTTATAGATAATATAAGCATGGTCTAAAGTGGATACTAGTAATGCATACATTTGCTAAGGTGAAGAGGATTAGTCTGGGCAAAGCCGTCAAGCCTTTTGTCTTCACTTCAGGGAATAAGTGGTATCTGGCCAGAAGTACACTGTACAGATTGGACATGGTCCCTTCTGAGTAAATACATACATATTACAGATGGATATCTCAATAAGAGATTATCATGATCTTATAATTGCATTTAACTTTATAACAACAAAACAATATAGCCAATATTAGGAGGACAAAATGAGCAAATTCAATGGAAGTAACAAGGATAAATGTATCACAGTGTAAGTTTGCCAACGGCTACATTGTTTATCTAGTAGAAAGAGGAGGATTGATAGTAAGGTGAGAATGTAGCTAACACTGTCCCTGCACAGAAAACACAGTAACACTTTACTTGACATCCAATGTCATAACACGGTATGACCCGGTCATAACGATGTCGTAATATGTCATAACAGCTGACATAACTTGTAATAACTTGTCATAATATGGTCATAACACATATATGTTTACACCCATTGTGACATACACTTCCAGTCAAAACTTTGGACACACCTTCACATTCAAGGGTTTTTCTTTATTTTTCTTTTTTTTTGCATTGTAGAATAATAGTGAAGACATCAAAACTATGATATAACACATATGAAATCATGTAGTAACCAAAAAAGTGTTAAACAAATCAAAATATATTTAAATAAATTTATATTTGAGATTCTTCAAATAGCCACCCTTTGCCTTGATGACAGCTTTGCACACTCTTGGCATTCTCTCAACCAGCTTCATGAGGTAGTCACTTGGAATCCATTTCAATTAACAGGTGTGCCTTCTTAAAAGTCAATTTGCAGAATTAATGTGTTTGAGCCAATCCGTTTTGTTGTGACAAGGTGTGTGTGGGGGGGGGGGGGGGGGGAGATAGAAGATAGCCCTATTTGGTAAAAGACCAAGTCCATACTATGGCAAGAACAGCTCAAATAAGCAAAGAGAAATGACAGTTTCTTTAAGACATGAAAGTCCAGTCGCAAAAACCATCAAGCGCTATGATGAAACTGCCTCTCATGAGGACCACCACAGGAATGGAAGACCCAGAGTTACCTCTGCTGCAGAGGATAAGTTCAGTAGGGTTACCAGCAGGGGCGGTGTGTTCAATAGGGCGATATGGGCGACGCACTGCCAAACGGGAAAAGGAAGGGATTTTTTTACTAATCAATTATATCACGGCAACAGTAGTTATCAGTGTTGTAATCTAGACGTCTGGTCTGATCTGCCACTAAATGTCCAATCAGGCTAAAGTCGTGCTTCAAATGCCCCCCCCCCCCTTTTGGGGCGATTTCAGTCAGGTTGAAAATCGCCCAGAAGTCTCTCATAGACTCCCATGTAAAATCTATTTTTTTCAAATATCAGAGCTTTCAATACAATCTCTATGGGTTTCTGAGGGCTTGCACTTACGCGCTTTCGTCATACGTAACATAACCATGAACGTAACTAAGAAAAGAGCGGGTAGCCTCATCAATCAATTCACTATTACTGTCAAAATGGCAGTGCAACTCGATTGTCTCTTTGAAAGAAGTTCCTTTTTGTCGGCGAACAAATCAAGATAAATTGGCAACGAAACAATTAGGACCTCCCAGACCAAATTTAATAATTCAACAGGTTTCTACTAAAGGCGGAAAGTCCTACACCCGAGGATTTTCCAAAAATTGGTACGAACGAAAAAAGAACATTGCCACTCAACTGGAGGAGGGATACAGGCTATCTGTCCGCCGCCACAACGATGAGGTTAGTGTTGATAATCACAAGTTTACTGGAGAACTGAGACCAAGTAGAGACTTTGGACAGGGTGGATATGGTATAATAAAGGCAGTTTATTCAGAGGTAAAGATATCTGGAATCGCGTGCACGGACCCGTTCGTCAAACTCTTAGGGAGCTATACATTAAGCCCCATTACTTACCATATCAGATAAGAGAAATTGCTGCAGCTACATATATTTTACATCCTGGCCCTACATAGTTCACTATTTGCATCACTTACCAAAATATTACATGTGGTCATATATGCTTGGAAAGTGGAGATGCCATAGAACGTCAAAAAAGTAAACATTGCTGGAGACACATTGCCGTTTTGGAGAAGACATCGCGTTTGCTAGCGAAGAGATTTGTTGTGGCAAATGAACTTGGGCTGGGAATTGCCAGGAACCTCACGATAAGATATATGCATTGCGAGTCTCATGATTCTATACGTATTGCGATTCGAAACTGTGATTTTATTGCGCACCATATGTCTGTTGCAGAGGGATCAGAAAGCCATGAGAACGAGTTTTGATCAGTCATGGAAATAAAAGTGCTGAAAACAAATTGGCTCCCAATGTGAAAAGATTGAGAACAAGCTATGAAGGAACAATAATGGTGTTTTGGTGCAGGTACAGCCAACTAGCGCTAAAATATTGCGATATTGTCAATACAGTATATCGTAAAGTATCACTATGTAACTCGATTTCTTTCACCCCAATCCCTCAAATTAACGGTAAATAACTGAATTGTTTGCCCCACATTTAGCTAAGATGATTAGCTAGCCAGCTAAAATGTTTTATTTAGTTAGCAGTCGCATCTACAATAGTTTACTGTCAATAACATGTCTCCAAAAATGACGTGGTGTCTCCAATTGTGTTGACATTTTACAATTGCGATGCGCATCCATGAGTATCCACTTTCTGTAGCTCAGCTGGTAGAGCACGGCGCTTGTAACGCCAAGGTAGTGGGTTCGATCCCCGGGACCACCCATACACAAAAATGTATGCACGCATGACTGTAAGTCGCTTTGGATAAAAGCGTCTGCTAAATGGCATATTATTATTATTATCTGAAGAGAGCCCCGAAACATTGTGTGCAGACATTTTATGCAATAAATGAAGTAGGTTGAATCTAGTAGTTCTGATCTTCTGATTGGTCCTGATGAGTTGGGCGAGGTCCCCTCCAGGCTAGTGTCACTGTTGCATTGGCTCTGAGTCGGGTTCTCTGTCTTCAAATGTTCAGCCTAAGAGAGGGGATTTTTGTGTGTGTGTGTGTGTGTGTGTGTTTAACAGTGATGATGTGTGTGTGTGTGTGTGTGTGTGTGTGTTTAACAGTGATGATGTGTGTGTGTGTGTGTTTGGGTGTGTGTGTGTGTGTGTCCTCAGAGCAAGAACTCGTGAGTTGGAAGAACTGAGAGGCCTATGGCGTGGGTGTTGTCCTTGGCCACCTGCTGACAAGGCTGACAAGATAGGACCCTTTTGTCCATTGTTATTGGATAGGAACAGAACTTATAACCAGCTCCTGACCTAAATAGATCTTAGCACAACATTTTACTCAACATATCATATTCCATATTCACTATAACAAATATATTTACTACGACATTAGCAAGAACCGCCACATCCTCAGCCGGCTAATCCAGTGTGTGAAGTTTTGCGGAGTGTTTGAGTTAGCTTTGCGAGGCAAAGATGAAACTGAGGGCTCCACCAACCCTGGTAAGCCAACACTTTTGAGATCAGTCAATAAATGCTTCTGGTATTGACTTATATGCTGCCCCTGTCTTCATGTTGTTGCTGGACATATCTTTTTTAAAATGTGTGTAGGTCACCTAAATCATCAGAAAAATTGCCCCCGCTGAGAATTTTTTCAGGAGCCGCCACTGGTTACCAGCCTCAAAAATTGCAGCCAAAATATATGTTTCACAGAGTTCAACTCACAGACACATCTCAACATCAACTGTTCAGAGGGGACTATGTGAATCAGGCCTTCATGGTTGAATTGCTGCAAAGAAACCACTACTAAAGGACACCAATGAGAAGAAGAGACCTGCTTGGGCCAAGGAACACAAGCAATGGACATTAGACCGGTGGAAATGTATCCTTTGGTCTGGAGTACAAATTTGAGATTTTTGGTTCCAACCTCTGCGTCTTTGTGAGATGCAGTGTGGGTGAACGGATGATCTCTGCATGTGTAGTTCCCACCGTAAAGCATGGAGGAGGAGGTGTTATGGTGTGGGGGTGCTTTGCTGGTGACAATTAACCAGCATGGCTACCACAGCATTCTGCAGCGATACGCCATCCCATCTGGTTTGGGCTTAGTGGGACTATACTTTGTTTTTCAACAGGACAATGGCCCAACACACCTCCAGAATGTGTAAGGGCTATTTTACCAAGAAGGAGAGTGATGGAGTGCTGCATCAGATGACCTGGCCTCCACAATCCCCCGACCTCAACCCAATTGAGATGAGTCGGACCGCAGAGTGAAGGAAAATCAGCCAACAAGTGCTAAGCATATGTGGGAACTTCTTCAAGACTGTTGGAAAAGCATTCCAGGTGAAGCATTCCTGTAGCTCAGTTGTTAGAGCATGGTGCTTGCAACGCATGGGTTGTGGGTTCGTTTCCCACGGGGGGCCAGTATGAAAATGTATGCACTCACTAAATGTAAGTCGCTCTGGATAAGAGCGTCTGCTAAATGACAAAGAAAAAGCTGGTTGAGAGAATGCCAAGAGTGTGCAAAGCTGTCATCATGGCAAAGGGTGGCTATTTGAAGAATCTCAAATATAAAATATGTTTAACACTTTTTTGGTTGCTACATGATTCCATAGGTGTTATTTCACAGTTTTGATTTCTTCACTATTATTCTACAATGTAGAAAATAGTAAAAATAAAGAAAAACTCTTAAATGAGTAGGTGTGTCCAAACTTTTGACTGGTACTGTATATTGCGTTACTTTATGTCTGGTTATGACACCTACATAAGAGTGTCAAAACCCACATTTATTCAAATTCGTTTTTTCCCTGCCAAGAAGTTTCCTTTCGTTTGAAAGTTTGTTTCTTAAATCCTTTGTTGTTGTTGTAATGGATTCTTTATAGTCATGTTTTTTTCATCATATTTTAAATAACTTGTAGAAAATATATAGGGAAAGGGTGCACTATATAGGGAAAGGGTGCCATTTGGGACGTAGACCTTGAGTGCATTATAACTGATGAATAGGCTAGCAGCAATGGCTCTCATCAGCCTCAGAATGCAGCTTTTGTTGGGCTGGCTTTACGTTTGCTGTAGATCCAGCTGAAGTCCTTGAGTCAGAAAATGCCTTCAGAAAATATTCACACCCCTTGACTTTTTCCAAATGTTTTTGCGTTACAGCCTGAATTTAATTGTATTGAGATTTTGTGTCACTGGCCTACTGTTTTTAGAATTTTTTGGAAATTAATTTTTAAAAAGTCAATAAGTATTCAACCCTTTGTTATGGCAAAGCTAAATAAGTTAATTAGTAAAAATGTGCTTAACAAGTCACATAGTAAATTGCATGGACTCACTCTGTGTGCAATAATCATGTTTAAAATGATTGTTGAATGACTACCTTATCTCTGTACCCCACACATACAATTATCTATAATGCCCCTCAGTCAAGCAGTGAATTTTAAACACAGATTCAACCACAAAGTCCAGGGAGGTTTTCCAATGCCTTGCAAAGAAGGGCACCTATTGGTAGATCAGCCTGGTCTCATAGACTACACATAACATAGTTAATGTACACTACTGGTCAAATGTTTGGACACACCTACTCATTCAAGGGATTTTCTTTATTTTCGATTATTTTCTACATTGTAGAATAATACTGAAGACTATGAAATACCCCAAAACTATGAAATAACACATATGGAATCATGTAGTAACCAAAAAAGTGTTAAACAAATCAAAATACAAATCAATACTAGCCTAAATCACAGAGTGAAAAGAATTAAGCCTGTACAGAACAAAAATATTCCAAAACATGCATCCTGTTTACAATAAGGCATTAAAGAAAAATGTGGCAAAGAAATTAACTTTATGTCCTGAATACAAAGTGTTATGTTTCGGGCAAATCCAACACAAAACATCACTGAATACCACTCTTCATATTTTCAAGCATGTTGGTGGCTGCATCATGTTATGGGTATGCTTGTCATTGGCAAAGACATGGGAGTTTTTTAGGACACAAATAAACAAAATAGAGCTAAGCATACCCATAACATACCTAGGAAAACCTGGTTCAGTCTGCTTTCCAACAGACACTGGGAGACAAATTCACCTTTCAGCAGGACAATAACCTAAAACACAAGGCCAAATATACACTGGAGTTGCTTACCAAGAAAACATAGGATTTTCCTTAGTGTTCTAGTTACAGTTTTGACTTAAATCGGCTTTAAAATCTATGGCAAGACTTAAAAATAATTGTCTTTCAATGATCAACAACCAACTTCACAGAGCTTGAAGAATTTTAAAAAGAATAATTTGCAAATATTGTACAATTAAGGTGTGCAAAGCTCTTAGAGACTCACAGCTGTAATCGCTGCAAAAGGTGATTCTATCATGTATTGGGGTGTGAATACTTAGAGCCATGGTGTGCTTTGCCAGCCCGGCCCGGCCTGTTCCTGCCCCTTGCACCAAGCCTGTGGTGCGCGTCGCCAGCCCGGCCCGGCCTGTTCCTGCCCCTCGCACCAAGCCTGTGGTGCGCGTCGCCAGCCCTGCCCGGCCTGTTCCTGCCCCTCGCACCAAGCCTGGGGTGCGCATCGCCAGCCCGGCCCGGCCTATTCCTGCCCCTCGCACCAAGCCTTGGGTGCGCGTCGCCAGCCCGTCCCGGCCTGTTCCTGCCCCTCGCACCAAGCCTGTGGTGCGCGTCGCCAGCCCGGCCCGGCCTGTTCCCTTCTCCTCGCACCAAGCCTGTGGTGCGCGTCGCCTGCCCGGCCCGGCCTGTTCCTGCCCCTCGCACCAAGCCTGTGGTGCGCGTCGCCAGCCCGGCCCGGCCTGTTCCTTTCCCTCGCACCAAGCCTGTGGTGCGCGTCGCCAGCCCGGTCCGGCCTGTTCCTGCTCCCCGCACCAAGCCAGTGGTGCGCGTCGCCAGCCCGGTCCGGCCTGTTCCTGCTCCCCGCACCAAGCCAGTGGTGCGCGTCGCCAGCCCAGTCCGGCCTGTTCCTGCTCCCCGCACCAAGCCAGTGGTGCACGTCGCCAGCCCGGTCCGGCCTGTTCCTGCTCCCCGCACCAAGCCAGTGGTGCGCGTCGTCAGCCCGGTCTGGCCCGTTCCTGCTCCCCGCACCAAGCCAGTGGTGCGCGTCGCCAGCCCGTTCCGGCCCGTTCCTGCTCCCCGCACCAAGCCAGTGGTGCGCGTCGTCAGCCCGGTCTGTTCCTGCTCCCCGCACCAAGCCAGTGGTGCGCGTCGTCAGCCCGGTCCGGCCCATTCCTGCTCCCCGCACCAAGCCTGTGGTGCGCGTCGTCAGTCCGGCACAGCCCGTGCCTGTTTCACCGGTGCCTGGTCAGGTACCGGTCAGCTGCTCCACACCGGAGCCTAAGCAATCCGCTCCACCGATGTCCAGTCCAGCTCCAGCCAGCGGGACCAGACCAGGGGCGCTACGGGGGGTTAGTTAGAGGGTGGTGGTCACGCCCGGAGCCGGATCCGCCTCCGAGGCGGAATAGTTGGCACGGTCACAGTCCGCGCCTTTGGGGGGGGGGGGGGGGGGGGGGTGCTGTCACGCCCTGGCTCTGGCGACTTTTATATGTTGAGCCAGGGTGTTAGTTTCTATGTGTTAGTTTCTGGGTGTTAGGTTCTATGTTTCGTTTTCTATGTTCTTGTTCTAGTTTATGTGTTTCTATGTTGGCCGGGGTGGTTCCCAATTAGAGACAGCTGTGGCTCGTTGTCTCTGATTGGGAACCATACTTAGGCAGCATGTTGTGCACTTGTCTTTTGTGGGATCTTGTTCCGTGTAGGTTTGTGTTTATGACCGAGGACTTCACGTTTCGTTTTGTTGTTTTGTTATTGTTAATAGTACTCAATAAAAGATGTACGCATTTCATGCTGCGCCTTGGTCCACTCATTACGACGATCGTGACAGTAGATGGGTGAGAAAAATACATATATTTAATCCATTTTGAATTCAGGTGTAAAACAACAAAATGTGGAATAATTCAAGGGATATGAATACTTTCTGAAGGCACTGTAGGTGTTATGACTTGTCTGTGGAGCATTGATATTGTCAGAGGAGCTTCTCTGTTTACTCTCTGCCAAAACCTGCCCACCTGGTTTAGTATTTGCTATGATGCTTTCTGTAACAAATAAACCCAGAGTGCATGATGATCCAATATTGACATGTCTATATTGTCATGAGGAATTCTTAGCATTTTTAGATTTAAATTCACGCAAAGGCCTGTAAAGTAAAGACTGGAGACTGAAGATTGAAGATTGAAGGAAAGTGTAGTAGTCAAGTGGGGCATGAGGGCAGGGTGGGAAGAAGCATAATAGTAATTTATTGTAATCCGCATAAGTTTCTAATTTTACCTGTATATTCATCTATTGAAACCATGTAAGCAACAGTAGACTCAGGCAATGTCATCATGAGCAAAGTTTTGTGTGTAACCCAGTCTGCCCGTTTGAAGGATCATAATGTAACCAAGGGCCAGATCAGAGAAATAAGCAGACTGCAAAGAGATCGTGAGACCGGCCTGGAGGGACGATAGTGTGTCTGCAGTTATACAAAGAAAACACAAGTAATTGGAACACATTAAACCAACTTAGTAGTCTGACTTGTTCTTCATCTCGACTCAACAATGTCAAGCAAATACAGAGTTCACAACAAGATCAAAATGAGTCCAAAATGTTGTGCAAGTAGATGGATATGCTACAAATAAATTGTCTTGCTCATCGATATCATAAATGAGAAACCTGAAAAAATTTGCAGAACAAATTAACATATGCACATATAGTATGCAAAATATGTAATTATGACACAATTGACATAACCCTATAGAGATACATCAAAATAATTGATATCATGCTCATTTGACTCTTACCAGGCAGCTGCAAGTAATCCATAATGAGACCACATATGATTGAGTTCTGGGAGCTATGTTTGTCCTGTATCTGCTCATCCATGAGATGCACCTGGCATGGTTCTGTTGATTATATAACCCCCTGGAGGGACTAGGTGTGGTGTCCGGCGTATTATGACACAAGGGTTTTCAATCACTAGCCACCACATCAATTCATTATTGTCTATTTGGTCCTTTGTTGTCCTTTTTTGTCTAATGATTTGGCTCAAAATATGTTTGTGTGTGCTACTCAACCTGTATACAGTACTCTGAAGTGTTGTGAATCTTTCTCTTTTTTTTTGGTCTGAGGACACCATTTTATTATTCTATTCAAACTGGCAACTGAGTTCATATGACAGCAAAATAATTGTTATTGCTTTGTGATAATGCATGTTTAATAAATATAGCGGGGCGTTTCATTCTTGATACAGATTCCTTTGTCTGAGTAAAACAATGTGTAACTCTTGGAATGTTGGTAATCTAGATTCTCATCTAAGAAGAGCATTACTTGTATACAAGGCACTACAACGCGTTAGTCTATTGTTAAAAGCCATAAAACTCACTTGGAGATAGGAAGAGCAATGTATTTAGAAAGAGAATATACTGTCATATCTAAATATATGGCTCTGGAGGCTCTGTATGTTTTCTCCACCGAATACATATAAGAGTCTTATCAGGTCAGAAAAGGAGATAGAAAACCTAAAGTGGCCTCCATGTAATAATAAAGGTAAGACCAATAAACCCTTTGAAAAGCTATTCTTCCACCACTTCTTTGGTGATATATTACCATTGATGTTGTAGCCATGTATAACTTCTAAGGGCTCTATTCAATCTGTATCGCTGAAGCCGATTGAGCCGACATATGCAGCGTTTACCGTGAATGCAATCTCCGCTTCTGGAACATTGCCTTTAAATTTCAATTGGGCTTTAGTGCTGAACTACTGAGATACGAATTGAATCGAGCACAGAACACAGAAACTAAGTTCACCCCTGTATCAAAACAAAGCAGAGAGTCACTGACAGAGCATGAATGAGTAAAATATCAGAGGAAAAACAAGGATTCTAAAAATAGGGATATTTCTATGCACATGAATGAATGGGTGCTGCTGATGGATTATATGAGTCCCCTGAAATGATCAACTGTGGATGGTTTAGCAGATTCTTGGAAAGATGTAAACTGCCCACATCGCCCTGCAGCCATGGCAACTGACTGGAACGATGGAGGTTTTCCGTGTTAACCCTTTAACTGTTTTCAAAACCGGCTGGTAGAGCATGTTTTGACAGTGGATATGAAAAAAAAGTTCACTTGAACTTGATTGGTCAACTCCCCCAGCCCTCTTGCATCAATTTACATAATTTGTATCCTTTTGGATTGAGTGTTGTGGCAATCTAACTTTGCCCAATCAGAGGGCTGTATGAAAACTCAAAATCAGTCACCAAAGATATGGGAGAAAAGACAGGAATTCAGTTGGTGATGGGTAAATATTGCACCATTCCTGTTAGTAGAGACCTTGAAGAGTAGGTGTAAATAAATAGTTAAACATTTGTAAAAAGGCTAAAAAGTAAGCATTTTGTACAAATGTGCTGAACCAGGTGGTTGATTAGTTAATATAAGGTACTATAAAGTTTGAAATTGTCATTAAAATTGAATGGTTGACAACACAATATAATGCAACATAAATTATTTAAACAGCATTTCATGAATTAAAAAATAATTCCTATAATAGTAATAAAAAAAAGGTAGTCTGAATATGTGTGAAACATGGTGGAAAAACCTGGATCATTTCAAATTTAAGAGACCTGTTTTAGGGGACATTGTACTATACACCCCCTGAAAACACATTCATTTCAATGTAATTGAATATTCATGTTAGGACACACGTTTTGCTTTGTTCAAATTTGTTCAAATTTGACATCTGTCCTCATTTAACAATGCTTACCTTCCTATAAAAGCCATTGAAGCATATCTAAAGTAATTTATGTAATATTGTTGAGATGAGTAAAAATGCTATTCAAATTGCCATTCTACCATGGCATTGCCTGTATGATCCTCTTGACTTCTCAACCGCCTGGTAGGGCACTGTAATTTCCAAAATAAACATCGAGATGGAAAATGTATTTGAGTTGTAGTAGGATTTTAAGGTGAAATCTTTTTTTCAACGTTTTTCAAGAACAGACTGAAGCTATCCCTGAAAAATACATACATTTGACAAAATACGTAAATGTGTTGCTGAGTGATACTGAGTGATGCTTTGTGTACGTGAAGCCATACTCTCTATTAGAAACCCACTTAAGGTGGCCTTGGATGACACCTAGTACATCCTGTTACAGTTACGTAATACTGCAAACCAACCTGACCTCTACAACAATTGACATAAGACTGTTTGCAACATGTTCTCACAAATGCACATTGATTCCTGATGTCTTTTAGGACCAAGACTAATGGTTAAAAATACTATACTTTTGTGTCTAGCAGTATTTAGGCCTTGTCGAATGTCTCTTCTCTTTTCCCATTTCCATACATTCAAAATAATTTTAGGTGATACAATCATTTTTATGATAGTAATATGCCTGCCTCACATCAGAATACCTCCAATGGGATCGAAAGTTGTTACAAAGCTGTCAGCAAACACTGAATGAAGGATTGAAAGAAGATTATATGTAATCTAACCTTGAGCTTCCTGAATTTCAAGTATTGCATACTGTCTTATCCCATTCATACCAAGATGAAAACTGCCATCTTTAGCATGCAGTCTTCTTTTACCGCCTTTTTATCTGTGAGGTATTGCCAGTAACAAGCCTGTACTTTTATTTCCGCCAACCTAGGTAGTCATCAATGCAGTATTATGTTTAAAAGTCCCATCAACGCCTCAGTATAAAATGTCACCTTTCATCTTACTGGCTTTGGAACGCATTAAATCATGAATATTATATTGTTGTCCGACATCAAACGTGTCCTTGTCATTATGAAAAAGTATAAACACAAAAACGTCAGTCTGCATGACATCGCAGCAATTCATATATGGAAATGAACAGCTTGATTTGTTTTTACTCCTTGTCTAGGATATAAGTGCAGGAGCACAATCTGGAGGGCAAGGTTGCAGCTGGGTGGGTCCAAAATAAATGGGAAAATCTCAAACAAAAATGTAAAGTAAGCATATTGAATCTTGTAATGTCAATTTAATTCACCACAGTGTACATTTGAGTAAGGAGTGCAATAATCATACAATACTAATGTGGTTCATGACAAATGTGGCCATACTCGTGATTGGAAAAAACTGAAGTGTTTTAATCCTTAAGAGTCTATTGACGTACCTGTGCATCAATCTAAGTAACATAATAAAAGTATCCCCATAAAAATCTGTGTTTAAGCTAGGGATATAATTTTTTTTGCATTGGCTGCTTCTCAATCCACCGTATCCATCTATGTCGGCCGTCTGCATCTGCGGCGGAAGGTGGCCGAGCTACAGCGGTTTGGCCTACAACGGTTATGACCACTCTATGGAATGGGGAGACTCTGACGAACACGATGGTGTTCTACATTTTACAACACCCACAATTGTCACGGGACATAATCCATACAAATGAATGGACGTATGGAGGTAGATTTGTGCCCCAAAAAATAAGGGGTTAAATGTGTACCCCAAAATATATATTTCCCGAGCTTTCATATATCTCCTAGATATGACAAACACTTCAAAACCTTAATGCTTATGATTTATTTTTTGACTGACTTTTTTTTGCCATTTATGAATGTCTTATTCAATGCATTTCTATGGGCTATAGTAGTAAAGGACAAATTCTATATTATATATATATATATATATATATATATATATATATATATATATATATATATATATATATATTATTATTATTTTTTTTTTTTGCATGACACAGAGTAACCCCAGAATTGGAAAGATGTAATATCATTTGTTTTAAAGTGTTTGTGAGGAATGGTCAGCTGATTCATAAAGGAAACTACAGCCATGATTGACAGAGTATTCCAATCAGTGTAGGTGCTATGAGTAATCGGTCTGTATGCCAATTTGTCCAGGATTTGAAGTGTCCCCAAACAGGAGTAAGCACAGAGAGAGGAGAAACCTCTGCTGCCTCCTGGAAATGGTACGCTAAAATCAGAGGAAATAATGAGTTCAAGCAGTGGCGGGAGGAAAAAAAACAGGCAGAGAGATAATGATAACAAGCGCAGGGAGGAAGACAACAGAATGAGGGAAGATAGGCTTCCTAAGGTCCTAGAGGCTTTTTCCGGAATGCACAAATAGTGGAAATATTATTTTTAATCAAAGATGGTTCTTGTCTGTTGACTTTCAACTCTAGATCTATTTACTGCTTTTCTGTTTGTTACTCGACTTGTGACGCAACTTGAAGGGATCTGCCACATTGAGACTTGGGACTTGAAACGTGACCAGTTTGACTTGCGACTTCACTTGGGACTTGGACCTCATGACTTCTTTTAGATTTGAATTTGTTTAACATTCGTCCCATTATTTAGATTAACAAATTGTAATGGTTGTGTTAATGACGCATACAAATTAAAAGATTAAAAGTTGACATTGAGTGAGTGGTTTTGTTTATTCTGGTAAGAAATTAGTATTAAGATAGCAAACAAGAGAATTACAAAATCAACAATAAGATAAAGAACACAAATAACAACAAAGTACTGTGGGTGTGAGTGTGTTTGTGATGTCATGGGTCATCATGGCTTAGTATCAACTACTGACAAGGGTTGAAGTAGTTGTGATCGAGCAGTCCTGGGATGGGTGCGGGCATGAGGTCAATGTTACGACCTGGCTCATAGTTCGAAACAAAGGGAGACCACGCATAACTTAACTGTAAAAAGGAATACATTTATTATACTAAATAATGGATACAAAAATGTAACAAGCTGTGGACGTCTGTAGGATCAGTAGTGTATGCAGTGTGTGGATGAGTGGAGAGGGTGTTGTATGGTGAAAACAGACCAAAAAAAACAAAAGGTGGTGGAAACCAGCCTGCCAGTCAGGGAAGAGTGAAAAAAAAGTGTTGGCTGATGTGGCCAGCCTTTATAGCCTGAAGGCCAAGCCTGGCCAGGTATGCCACATCAGCTGACGATCCTCCCAGCTCTGCCCACTGGCCTCCTGAAACAAGCAGACTACCAAACAGGAGATCCCAACAGACAGAGTGGGAGGGACGTCACATGATCTGTGTACACCACAAGAGGTTCCACCTGATCCAACATACACATAAAAATGTTGGAGCCCAAATAAGCGCTTCCTTCTGTAACACAGAATAATTGAGCTGGTGCGAATTAAAGTTCTTAGAGAAGTAACTAATTGTATTGTCCACCATCAGGACATCTGCCTGCAACAGAACAGCGCCAACACCTACATTACTAGCATCTACATCGAGTATGAATGGATCATTCCGAGGGGCAACAAGCACTGGGGCAGAACACAAGAGTCTTTACATTCTCGAACGCAGCTTGACATCTGTCCGACCAAATTTACTTCACCTAAGCCTTAAGCAAGTCGGTCAGGGGTGCTACCACTGGGGAGAAGTTCTTACAGAAGCTTCGATAATAACCAACCATACCGAGAAAGCGCATAAGCTAATTAGTCATGGGAAGCGGACACTGCTCAACAGCTTCAACTTTGGCAAGCACTGGGCGAACCACACCCTGATCGACCACTTTGCCCAGAAAAGTGACCATTACCTTAGCAAACTCATATTTGGCCAGATTAACTGTCAGACGCACCCAAGCAACCTATCAAACAGTGCTTGTATATATTGGACGTTCTGAGATGAGGTATCTCTATAAGTGACCACGTCATCCAAGTACACCGTACATCTGTCCAGACCAGAGACAACACGGTTCATGAGGTGCTGAAATGTTGCAGGTGCATTACGCAAACCAAAATGCAGAACTTTATAAGAATACAGTCCAGAAGTTGTGATGAAAGCACTAATCTCCCTTGCTCTAGGAGACAAGAGGACCTGCCAGTACCTTTTTAGAAGATCGAACGTACTCATACATTTTGCAGAACCCACTTGATCAACACAATCCTCCATACGAGAAAGAGGAAAGGAATCAGGCTTTGTAATGTTAACTTTACGATAGTCTGGGCATGGCCTAAAAGATGCATCAGGCTTCTTGACTAACGGACAAGGTGAAGCCCAACGAACAAGAATGTTCAGCAATATCGTTTTCCAACATCTACTTGACTTCTGCATCTAAGTGCTTGCCCTTGTCAGGAGAAACACTGTAGAAGGGCTGCCTTATTGGCTGAGCATCTCCAACATCCTCAATGAGATGAGTACGAGAGGGCATATAAAAAAACAGTGCAGGATAACTTTCAATGAGTTCAACCAACTCAGTAAGTTTACCATCATCCAAATGCTCAACAGAGCATGCAAAATGGTAGATTATCTGACAATCAAGAAGAAGATCTCATTATTACTGAAACAGGATACAAGTGGAAAATATAAAGATCCAGTCCATTTAAAAAATTGGAGCCCCTTACACTTCAGTGTTGTGATGCAAAAATTATAGCAAAATGTATAGCGCATTCAATTAAAAAGGTATTGTCGGATATTATTCATTCTATTCAGACAGTTTTTTTATATGGAAGATACATTGGAGATAATATAAGGCAAGTATTGGAAACAATAGAACACTATGTAAAATCTGGGAAACCAGGCCTTCTATTCATAGCAGACTTCGAAAAGGCATTGTAGTGTCGAGAAAACGATGCTAATTATGCTGTGAGAACAAGGAAATCCGCTGACACTGTCCTCGATTAGAATTATTTATTACATTTGAAGATCTCAGCGCCAATTTACAGACATCTGCAGACATCTGGAGAATAACCTGACCCAATCTCTAAATATGTTATTCTGCGCTCCTTTGTCCCAAACCATAGTATATATATCCTATGTAACCTGATATGGGTGTTTTCCCCTACAGACCAATCCCAGGACTCCACCTAACAGACTTCCTCTGTTTTATGGTGCCCCTATAGAACTACTCTCCAGATGCTTCCCTTAAGCTGAGTCAACATCCTCTAAGACCATTTGCAACCATTAGCAAAGTCATAAATTGTTCAGATACCACAGCATTTGATAAAGTACGACTGGGGTTTATATATAAATGCCTGGAGCATTTCAATTTTGGAGAATCTCTTATAAAATGGGTCAAAATCATGTATAGTAAACCTAGGTGTAAAATAGTAAATAATGGCTATTTCTCAGAAAGTTTTAAACTGTCAAGAGGAGTGAAACAAGGTTGTCCACTATCGGCATATCTATTTATTGTGGCCATCGAGATGTTAGCTATTAAAATTAGATCAAACAATAATATCAAGGAATTAGAAATCCAGGGCTTAAAAACAAAGGTGTCATTGTATGCTGATGATTCATGTTTTCTTTTAAATCCACAACTAGAATCCCTCCACAGCCTCATAGAGGATCTAGATACATTTTCTAACCACTCTGGATTACAACCAAATTATGACAAATGTACTATATTACGAATTGGAACACAAAAAAATAAATGTTTTACATTACCATGTAGTTTACCAATAGAATGGTCTGATGGTGATGTGGATATACTCGGAATACATATCCCAAAGGAAATAAATGATCTCACTTCAATAAATATTAATAGAAAGTTAGCAAAAATAGATAAGATCTTGCTACCATGGAAAGGTAAATACCTGTCAATTTGTGGAAAAATCACCCTGATTAACTCTTTAGTATTATCCCAGTTTACCTATTTGCTTATGGTTTGCCTACGCCTAACGAACAGTTTTTTAAATGATATGAGAAAAAAATATTCCATTTTATTTGGAACGGCAAGCCAGACAAAATTAAACGGGCCTATTTATATAATGAATATGAATTCGGAGGATAGAAATGATTAAATATTAAAGCATTAGTCCTATCACTAAAAGCTTCAGTCATACAAAAGTTATACTTAAATCCGAACTGGTTCTCTAGCAAATTAGTTAGATTGTCTCAACCAATGTTCAAGAATGGCCTTTTTCCCTTTATTCAGATTACAACCACTCACTTTCAGTTATTTGAAAAGGAAATAATCTCCCGAATATCACTATTTCTAAAACAAGCCATAGAAAGTGGATTGCAATTTCAATTTAATCCTCCAGAAATGACAGAACAAATAATGCAACAAATATTGTGGTTAAACTTAAAAATAGTAATTGACCAAACCTTTTTTTTTTGACAACATTTAAAAAAAAGGCGTAATCTTCGCAAATGATATCATCGGTAGGACTGGTGGAGTTATGTCGCACATTCAGCTAACAAAAACATATGGAAATGTCTGCTCTACCCAAAATTACAACCAAATAATTGCAGCCTTACCGTAAAAATGGAAGAGGAAAGTGGAAGTGGGAGAAAGTAAGGAACATGTCTGTCATTAAAGAACATAATTGTTTAAGGAAAACTGTGATAAATAAAAAAGTATAACAGTTTCATTTAAGGACTAAAGGATTGACAGCCGTCCCATATAGATTGCAAAATAGTTGGGAAGAGATTTTTGACGTACCGATCCCATGGCATAGTGTTTATGAACTGATACGCAAAACGACACCGGATTCAAAACTTAAAATCTTTCAATTTAAATTATTATATACAATTCTTGCTACCAATATAATGATATTTATATGGGGGATACAATCTTCCCAGCTCTGCAGATTTTGCTGCGAAGAGACAGAATCATTAGATCATTTGTTTTGGTACTGTCCTTTTGTAGCTTGTTTTCGGACACAGGTCCAGCAATGGCTAAAGGATTGCAATATTTACCTGGAGCTAACCCTGCAGATAGCACTACTGGGTAATCTGAAAAGTCATAGTCAATCGATCAATAATATAATAATACTTTTAGCAAAAATGTTTATTTTCAATTCACAATCTGTAGAAACAATGAGAATAGAAAGGTTCAGAACTTTTGTAAGACATCACAGTACAGTTTAAATATATATGGCAAATATAAATTATATATGAATGGTGTTAGGAGATAGATGGGAGGTGTTGAATGGAATTGAAGGATGGGACTAATAACAATTAACAACAAATAATAACAAGATAACTAATAATGTAAGCATACTGTGTCCATAATAAGTATATAGGGTTGTAGGTTGGGAGCTTTTGTGAAAGAGCACAGTTAGAAAGATATGGCATATAGAAGCAAACCAGATGGACATCATGAAAATGATCGGAGAGGTTGAGAGTAGAAGAAGTTCAGGAGATAAAACAAACAAAATATAATTATTGTAAAATTGACTGTGTCCATAAAATGTAGATAGTAAGTATAAGCTGGAAGTAGAGGCCTAAGCATTGTTGTTCACTAGTTTACTCCAAGTAGGGAAAGGGTGGCGGGGTTGGAAAGTAATAAAGATAATATTTAAAAAAGAAGAAAAAGAGAAGAAAAAGAAAAAAAGAAAAAAAAGAACTGAGATTGCAGAAAGGGCAGAACTCTAAGTGAACTGTCACCTGACTTAACAGCAGTCGATGCCAAGGAACGAGAGTAGTAAAGGTTTCAACAAACTCACATAAAAGTTGGGTGGCCTTCCTTCGCTTAGGAGTTGCAACCAGATAGCTCTGTTCAGACACTTTGCGCATCACTGTGAATCGACCAGTGAACTTAGCCTAAATAGAAGAACCTACACTAGGTAACAGAGCTAAAACCTGGTCACCAGGGCTAAATTGTCTACGTTCAGACTGAGGGTCATAAATATGCTTCATCTTTACTTGTGCACTTTCCAGTTTCTCTTTTGCCATTTCGCCAGCAGAGAACAGTCTATCAGGAAAACCACTGACATAATCAAGTACATTTTGTGGTGGCTCTACTGTTCCCCAGCTGTTCTGCAACACAGCCAAAGGGCCACGCACTGCATGTCCAAAATCCAGATCATTTGGACTAAATCCTATACTCTCCTGGACAACTTCTCTAGCTGCCAACAGTAACCATGGCAAACCTTCTTCCCAATCACAATCACACTCTAGCTCTGTACAGTATGCACACAGTAGAGACTTCAGAGTTTGATGAAAACACTAACTCACCCTGACACTGTCCATGATAGGCAGAGGACTGGTTATGCTTGACACAAAGCTGCTGTAGCACTTGTGCAAACATGTGAGGTACAATTTTAGCCTTGGTCACTCTGAATGACCTTAGGATTGCCAAATACAGAGATGAACTGAGATAAAGCCTTCACAACAGACTTAATAGTTACTGTGAGTAGAGGATAAGCAGCAGGGTACCTGGTTACTTGGCACATCACTAAGCAAATAGCTACTGCCATAATTAGAGCGGGGCAAAGGACCGACACAGTCAATGATTAAATGTTCTCCCGAGTGGCGCAGTGGTCTAAGGCACTGCATTGCAGTGCTAGCTGTGCCACCAGAGATCCTGGTTCGAATCCAGGCTCTGTCGTAGCCGGCCGTGACCGGGAGACCCATGTGGCGGCGCGCAATTGGCTCAGCGTCGTCCAGGGTAGGGGAGGGAATGGCCGGCAGGGATGTAGCTCAGTTGATAGAGCATGGCGTTTGCAACGCCAGGGTTGTGGGTTCGATTCCCACAGGGGGTAGGGAAAAAAAATTCAATAATGTAAGTCGCTCTGGATAAGAGCGTCTGCTAAATGACTAAAATGTAAATGTAAAAATGTTCAAAAGGCTGCCCAACGGCAGGAATAGGATACAGAGGAGCAGGTTTAATTGACTGATTTGGCTTACCAGTCAACTGGGATGTGTGACATGTTTTAATATAAGCAGAGATGTCAAGTTTCAACCTTGGCCAGAAAAAATAACACTAAATATAGTAATACGTTTTTCTAACTCCCAAATGTCCAGCAACATTATAATGGGAGGTTTGAAGCACTGTCTGGTGAAATATAGAGGGCACTACAATCTGCATGATAGGATCACCTACAAAGTTTTCCCCATGAGGCACCCACCTGCGAACTAGCATACTGTTTTGAAGCGAGTAATCTTGTGCAGAGCTTTCTATCCCATCAGCTGGCAACACTGTCAAACAGCTACTTCAAAGAGGGGTCATCCTGATGTTCCTTCACCAAGTCATCACGAGAAACAGACAAGAGATGCGCAGGCAAAGGTGAGTCAAACGGTTCTGTAACAGACAGAACTTTGTTCAGTTACTGACATCACACGGCTCATGTGTCACGGCACAAGCTGGATAGATAACTGGACTATCTGGAGAGTTCTGACTCCTCAGGAGCACGGAGAACAGGGGTTTGCTGTGTAACCACACCCCAGCCCAGTACACCGGCCAACTGGTTACCCAGAATGAGATCAATACCCTCAACTGGTAGATGAGGATGCACACCAACACAAACCTTTCCTTTCACAAAATCTGAGTCAAGTTGCAATGTATGCACAAGAACAGGAAAAACGAACATCCCAATCCCACGAAATGAGCATAGAATCACCTGTATCTGACTAAGAAGAGAATGGCAATATGGATTCACAAACAAATTATTCCACAGAGCCTGTGTCTCACAAGATTTTGATTGGAACTTTCTCATCACGTCCTACCAGGGATATATAACCCTCAGAACTATATGCAGCCCTGTCAGAAGCACTAGCTTTTCCAAAAGGTTCTGCATGCTTCTCAAGCTTAGAAACAGTACTTCGACTAAGTGACATAGCTAGGCCAGAAAACTGTACTTTTGAGTTGCCACCAGATTTTTTTATTTTGCTTTAAGGACATTCATCTTTCCAGTGTCCCTTACCTTGACAGTAGTTACAAACTCTTTAGATAATTTCTACAATCAACCTCATGAAAACATTGATCTGCTCCCAACCTTGAAAACTTTTGGCGAGGGAAGAAGTACTCTTTATGGGCAGAATAAGTACTCTTCATGGGCAGTTTCAGTATGACTACCAGGATAAAAAAAAGCTTTAGAAACCACATTTGTTTAAGCAAGTCAGCCATGTTTTGTTTTTTTAAAGGCAGTAAATGAGGCTGAATGAACTGTTTCGCTGCCAGACATGGCTCCGCTGATAGCCAGGTGTAAGATGTTGGGACTGCTGTTGGGACAGCTTTATGTATGCCCTAACAGTTTGTGGGCACCGTTTGTCACCGTTATAGTGCAATGAATGTATTGTTTAGTGTTGTGGCTTTGCTGGCATGCATCCCACATTATATTTCTGCCACACCAAGATTTACATGCTAAAACCTCCACTGCTCATGATCCAATATTGTAGTATTCAGCAATCTGTGCCATCTGCTCTTTAGTGCATATAGATGAAATGATAAAGGTAAAACCTAATAAACATGATTGATACTTTGTAATCCAGATGCATGCTTGAATAGTGAATATAGTCAATGCAGTGTGTAACTGTTCTGTAATGTGTGTATGAATCATTTTTTTAAAGAAAGTGTCTGAGTCACGCCACCAATATAACAGGATATGAGACAGAGGCCCCACCTAGAGAAGCGCACGTACCCCTTATAAGGAAACTATGTGTGGTACTTGGACTTTGGAAGATGGTGGTGGCGTGACACCGAAAGCTGTTAATCATGTACATATAAGGGAGTAACTGTGTATGTTGTATAAACAATTCATTCTGTGTAAAAGGAGAGCTCAGATCCAGGGAAGGCAATTGCTCCATGGACCAGCTCGGCTTTGTTGCGCTTTAATAAAGTCAATTTCCGAATTCACAAGCTCAGGTTTTTTGAGAGATACTTCTGAGTTAAATATTTCTACCACATGCACTGCTCCAAAAAGTGCTTCAGATGGGCAATCAAACTTGTCTACATTACTAGCCATGATAAATTCAACTAAATTACCAATATAGACTGAAAAAGACAAATGCCTACACAACTAGTGTTGGTACATAGTGTACACTGATAATGTGAAGGACAACCAAGACAAAATGGAACCTCCCCCTATTCTAACTAGTACACTTATCTGACTATCTAATCTCAACCCTAGTCTTCATGCAGAGACTGGCAGGGGGAATTTATGCACTGGTTCCATCGGAAACAGAAAGGCAACCGGAAAAACAGTGACTGATCTGAACCAAGGAAGTGCTCCCAAGGCAATTTATCACAAATTGGCTCTACCCGGTCTCCACCACACTAGAGAGAAATCAAAATGACTGACCTCCTTTTGAGATCAAGTCACTGAAACCTACAAGGGGATAGTTGGTTCCTACCAACTGAAGTGGCTATCCTTACCAAATAAATGTAACATGTACCAGCACCTAAAACCCCAATGATTAGGAAAACCCTCCCCTAACCTGGACGACGCTCGGCCAATTGTGCGTCGCCCTATGGGTCTCCCGATCACGGCCGGTTGTGACACAGCCCGGGATCGAACCCAGGTCTGTAGTGACGCCTCTAGCATTGCGATGCAGTGCCTTAAACGTGGCGCAGCGGTCTAAGTAGTAGTGAATTGTAAGTGGTAGGATTTGAAGGTGAAATATTTTTTTTAACGTTTTTTTAGAAGAAACAGTTACAGAAATATGTATATATTATCCCTGAAAAATTCATACATTTTACAAAATACGTAAATGTGTTGCTGAGTGATGCTGAGTGATGCTTAGTGTACTTGAAGCCATACTCTATTAGAAATCCACTTAAGATGGCCTTGGATGACATCTACATTTTTTACATTTTTAGTCATTAAGCAGACGCTCTTATCCAGAGCGACTTACAGTTAGTGAGTGCATACATAATTATTTATACTGCCCCCCCCGTGCATCCTGTTACAGTTACGTAATACTGCAAACCAACCTCTACAACAATTGACATAAGACTGTTTGCAACATGTTCTCACAAACGCACATTGATTCTTATGTCTTTTAGGACCAAGAGAGAGTAATTCTGATTGATTAAAAATACTATACTTTTGGTTCTAGCAGTGTTTAGGCCTTGTCGAATGTGACTCTTCTCTTTTTCCCCATTTCCATACATTCAAGATAAGTTGAGGTGATACAATCCTTATGATAGTTATATGCCTGCCTCACATCAGAATACCTCGAATGGGATCGAAAGTTGTTAGCAAACACTCAATGAAGGATTGAAAGAAGATTATATGTAATTTAACCTTGAGCTTCCCGAATTTAAAGTATTTATATTTATTTATATTTTATATTTTTTTGCATTTCAATTATTACATACTGTTTTATCCCATTCATACCAAGATGAAAACCAGCCATCTTTAGCATGCAGTCTTCTGTAGCTGCGGAAAACCGTCAACAGGGCCTGGTCGTTCCAGCTGTCTGGAAATCCAGAGCGTACTCCGACGCTGTCCTGGACCCCTGGCGTAGACGGAGGAGATGCTCACCTCCCTCTCTGCCCTATGTTGGGTGGTCGAAGACGGCACGGAAGAGTTGGGTGAAGCACTCATAGGACTGCACTTCTGGACCATCCCTCTCCCAGATGGCGTGCACCCACTCCAGAGGCCGGCCTGTCAGCACAGAGATCACCAAGGAAACCTTGTCCCTCTCGGAGGCCATCCCGGCATGACGGGCAAGGTGGAGGTCACACTGCAGGAGAATCCCCCTACTGTGAGCTCGGGTGCCGTCAAACCAATCCGGGAGGCGCAGGTGGACGTTGCTGATCAGACCTGGTGATGTAGATGGTGGTGGGGTGGCTGGAACAACCGCAGGGAATTGGGAAGGTGGTGGTGTAGCCTGCAGTTGGCGTACGGCCCGGAGCACCTCGTCCATGGCAGTCCCGAGGTGCTCCAGGCACGAGTCATGGTGGCAGCGCTTCGCTCTTACAGCGGAGAGGTCGGGATGCCAGCAGTAGGTTCGGCAGCAGCTAGAAGGCCGACGACGCCGAACGCCTGAGCAGGACAGGAGGTGAAGCCAAAGCGAAGGCTGGTGTGACACGTAGGCAACTTTGTATTCACCATGATAGGAAAACATTACAAGGTAACTATTTACAAAATATGGTGAGCAAAAAATGTAATAAAATCTATGTTTATTGGTCAAGTGTTACTTGCTAACTCTCCTCAACAAAGCAGTACAATATCAATATCAATCAATAATGAAATGTCAAATCCAAAATCCAACAATTAGTAGTAATAAAAAGTAGAAGAAAAAATATAGTAATAAAAACTAGTAATGAGAAGTATGTTATAATAGAATATACAGTATGCGTTATAAAATGTGTTATGTCATGATGACTGTTATATACAAGTAGGGGTGTGCCAACATGGCAATGCTCATATTTGTAATCGTATCCATAAATTGACAGTTGGTAGTTGATAGTCGGATCGGATGATACTCGTGATCGTGTTTTAAAATGCCTAAATACACTACATGACCAAAGGTATGTGGACACATGCTCGTCGAACATCTCATTTCAAAATCATGGGCATTAATATGGAGTTGATCCGCCCTTTGCTGCTATAACAGCCTCCACTCTTCTGGGATGGCTTTCCACTAGATGTTGGAACATTGCTGTGGGGACTTTCTTCAATTCAGCCACAAGAGCATTAGTGAGGTCAGGCACTGATGTTGGGCGATTAGGCCTGGCTCGCAATCGACATTCCAACGTGTCAAATTAATCAATCTAATTGATGGTTTTATCAATATCCGCAATATGAGTCTTGAGTTTAAGGTGTTTTGAAAAGCATTCACAGAGGTGATTTAAATGTATCAATATAATGTAGGAACTGTATCCTAACTACCACTATTTTTTAAGCAATAAGCTTTACTGGAAATCCTCTTGTAACCTACTCATTAATCCCCAGCTGTTGAATATATCACATTGTTATGCAGCCTCCCCATCTGTCCTAAGATGAATCACACCTCTGACTCAGTCAGAGCCTTCCAGCGCTTTGGGCTAGCTCCCTGGCTCGATTACACCTCTTGATGTCTGACACATACACAGGCATGGACACACACACACATACATACACACGTGTGTGGCAAAAGTTAGGAGATACAGTATCTAATCAATGGAAGATGGAATTAAAATTACGGAATTAAGTTAAAGGAGAAGAATAGGCTACAACGACCAAGAGCCAACAGGTAGACTGCTAATGTACTTAATATTTTGAATGTTGTTATTATTTGTAACTGTAGGATTAGAAATTGCATGGACTGCAGCCTCAACTAGGCTAGCTACCTAACGTTAGTTAGCTTAACTAGCTTCTCCCGGTTTGATACAGTCAATACAGGTACTACGTAATCATATTTGATGATAAATAAACTAGCAATGGCAGCTATTAGTCTACTTTACCGCGAGTCGATTTGGTTGGTTGCTGTCTCTCCCTCCCTGTTCCCTGTGTCACTCACTCACAGTACGGCCCCTCCCCCGCCTTCTAGAGCAGCACCTCTCTTTCCATCTCTCTTTATCAGCTCCGGTTAAAAAGTAGCTTAAAAAATAACTTTTCTGCTGCTTCCCTTACTCGGATCGGATGGGTCTGGATCCGACCAAGCCTATACGGAACGGGTCTAGTTGTCCTCGGGTCCGTTTGGAACGGGTCTCTATATTTAAAAAATGTATTTATGCATATCGGGTCTGGGTGGGAAAGACCCAGGTACATTTTGGAACGGGACCAACTTTTTGGACCTGTGAAGACCTCAAGATGGAAGGTCTCTCAACAGGCAAAGTCACGTGCTAACAAGGCTCAATTAGCTCGTGTCCACACTTTCAACAGTAGGCACCTATAAAGATCAAATGACTGAGCAAATAATTTAATACCCGAGTGGTCATGTGATCACTGATATAACAATATACAAGGCAGACTGTTCTTGCAGGTTAGATTATTATTGAGTCATTGTTACAGGATATTCTTAACGTCAAATCATTGTCTGGAACGTGTATTGAAAAACTGAGCTGAGCCACAAAAGGATCACTTTGGCTAATAATGTGTGTTCTATCCAGCCTTTTGAATGAATCTGGCACTGTCTCACACTGGCATTGGCTTGAATGATTAGCCAATAGTCTGTACAGACAGAGATGGCCAAAGTCCCTCGTCAGTCAGTCCCCTGTCGTACAGTCACACTATTGGAGGATAGATCCGCTCCAAGTGTCAGTGAGCCAATCAATTAGTCAGCTTGTCAGCTACTGTCTGTAAATGAGCCAATGAAGCTGCAGGTGTTCCAAAAGCTTGTGTCAGAGAACTGGTATGAGCCAACTCTTTGATTTGTACTTATTGACAGAACAGGTGTCATCTTTTCTAGTTTAAAAATAAATACAAATAATTTGAATGGGAATACTTCAAAGCAGTGGTCAACAACCGATTGACCGCAATCATTTGGTCGATCTCCAAAACAACCATGATAAAGCCTTGCATTCCTATTTTATTTTTTTGTAAATTTTTTGGGCACTTTTGGCGTTAGGTGCACTTGATTCAGCAGCCATAGCGCCGGGAAGGCAAAGTGTTCCCATTTTGAACCATTTGCATACCCGGCATGCCCAGAGAGCAAATCAAGTGCACCTATTGGCCTACAGCTGGCCAATCAGATAGCTCAGATCACTGCGTCTGCACAGTTTCCTCGAGCCATAGGCTGTAATAAGAAGCCTTGCGCGCACATCAAGTGGTCCTCTGTAGCTCAGCTGGTAGAGCACGGTGCTTGTAACGCCAGGGTAGTGGGTTTGATCCCCGGGACCACCCATACACAACAACAAAAAAATTTATGCACGCATGACTGTAAGTCGCTTTGGATAAAAGCGTCTGCTAAATGGCATTATATTATATACTGTGAGATTTCACAACTTTTAAAACCTTGACTAGAGAGAGACTCAATGAATACAGCAAAGAGCTGTTGTTTTTATAAGTTCATGTTTAAATTGTTATTCACCACCGTCAACACTTTAAGAAATAAAATGTGCGTTCTCCCTACTTCCACTTACGCTACAAACAGCACTGCAGCTGCAATGAATGAGTATAGCAAAGTGTTTCGATAAGCTTTCATTGTTATTAGTGCTGAAGTGAGGTGCAGCAGGGCAGGGCTAGTAATACCTCTCTCCTTTTGTCTGACCAAGAACATCCTCCAGATGTGATGCCCACCCTTGTAAACACCCTCATTGGCTGAGAGACAGGGAGGAGTTAAGGATGAGAGTGCTGCAGGGTGTCTGGGGGAAAAGTGAGAATTATTCTGCTAAGTGAAGCTCTGGCTGGCTGTGTGTGCTTTAATACCTTTTCTTTCAGTTAGTGTCTCAAACTCTCTGGACTCAGCCACTCACTCACTCACTCACAGACACACACACTCCTTTAATATATCTCCATCTATCTCTCACACTCTGCCTCCCCCTCTCTCTCTCTCTCTCTCTCTCTCTCTCTCTCTCTCTTTCTGTCTCTCTCGCTCTCGCTCTCTCTCTCTCTGACTTTCTATTTCTCTCTCCACTCTCTCGCTCTCGCTTACCCCTCTCCCTCTGTTTCTCTGCCCTGCTCTCTCCTCCTCTTTCTCTATCTCGGATACCTCTCTGGCTGAAAGTGTGGTAAATAGATGGCAGTGTGAGGCCAGAGGATGATGAGGCTTTCCTGCCAGCGGAGGCAGAGCCAGAGGTAGAGTCAAACGGCCACCTGCGGTCACGGATCGGACTACCTCCCAGTGTCTCAGACTATATACTTCACTGCCCAGTGTCTGCTTGGCACCCGAAGCTGAAGCGCTTTAAGTAAGCAGCTCCTCATTAGGCATAGAAACTCTCTGGACATATTAAGGGAATAATGAAGAATGAAGTGTGCTGAAGAGTACTGACTGAAGAGATCCTACAAAAACAATGAATGACACACACCAGCATCACCATGGATCATTCCACCTACGGAACCACAGCTCTGGAGCTCTGCCTCTCAGCCATCAGCAGCCCCAGACTGTGGCAGAGAGACACCATGGTTTGTCTGGGTGTTACGAGCAGCTGCTCATCTCCACTGAGGTCTTCCTCACGCTGGGCATCGTCAGCCTGCTGGAAAACATCCTGGTTATTGCCGCCATCGTCAAGAACAAGAACCTGCACTCTCCCATGTACTTCTTCATCTGTTCCCTGGCCGTGGCTGACATGCTGGTCAGCGTCTCCAATGCCACTGAGACCATTGTCATGGCGATGATCACTGATGGCAACCTGGGGATCGGCGGTGGCATGATCAAGAGCATGGACAATGTGTTTGACTCCATGATCTGTAGTTCCCTGCTGGCGTCTATCTGGAGCCTGCTGGCCATCGCTGTGGACCGTTACGTGACAATCTTCTACGCGCTGCGCTACCACAACATCATGACCGTGCGCCGAGCCGCCGCCATCATCACCAGCATCTGGACCTTCTGCACTGTGTCGGGCGTCCTCTTCATCGTCTACTCAGAGAGCACTACCGTCCTCATCTGCCTCATCATCATGTTCTTCAGCATGCTGGTGCTCATGGCCTCGCTGTATGTCCACATGTTCATGCTGGCGCGCCTGCACATGAAGAGGATCGCTGCTCTGCCGGGCAACGGCCCCATCTTTCAGGCAGCCAACATGAAGGGGGCCATCACCCTCACCATCCTCCTGGGGGTGTTCATAGTGTGCTGGGCGCCCTTCTTCCTCCACCTCATCCTCATGATCTCCTGCCCCAGGAACCCCTACTGCATGTGCTTCATGTCTCACTTCAACATGTACCTCATTCTCATCATGTGTAACTCTGTCATCGACCCGCTAATCTACGGCTTCAGGAGCCAGGAGATGAGGAAGACCTTCAAGGAGATCTTCTGCTGCTGGTATGGTCTTGCCTCTCTGTGTGTCTCTGTGTGAAATTCCCAGCAGATACTGAACCTTTTGGAGATACTGTATGTGAACTGTTCAGGGACAATGTGAACAGTTTCAAAGAAACCGTATTATAATATCTGTAAATAAGGACAACTTTTTGTTTTGCCTTATGATCCAAATAACAATTGCAAAATAGTTGAACATGACTCATGTTGATAGATTTCTCTCACTACCACACAAACTATTCAGTCAACACATGTAATGGCTATCATTACATAGAGAGGTTTGGGAATAGTTTTTTGCTTGTCTTTATCAAGGATGCCAATCATTTTGATTCCTATCTTTTTGAGGAAAAACATGTATTACTTATTAAAACGAATAGTTTTTTTTATATAAATAGTAAGCTATATTGTATGCAAAAAAATGGGAAATTATGTTATTTTACATTAAAACAATTTATACAAATACAATATTTTGTTTAACAAGTAATACCCGTGTTTTCAGTACCTTTCAATAGCTCACCTTGTGAGGATAATGGCACTGAGCCTTTTTCTATAATGTTTTATGAGATTGGAGAATGCATTGGTTGGATATTAGACCATTCCTCCATACATAATCCTTTCAGATCATTGATATCCTTCGCCTGTCCGGAGACTGAGATGGCCATTGCAAAATGTTGATTTAGCGGTCAATTAACCATTTCTTTGTGGAGTCTGATGTGTGTTTGGGGTTATTGTCTTGCTGGAAGATCCACTTACAGCCAAATGTCAGCCTCCTGTCAGAAGCAACCAGGTTGTTGGATACAATTTTCTGGTACTGGGTAAAGTTCATGATGCTCTTGACCTTAGCAAGGGCCCCACGACCAGTGGAAGCGAAATAGCCCCATAACATCAAAGATCCACCACCACAACATTTTAGAGTAGGTATGTTTTTTTTTATCTGCATGTAAAAGCCTGGAGTTTGCTAAACGGCATTGACGCTTGGATTGGAACTAGTGCTATGGTCAGATGACAGGAAAATAGAGCTCTTTGGCCACTCACACCAGTGGTGGGTTTGGCGTAAAAAAGAGGAATCATATATAGAAAAGAACCCCATACCTATTGTAAAATATGGTGGTGGATCTTTGATGTTATGGGGCTATTTTGACTCATATCATTTTGAGAAAAACATTTATTACTTGTTAAACAAAATCTCTTTCCTTTTTTTCAATTGTATTAGTATAAAAGCATATCTTTTTCAAAATAATTGGGCATACAATATAGCTCAGTATTTGTATTATTTATTTTATACAGTCTTTATTCCTCATCTTTATCAATGGTGCCAATCTTTTTTATTATTATATTTTTGAGAAAAACATTTATTACTTGTTAAAGATGCACTATGCAGAAATCGCTCCGCCATTTCACTGTTGTTAAAATTCAAATAGTTTGCCTAATTTCAGTTTGTGACAAAACAAGCAAGTATAGTGTAGAGAATCATTGTAGCATCTAAACCGCTGTGAAATATATATTTTTCAATTGTATTAGTATAAAAGCATATAATTTTCAAAATAATTGAGCATACAATATAGCTCAGTATTTGAATTATTTATTTTATACAGTCTTTTTTGCTCGCCTTTATCAAGGGTGACAATCATTTTGGACCTGACTGTATATGTGATCAAAAAAGGAACTAATCCTACTGCTATACAGAGCCAAGGAAGTGAATGAATAAATAAAATACTTGGCTATCTGCTAAAAGACAAGGGGAGAGCAATACAATATTGTTTCATTGATATGTGCAAGTAAAATGCATCAGTGTACTTTCAATTAATATAATATAATATACCATTTAGCAGACGCTTTTATCCAAAGCAACTTACAGTCATGTGTGCATATATTTTTACGTATGGGTGGTCCCGGGGATCAAACCCACTACCCTGGCGTTACAAGTGCCATGCTCTACCAATTGAGCTACAGAGGACCACAATTAAGTAGCCTTTGCACGTCATTCAGGATAAACATTTTCCAGATATGTCATTTCCAGATGTGGTTTCCTTGTTCTTAATGATGTGAATAGAATATTATGTTAGATGAGTCATGTAGATATGTGATTTAACTTTTTCGTGAGGAAGCTTCTGTGGATATATTTTGGTGATGATTAGCCTATTCATTCCTTGTGGAACATTCTGCCTTCAATGTTTACTATGACTCTAGGCTAAGAGTGCCAATCTTGACTAAACATTGCCAGTGGATGTGATTACGTATCGCTTTTTTCTTCCTATTTCGTGTGAAATTAAATGAAACTATGTGTTTTAAGGTTTTTAACATTTTGAGGTTGCAAGTGAAATCTTCTGAACGTTTTGAGGTTGCAAGTTAAATCTAACCAAGATTTCTACTCGTTCCCAAGTTTTAAGTTGCTTGCTAGTGCCATAGCATGGTTGCAAGGGAAACTAACACTTGATAGAAACATACAATTCACAATGTTTTTTTTTATATTTCATTTCACTTGCTGGAATGGGTTTAAAACTGGAACTGCAGAGCATTGGTCTAGTAGGCTAGTTCCTATTTTCAAACAACAGTTAGCTCTACTGGGAATGATACAGCAAGGGATACAAATGTCATGCTGATCTGTTGCTATTGATTTTGGTTATTTAGTTGGTTCCTTGTATTGACAATAACATACTTCACTGAAAGCTCCTACGGAGTCAGGCAGCCAGCTCTGTTCTAGTTATCAGCCAGGATAAATGAACAGGTGGATCTTGACATAATTATCTTTGGAACAGGAGTTGAAAGTAACAGTGTTTATTGATTATGTGGAGTTAAGCACTGGAAAGACGAAGTTGCCCATCCTCAGTCTCTTATTAGCAGAAGAGTCTATGATAGGTTTTTCCATCAATCCATTAGCCTGATTTAATTAAATTATTATTCTGTCTTTTATTAATGTATTTATTTGTCTCCCCTATATAAAAATATCTGACTCTGAAATAAACAAAACTAAAAATGTGACTTTGTCTCTAATTAGGCTTCTATTAGTGCAGTAGTGTGATGCCACCTCAGTTTTATTTTCAGTTTCAACAACAGCTGCCAGACGGCAAAATATAAAATGAGAAAATTGGGGAAGGTGGATGTCAGTAAGAAAGGTTTTCAAAGGCAGAGAACAATGATGATGCTCTCTCTCTCTCTCTTTGATGTCACATACCATACCTAGCAGCCTTCAGGTTTATTAGAAAAGGTTACATAACTTTAATGCTTGAAGGTCGCTGACTCATCTATGTAAGTTCTCCCAGACCTCTGTTCTGTTGGGCCTGCTTCCTCTGTTTCTTTACAATTCACACATTTACAATTACCAGATCACCTTGGATCTCACAATCCATGTTTGCACTTAAAGGGGCAATCTGCAGTTCAAACAACAACAAAGCTGGCACCCTACCACGGTTTTTGGTAAACAGCTATGGGATGGGGCTGGAGAAATGTAACCACTCTCAGATTCATAGACAGCACTATGGATGCAAGGACTGACCATCCATGGGTGTATAGTTTTGACCATGTTTTGAGTCTATATTGTTTATTTTTTTTTACAATTACATTGTTTACAAACAATGGATTTTGGGTTCTTATGGGCTGCAACAGTTAAACTAAGCTCATAAGGCATTTTAAGTTATATTCCTCAAGAATCAATGGGTTCTTAATGTTTTGTACACTATGTACAAAACATTAAGAACACCTTCCTAATATTGAGTTGCAACCCCCCTCCACCCCCTCCCCTTTTGCCCTCAGAACAGCCTCAATTAATCAGGGCATGGACTCTACAAGGTGTCGAAAGCGTTCCACAAGGATGCTGGCCCATGTTGACTGCAATGCTTCCCACAGTTGTGTCAAGTTGGCTGGATGTCCTTTGGGTGGTGGACCATTCTTCTACACACTGGAAACTGTTTAGCGTGAAAAACCCAGCAGCGTTGCAGTTCTTTATACAAACTGGTGTGCCTGGCACCTACTACCATACCCTGTTCAAAGGCACTTGAATCTTTTGTCTTGCCCATTCACCCTCTGAATGGCACACATACACAATCCATGTATGTACACAATCTCCTCCCCTTCGTCTACACTGATTGAAGTGGATTTAACAAGTGACATCAATAAGGGATCATAGCTTTCACCTGGATTCACCTGGTCAGTCTAGGTCATGGAAAGAGCAGGTGTTCCTAATGTTTTGTACAATCAGTGTACAGTCCAAAAACGTATGTAGCAATCACAGATTGCCCCTTTAACTAGTTTTCATGTTTCACTGACTCCACTCTCCAGGCAGTACATCCCTAGTAAAAAAAATCCTATAGGATTAGTGATTTTTCCAATAGAATCTTATAGAATTCTCACAATCCTATAGGATTTTGTGACACCTCTATCAGAATCCTATTGGAATCCTATTGTACTACTTTTTTCCTATTGGACATCAAAAGTAATCCAATTGGATCCTATAAAGGCTTTTGATAAGTCTTGTAGGATTTTGTCACCCCAATCAGAATCTTATTAAAAACAAAAAATCTTAATTGAACCCAATAAATGATAGTTTGTTGTCATAAGTTCCAGTACAATTCAATAACATTAATGACAACATTTTATATGATCAGAAACAACAGTTCTATATTAATTTCTGTTTTATTCACCTGTAAGAAAGCCTGTCCCTTTAAGAGTGACTGATAACATCATATCTAGCACTAGTAGGTGTGGTGAAGTTCTCGGAGCCCGAGGTTTGCACCGAGGGTCAGGATAAAGATGAGTCTGTGAGAGTAGGAATTACGTTTTTGGAAAAAGTGGACCCTTGCCTTTTGGCTGATACATTGGTGGTTTCAGGGTGGGTGAAAACAGAGTTGGGTGCTGTGAAATCGGTGAGGGTAACCAGAAGTGGTCTAGTGATAATTGTTTGTGTTTCTGCTGGTCAGAGGGAGCAGGCGCTCCATGTTAAACGAATGGGGGCAAGAAATGTGAATTGTTTTGCTCTCAAGAAAAGGGCGCCATTGAAAGGCGTGATTACTGGGGTAGCGGTAAATGTGAAAGCTGACCAACTGAAGGGGAAGACTCCCGGTGTTTGTGATGCTCGTCGTTTGGTGCGACGCAGACAGTGTGGCGTGAGTGGTGAAACAGAAGAGTCATTGTCTGTTCTTTTGAGATTTGATGTTGAGTCTTTGCCTGACAAAGTGATGTTAGGATATATAAGTTATCTGGTATGAGCTTTTGTGCCAAATACATTACGTTGTTACAGGTGTCAAGCTTGTGGGCATGTGGCAGCAGTGTGTAGGAGGGAGGTTCCTAGGTGAGAAGTGTGCAGAAGGACATAAGACAAATGAATGTGTAGCATTCGGGAAAGTAGTGGTATGTGTTAATTGTAGGGGTGCCCATGGGGCTGGGGATCCAAAATATCCGGTGCGAGAGAGGCAGGTTGAGGTTTCCAGGGTTAGAGTAGTGCAGAAGTTGTCATATGCTGAGACAGTGAAGAAAGTAGAAGAAGATGGGTCAAGGGGGAGGGATCCGGAGAGGAATGGTGTGAGTAGTAGATCTGTACCAGTACAGAGGGACAAACCAACAAGTGATATATATATATACAGAAGGCGGCAGGTAGCTTAGTGGGTAAGAGCGTTGTGCCAGTAACCGAAAGGTCGCTGGTTCTAATCCCCGAGCCGACTAGGTGAAAAATCTGTCGATGTGCCCTTGAGCAAGGCACTTAACCCTAATTGCTCCTGTAAGTCGCTCTGGATAAGAGCGTCTGCTAAATGACTAAAATGTAAAATGTAAATAGTCTTATTTGGTAAAAGACCAAGTCCTAATTATGGCAAGAACAGCTCAAATAAGCAAAGAGAAATGACAGTCCATCATTACTTTAAGACATGAAGGTCAGTCAATACGGAACATTTCAAGAACTTTGAAAGTTTCTTCAAGTGCAGTCGCAAAAACCATCAAGCGCTATGATGAAACTGCCTCTCATGAGGACCGACACAGGAATGGAAGACCCAGAGTTACCTCTGCTGCAGAGGATAAGTTCAGTAGAGGTACCAGCCACCGAAATTGCAGCCCAAATAAATGCTTGACAGAGTTCAAGTCACAGACAGATCTCAACATCAACTGTGCAGAGGGGACTGTGTGAATCAGGCCTTCATGGTCGAATTGCTGCAAAGAAACCACTACTATAGGACACCAATAATAAGAAGAGACCTGCTTGGGCAAAGAAACACGAGCAATGGACATTAGACCGGTGGTAATTTGTCCTTTGGTCTGGAGTCCAAATTTGAGATTTTTGGTTCCAACCGCTGTGTCTTTGTGAGATGCGGTGTGGGTGAACGGATGATCTCCGCATGTGTAGTTCCCACCGTAAAACATGAAGGAGGAGGTGTTATGGTGTGGGGGTGCTTTGCTGGTGACACTGTCTGTGATTTACAGTTAACCAGCATGGCTACCACAGCATTCTGCAGCGATACGCCATCCCATCTGGTTTGGGCTAGTGGGACTATCATTTGTTTTTCAACAGGACATTGACCCAATACACTTCCAGGCTGTGTAAGGGCTATTTTACAACGAAGGAGAGTGATGGAGTGCTGCATCAGATGACCTGGCATCCACAATCTCCCAACCTCAACCCAATTGGGATAGTTTGGGATGAGTCGGACCGCAGAGTGAAGGAAAAGCAGCCAACAAGTGCTCAGCATATGTGGGAACTCCTTCAAGACTGTTGGAAAAGCATTCCAGGTGAAGCTGGTTGAGAGAATGCTAAGAGTGTCCAAAGCTGTCATCAAGGCAAATGATGGCTTTTTAAAGAATCTCAAATATAAAATATATTTTGATTTGTTTAACACTTTTTTGGTTACTACATGATTACGTATGTGTTATTTCATAGTTTTGATGTTTTCACTATTATTCTACAATGTAGAAAATAGTAAAAATAAAGAAAAACCCTTGAATGAGTAGGTGTGTCCAAACTTTTGACTGGTACTGGAACTTATTTGGGTTTGCGAGACTTGACATCAGAAGAGTTACAAGGTTTGTTAAGTCGTGGAGTCCCATCCCTTCAGGCTGTTGGCCTGAAGTAGGAATAAATAGATTTAAATAGTGGAGTATGGTAGTTTATTATTATTATTATTGTTATTGTTGTTGTTTAGATGTTAGGGTATTTTTTGTATTTTTATTTTTTTAAAGCAAAGTATAAGGGAGTTATACCTCAGTCTAGTAGGTGCCGGTAATGCAACATTTATTGGATGCCAACCGCCGTTAAACCTCATCAAAGAAGAAGAAGAAGCATATCTAGCACTAACTCCCAAGTTCAGCTCAGCACCTTTGGCTGTGCAGAGAATCTCTGGTTTTCTAACATTATTATTCTAACTGTTTTATCCTTCACTGTGAATGCAAGAACTGTGAGTACAGTATTTGTTTCCTTATGTTTCCTGACGAAGTTGTCAATGTTTTAGTCATATTTTCATCATTGTACAGTATTTTATGCACTCGTTTTTATGCTAACTAAGAAACGTCTGTTAGCCACATTTTGCCTGTCAGCTGACTAGCTAGCTAAGTTGTAGCCATTTGTATCTCTTTTTTTTGTCACTGTATTGTTATAGCAGATGATAAATGTTTATCTTGCTTGTTATTGCTAAATATATGTGCCGTATTATAGGCAAGACAAATCCGTTTTCATGATTCTTGGTAGATCATCAAAATAAATCAATCACATCACATTTTTGGACTCATTCAGCAGTTTTTTAAAACCTAATTAAGTAGAATACTATTGGAAATTAATGTTGAAAGTTCCATTTATATTCCTAAAACATACTGTAAGTTGGAAATGATGCGGTTGCTGCTTCCCATTCACAATAACTTTTGATAAATATCCCAATGTTAAAACACAGTTTTGAAGTGTCCAAATCAATAATCAATAAACTGTTTGTGATATATTGAAAACCTTAACATGAAATGTACTACATCAATCAATCAATCAATCAATTTTATTTTATATAGCCCTTCTTACATCAGCTAATATCTCGAAGTGCTGTACAGAAACCCAGCCTAAAACCCCAAACAGCTAGTAATGCAGGTGTAGAAGCACGGTGGCTAGGAAAAACTCCCTAGAAAGGCAAAACCTAGGAAGAAACCTAGAGAGGAACCAGGCTATGAGGGGTGGCCAGTCCTCTTCTGGCTGTGCCGGGTGGAGATTATAACAGAACCATGCCAAGATGTTCAAAAATGTTCATAAGTGACAAGCATGGTCAAATAATAATCAGGAATAAATCTCAGTTGGCTTTTCATAGCCGATCATTAGAGTTTAAAACAGCAGGTCTGGGACAGGTAGGGGTTCCATAACCGCAGGCAGAACAGTTTAAACTGGAATAGCAGCAAGGCCAGGCGGACTGGGGATAGCAAGGAGTCACCACGGCCGGTAGTCCCGACGTATGGTCCTAGGGCTCAGGTCTCTCAGTTGGCTTTTCATAGCCGATCATTTAGAGTTGAAAACAGCAGGTCTGGGACAGGTAGGGGTTTCGTAGCCGCAGGCAGAACAGTTGAAACTGGAATAGCAGCAAGGCCAGGCGGACTGGGGGCAGCAGGGTGTCATCATGCCCGGTAGTCCTGACGTATGGTCCTAGGGCTCAGGTTCTCAGAGAGAAAGAGAGAACGAGAGAATTAGAGAGAGCATACTTAAATTCACACAGGACACTGGATAAGACAGGAGAAGTACTCCAGGTATAACCAACTAACCCCAGCCCCCCGACACATAAACTACTGCAGCATAAATACTGGAGGCTGAGACAGGAGCGGTCCGGAGACACTGTGGCCCCATCCGAAGAAACCCCCGGACAGGGCCAAACAGGAAGGATATAACCCCACCCACTCCGCCAAAGCACAGCCCCCGCACCACTAGAGGGATATCCCCAACCACCAACTTACAATCCTGAGACAAGGCCGAGTATAGCCCACAGAGGTCTCCACCACAGCACAAACCAAGGGGGGGGGGGGGGCGCCAACCCAGACAGGAAGATCATGTCAGTAACTCAACCCACTCAAGTGACGCACCCCTCCCAGGGACGGCATGAAAGAGCACCAGCAGGCCAGTGACTCAGCCCCTGCAACAGGGTTAGAGGCAGAGAACCCCAGTGGAGAGGGGAACCGGCCTGGCAGAGACAGCAAGGGCTGTTCGTTGCTCCAGCCTTTCCGTTCACCTTCACACTCCTGGGCCAGACTACACTCAATCATATGACCTACTGAAGAGATAAGTCTTCAGTAAAGACTTAAAGGTTGAGACCGAGTCTGCGTCTCTCACATGGGTAGGCAGACTGTTCCATAAAAATGGAGATCTATAGGAGAAAGCCCTGCCTCCCGCTGTTTGCTTAGAAATTCTAGGGACAATTAGGAGGCCTGCGTCTTGTGACCGTAGCGTACGTATTGGTATGTACGGCAGGACCAACTCGGAAAGATAGGTAGGAGCAAGCCCATGTAACGCTTTATAGGTTAACAGTAAAACCTTGAAATCAGCCCTTGCCTTAACAGGAAGCCAGTGTAGGGAAGCTAGCACTGGAGTAATATGATCAAATTTCTTGGTTCTACTACATACACATACATGTGCCACAATAGTAATCATATCACTTTTTTTAACAAGCACCTTATAAACTGCATATGCACCAAAAACCCTGTTGTTTTAACAAGTGGTAATTAATCACTCATATTGATTAGGGGGGAAATCAGGTTGTATGCGCTGTTGAAACTAACACAACTCAAAAACCACATGGAAACTGGAAATATTGTTTACATCACTCGTTAGAGGACAACCTGCCATTTTGGAGTGATGCATTTTGATTTGGGAGTCGCCAAAACTAAAAGAGAAACGCAACACTTATTTGTCAATCACTCATATTGATATCACGTTGAAATCAATAGAATGAGAGGGGGGAGTCGGGTTGCACATCCTGTTCAAACTAACCTTACTAAAAAAAACACACGGAATCTGGGAATGATATGTATATCACTGGTTAGAGGACAACTTGTAGAAGACAGCCAGCTACATTTTGGATTGTTGCGTTTTGATTTGTGGGTCGCCAAAACGGAAAGGTAAACGCAACACTATTTTGTACCTCTTAGATGTTAAGTTTTGGGGCCCTGCGTGGTTCTGGTACCAGTTCCGACCATCATTTTCGCTTATAAATCGATCTGTGGGCACCATCGATGGAAATGGCTTGCATTGAGCGGTAAGCCCTGATTCTCACGGACACAGGAGTATGTCTCTTTGGCCTGTGTGAAGCAGGATGTGAAATCTGACACTACTTGAAGCTGGGATGTCCTACCATTTCATTCGCTCTTGATCAAGAGAGACCTTTAGAAAATATAAACATTTTCTCTAACACTAAACATACAAATATGTATTTTACAGTTATAAGGAAGGTGAAATCTTATAGTTAGTCATTTTATATTTTGATTATACTATATTTAGAAAGCATATAAGTCATGTCAAGCCTTATTCAGACAGTTTTGCTGTATAGGAACTACATCATATAAAATATTTCATATTTTCATATTTTTATCATATTTGTACTGTGTACTTGACCTTGTGTCCTCAAAAGTGACCACCTCAGCAATTTATAAAACATTTTTACCAGAAAGGTGAGATTTTAACCTTTCTTGGTGATAGATTCATTTGTATCTTAAGAATAATGACTAAAGGATTTCACCCCAAATACAGTATAAATGTGTGAGGTGTGATGATAGCATCCATATAGAACAGACCTGGCCTTCGACGTTAAGGTTATAAACAGGCCGGTGATGAATCTTATGAACGATAAAGACGTTAACGAGATTGAAAAAGCATTTAAATCCGAACTGCAACGAGAAGGTCAGTAATTTTTATTCATGGGTTTTGGTGTGATTATTTGAACTTGTATGAGAATAATAATTATTGTGAAGAGCAGAGAATAGTTACCAAAATCTCATAAGAGAATTATGAAGGAAGGAAAAAGGGTCCGGAATTGACTCTGGGTAGATAGCTATTACCAAAATAAACTAGTTAATATTGAGATTGTATGAGATACAGTCTTTACAATATAAACAGGAAGGGGGATAATTATCGTCGTGTGAGATAGATAAATTAAACAAGTCGAGAGTAATAAACAGCTGGGGATTTGCTCTAACTCTGTCTATTTCATAAAACTGGAGCAGTTACGACCTCTTGGTTACGGATAGTGTTAGTAAAAATCGTATAAGGTTGTATAAATGTGAGACCTAATGATCCATCGAAATACGTGATAATTGTTTCAAGGGAGGGACTAAAATATGTCGCGTGAGAAAAAATAGTTGTCCCATCTGTTTCATAAAACTGGTGTCTTAAAAAACTGTGGGTTACGGGTTGAATAATTCTAATGGTTTATTACAAAAGCAGATCATAACATTTTTCAAAAGTCGCACCATTAATAAGTCCCAAAGGAAATAATTATTGATTGAATTATTACTAAACGGGGGGATTTCTTATTTTGCTACTGTCACGCCCTGGCTCTGGGGACAATGTTATGTTGAGCCAGGGTGTGTAATTCTATGTTTGATTTTTCTATGTTGGTCTGAGTGACTCCCAATCAGAGGCAACGAGTGTCAGCTGGGTGTCTCTGATTGGGAGCCATATTTAACTGTCTGTCTTTCACGTTGTGTTTGTGGTTTCTTGTTCGTGTTGGTGTGTGTTTAACCATAGACGTCACGTTTTTCGTTTGTTGTTTTGATCGTGTGATCATTTAATAAATATAATATGTTCACCCGCAACGCTGCGCCTTGGTCTCTCCATGACGATCGTGACAGCTACCATGGGAAATACATATTCTAAAGAGGTCCGAGAATTAACGGGGGATGAAAGATATAGCATTATGTTAAGGGTTTCGAATAAATATGTTTTATGGATCCATTTGGGAGAAGAGGTATGGATTTAGTGGGCATCTCGATGTGGAGAAATTAGAGGCTAAACTGTGGAACGGATTTGAAGAAACAGCGAGGGGAGGGGCTAGACACAGCGAGAGTATGGCTTTTGGAGAGTCAGGAAAGACTAGAGAATTTTGCTAGAGAGTGTAAGGCCCCGTGTAAATACTGTAACAAAACAGGTCATAACTATCGCGACTGCAGAGCTAAGGGAAAGGGCAATGTCCGGGAAATGACAGTCTATTTTTTGGTTCCACGGGTAAAATGTTTGAAGAAGTGATTTGTGTCGATTAAGAATTGGCTAAAAACACCACGAAGCGATTATTTGAGAGGTATCTATACATTTCTAACGATATATACGTATGAACTTTCTCACCCAAACGTAGACGTACGTCATGGGTGAGAAAGTAGAGAATATTAACATTTGCATTTTTGGTCATTTAGCAGACGCTCTTGTCCGGAGCGACTTGCAGGAGCCATTGGGGTTGGGTGCCTTGCTCGGGGGCACATCGGCAGATTTTTCGCCTGGTCGGCTCGGGATTGGAACCGGCGACCTCTCGGTTGCTGACACGGTGCTCTTGGTTATATGAGTTTAAGGTTGTGCCGTTGGTTGATTATGTGATAAGGTTTAATGGGTAATCGGACCATAACTAATGTGGTTATAGAAGTAATGTATAAATAGTAGAGAGCCAATAGAGGGTTCCATTAACTATTATGTTTTGTTGGGCATTTTAATAGCATAAGGTGAAATATGTGTGTATGAGTGAATTCAACGGCTGGTATGAATGGTAACCGGATACTACTGAGTATTTGGTTTGTTGATGTTGAATCGAAGATTTGTAGCGTGGTTGGGGTTAAATAGAAAGACTCACTTATTCAATAGGGAATGGGTGTAGGGAGAGAGAGTTTTTACGTGTATTAAACGTTGAATTAGATAGCTTTAGAAGTATTCTAGATAGGTCTATGAAAATATGTTACAAGTACGAATGACATTATTTCCTAAGAAGGAAGATGATTAGGGAAGGTCCCCGCACCTCCCCCGTTGTGTAGGAAGGAGCAGGGGGGGGGAGGGGTGAGAGACAGTACATAGTTCAGATGATAGGAATATAATTAAATGTATGCTTATCAACGTTATCAAGTATTTGTTTTATTAATTAGGGCCGAATCAGAGAGAACAGTTAAAGAAATTGAACAGCGAACTGAAATGGCGATAGAGCTGTGAAAATTGAGTTGAGGACAAAGGAGAATAATTTATTGCTCTGGTTAGCGGGAAAAAATAGAGACAGTCCAGCGAGTTAGATTGAGCTGTAAGATTTCAAGTAGAGGTCTATATACTTGACTGGAAGGAAGTGCTTTGATAAATTCAAATGGTTATTACTTTATTGTATAGGTTGGGTAACACCAGTGGTGTATGAAAATAAGTGGTGAATTCTAAAACGATAATTTGGTTTCGTTATGTGAACAATGGGATATCGTTTTTACTATTAGGATGATGAATTGAATAAACATTGGTTATAAGTATGAAGTTATTAAACAATATGTTTATATTTTAAAAACATCAATGCAACAGGTTGCAATGATTAAATGAATAGAAAGGGGTTATAGGGTTTTATTAGAAGGTGTAGTGAACTTAATGAAACGTGGTATTATATAGTGTCTTCCAGGATTGATGGAAGTCTCCTATAGCATTATGTTAAGGGGATGCCTAGGATAAAATATAATGTCTTACTTACACGGAGTATGTGATTATATTGGCTAATGAATGAAATATGACATTTACAGGGGCTAAAGGATCAATAGAAGGGGAGACAGATTTTCCTATGTGTTGGTAACAAAATTGATAATGGATCATTTGAGATGAGATCACATGGAGCAGATTTAGGGGTTCAATAATCATTGTGAGATTAGTTATGAGGAATTAGATTGATACAAACGATTATTGATGAGTTAGGACTGGGGATATCTGTATCATGTTTTGTGTGTGCTTACCATCTTTAGATTACTGAGGGTAATTGAAGGTTGACAAAATGTATAACCAGGAGAAAGAGATTAGTTTATCTCATTGGAATGTTGCCAAGGGCTAGGGGGAGCAGTAGTGAAGTTAGGCAGTATTTAGGTCGTAAAAGGGAGCTACCAAATTAAGTGGGGCCTGGCTATTTTTGATTGTTGTTTTTCAATTGGGTTTTTCAAATAAAAAACAACACACCTAGTATGATGATTATAAAGCGTTGTTATGTTGAATTTAGGGGATTTTCAACAGTTCATAGGTGGTGTTTACTATGCTGTGGGATGGAATGGTTTGTTAGGTGATATTTGAAACATTAAAATAACAGAAGAGGGAGAGAGCTTTCCCTGAATGAAAGATATCTGTTGCTAGTCAATTGTACTAATCTTGGATTACTTTTACGGGATATAAGTAAATTGAGATATTATCAAATGTTGTCATTTACATTTCATTTTTATTATGCTTTAACAAACAACAAGTTGGTATTTGAAACTAAATTAATGCAATGAGCTGCAGTAATCAGAGGAAGGCACAATCTAATGCAAAACAGCTATTGCCTAGATCATTGATTTAGTAATAAGATCAGGAAGATACGAATAATAGGAAGCTGGATAGGATAATTTAAGATAGGGACTAGCTGTCCAGAAATGAAGAATGATGAGCTTTTTGGGAATGATAGACTGCTGTAAAGCTTGGGTACTCCATTATGTACTGCATACTGGTAAATGAAGTAATCTTATCTATGGGAAGGCAATGGCAGCCCATGGTAAAATAATTTGGAACTCTGAGGAGGAAGAACAATTTATGAAGAGAAAAAAGTTGCTCACTTCCCTAACAGTCTTAGGTTTTCCTACATATAACAGGGATTTTACCCAAATGGTAGAGAGTAAAGAGGGATATATGACATTGGTCGTGATTTAAAGATGGTGATGAGGGAGTATTTTTTTGTGGGCCATTAGATATAACTGGGTTAATCACGAACATAGAGTTTTTATTCTTTGTTGCTAGGCAGAAGACTTAGGTGACCTAGGGTCGAAGTGCTTGCTCTTACTTCAATCCATGGCTGTCTTTTGTCTCTCTTCAAACATTGTGAAGGGAGCGGCACCAGGGTTGAGCAGAGTTCAGGCTAAAACCTGTCTCTCCTTTGCTATCTTCTTGATTGATTACAGCATGAAGGGGGGTTTGTGTTAGGTTTGAAAGATTTAAGTATGGACCTGTCATGTCCAACCATCAGTCTTCAGGTCAAGCCCGGGAGAGCCGTGGTAGAACAGAGTTTGAACTAAACATGAGTGTTTTTACAAGATAAGAGATTGATTGATTGGATTACTATTGATTCTGAACTGAATGAAAGTCGAATTTAGCCGCCATAAAAGACAAAGGAAGTGGGAGGAGCAATAAAGAAGCATGGGACAGTCTCAAAAATAAATAAGGGATGGCAATTGGATGATAAATTACCAATATTACCTAAGTGATTGTTTAGGTAGGTGGTAATATTGACACATGAGCAGAACCATGTGTCAAGAGGGGGGAAGAGGCTAGTGGTAGGATTAAATAATATACGAAGGAGAGGACAAAATACTTTTATAAAAATAAAAATAAATTTTAGATACAGTCTAGAAAGAGAATACTGATGTGAGCGGTTTGCCAGAGGTTTTGTGCCCCACAGGTGAACTAAAGGAGAAGGTGACCCACTCTATCTAACCAGGTGACTGGTGAGCATCCAGTCCCTAAAGAAGAAAGACTGGAAGCAGGTCTGTTGGGAAAGGCCCTATCAGGTTATATTGGTCACTGCCTTTGCCTTTAGAATAGCATAAAGAGCAACCTGGGTCCACGTTACCCACTGCAAAAAGGTAAGAACACATACAAGCACCACTGAACACACGCAGAGTTAGAGAGAAGAACTGGACCAATAGGGTCTGGGGACCACCTCTGTTAACGAAGATCTCCTACCCCGACCTATCATCACTGTAGTGTGTTCTCAGGGTGTGAGTATGGGGTGTTACCAAGCAGAAAGACTGAGGACAGGAGAGGGTTGGCGGTTTTTGGGAATAGGGGTAACTTGAGCTGCATCACCTAGGTTCACTTTAACTCCTGGCGAATACCAGTGTTACAGACATAGAAATGACACCCGTAACTTGGGTGATTTTGATGGCTGTAAGGAGATAATTCATGTGACTGATTTAGATAGGGGAGGGGGGAAAAACATTATGAACTTTACCATCCCTCTGACTGATGTGTGGTGGGCATGTACTAACAAAGGGAGCATTCGACAGACATTACCAGAAGGATGGGTGGGTACTTGTGCCCCAGTATTGTTGGTCCAACCTGTAAGAATTAGTCATCAAAGACCAGTGACAGGAAGAATAATCAGGAGGAGAAGAAATATAGGTCAGGAAGGAAATAACCTAATTTGGATAGATGGTATAGGCATCCCCAGGGGTGTTCCAGACGAATACAAAGCTATGAATCAAATATGGGAGTGTTTTACCACAAAATTTTTCTGGTGGGTGACAATAAACAAGAATGTGGATTGGATCAATTATATCTATTACGACCAACAACGATTTATTGGCGGGACTAGGGATGCAGTAAAAGGGATTTCTGAAATTATCCGCCATCCCACTCATGACTTAGTAAAAGAGGTTGGCTCTAGATCAGGCAGAAAGGGCCAATGTCTATAGAATGATAAGCCATTGTTGCACATTTATCCCTAACAACACCACACTGGATGGGACAGTCACCAGAGCTCTTGCAGAATTAACTGCACTAAGTAAAGAATGAGCTGAGAACTCAGAAGTTAGTACATCGTGGATAGGGTGGTTTGATGAAATGTTTGGTAAATGGAAAACCATAGCAGCCACCATCTTAGGGGCGGTCAGTGTTTGTATGGGTATTCTTGTATTATGTGGTTGTTGTCTTGTTCCCTGTGTCCGAGGATTGGTGAGTAAGGCGTTGGTGAAATGCAGTATCTCAACAATGATGAGAGATGGACCGACTCCGGACTCTGACCAGGGGAATGTGAAAAACGATCCTCCAGGCTTGGTGGATGACGAGGATTTTGACCCTGAAAGATCGCCATTGAAAGCATTCCAGGGTGAAGGGGACTAAGAAACGGTTTATAGGTGGGCGGAGCAAAGTGCCTTTGTGTGTCAAGGGATATAAAAGCTGTATGTATGTTTTTTGGCGCCAGAGCTCTCCATGATTAAAAATACAGATTATTCTTGCTGGTTGCGGACCTTTGTTTAATTCATGATTAAACCAGAGAATTTACACCCTCTGGGAATTATTCAGAGCATTAAGTTTGATTAATTAGAGATAGAAATTCTCGTGACACTTGGAGTATGCAGCATTACTAGTTATTGGTTATGGCCCTCTCATGAAATAATTACTTTTGGGAATTACATTTGATGACATTTAGTTACATTTAACTGGTTTTGAATCACTCATATCTGTATCAGTTTGAAATCAATAGGGCAGGGGCAAACGTTTGGGGTGTATGCACTGTTTAAACTGATAGTGTTCAAAGGACAAACTAAATCTGATAATAATTTTCATATCACTGCTTCGAAGAGAATTTGGTGAAGACAGTCATCTAAATTCTAGAATGTCGGATGGAAGTTTTGGGAGGCTGCCGAATCGGGGAAGGAAACAAATCAGTTGCTTTGTTATTTAACTTCAACGACTCATGACACGTCATAGGATATCAACTGTGACAAGAGGTGGCTGTTATTTGAGTGATAGTTTGACTCTCAAATCCATGTATAGGTGTGAGGTCAGCGACTTTTATAAAGAGAGCACCCCGATTTTTCCCTGCCATTTGAGTTTGAAAATGATAGTATAATTCTAAGTCCTAAGACCACCAGCGCATATGACAAAATCAACGATACAAAACCAATGATATTGATCTGTTTTAAGCAACTGATTTTGTGTCCTTGTGATCACTATAAACATTTACACTAACATCTCTAATCTGAGTTTAAAATGATGCGCAATTAACCTCAATTCGATACAGTCAAAACATGAGGTTGTGTAATGTAGTAACACATACTTTCCAAATAAATCAACATTTCAATTTAGGCTGATTCTGTACACATATATTCCTCACTAGTTCAACCATTTATGCACTCACTAACTGTAAGTCGCTCTGGATAAGAGCATCTGCTAAATGACTAAAATGTAACATTTACAGAGTAAAAAAATGCTCTTAATGTGCAATTTAACCGGGCGCTCTAGAAAGAGCTCCCATAGTGACTGTGCAGCAGCCCGATCATTCGCCCTGCCTACTTATTATAACCTGTCAAGCCATAGTATTGATATTATTCTATTCATTGTTATTTCAGAACACATTGTATGGACACTACAATTAAATAAATACAGCTTTATTGGACAATCTCACAGGTAAATATGAATGTTTATGTTAAACTGCAATCAAGATTAAAGACCAGTAAACTGAGGAACAGCCTCTCTCTTGTGTCTCTGGAGCACAAGCTTCATATCCTTGCCTACTCACACCAGTGATAATTCTCTGAGGTTCTCAACCTCTTCAACACACCATCACAATATGGGAGTGATTCAAGGCTGCACGAACATTTGCAGTATGACCAATAGAAGAATCCTGTCCGATTTTGGAACAAGTCCTATTGAACTCCTATGGGATTCTACCCTATAAGATAGGTCCTATCCTATAGGACAGGTTTCAAAATCTGATAGGATTTTCTATTCATTTTCTTTTATTGGAATCCTATAGGATTTTTTGACTAGGGACTTCTTTGCAGGCATCACTAGAACGTATCCACCGGGTTGGTCATTTATGCTCATCCAAATGTCATGTGGATGGTGAAGCCTTCCTGATCCCATCCATGGCAGCTAAGACATGCCGGTCAGAGGGAAGGGAAGGTGTCAAGATCCAATAGCCTTGGTTGGGGCATCAGTAATCTGAGCACACAGGTCCATCTCAATACTCGGTCCAACACCATCATTTACAATGCACAGGAAGGACCTGGGATACAGCTCTGCATACAGAATACAGGTCTGCGTCCAGTGGAAGGAGGAATCAAGGTTGTCTGTGGTGGACACAGTGTGAAGGAAGGATTGATATGGTGGGAAATGAGAATGAATCCCTCTTTGTGTAGGTTCATCGCAATGGCTGAAGTTGTTGAAGTGGTCTTGACGCCACACAAAGAATACCATGGTCAGAGCCATATACAGTATATACAGCTCTGAACATGGTGTAGCATTTTTCATACGACACTTGTTGTGTCAATAAGTCTGTGGTTCAAACCAGTTCAATAATTCACATTGAGTCATCATATAGCAGATATTGTGTACTGAATGTTATTGATGTGTAGAATAGGCTACATAATGTTGTGGTATAAATTAATATTGAAATGGTGAGCTGCAATCCAAAAAATCCTGATGATGTTTTGAGGAGCATCAATGTCCGCTTAATTGGAGATTTCGTATGCATGAAGATATTGTATGCAAAGCCATGAGTCATGAAGATTATAATTGGACAATTTATCAAGGGTGTAAACAAAAATGAATCCATTCTGTTCAAAAGAACATGGTCAATATCAAAACAGGAGAGAAAACAACCCCATTGAGAGTCTATTATACTCACGGAAAATGTAATAGCCTACTCCCATCTTTCCTTGGAAGACGATCAAAATGGTAACAATATTATGGAGAGCATCTGTAAGAATTAGATAAGAATAACATTACAATGAAGTATCATATGTTAATGTACAAACATGAATAGCTATTCTTGTATACTCAAAATGACAGTGCAGTAGTTGGGACAAATTGTACTCTGCATTGACAAGCAAGGCATTGAAGTTGTGTCATAACATGCAATAGCTTTGACTGACTCAGAGACAAATCTATTCATAAAGATTTACAAACATTGAGATGAAGATGTCAAAGCACAGCACAGAGTTGCTAAGCAACTGGCCATGGGAGCAAACAAACTGGAGTGGGTGTGGTAGGATAGGATCTAATCACAATCATTTGCTGATTTGATGTACAAAAACCCAGGGGCACAACTTTCACTGGGGACGGGGGGGACATGCCCCCCAGTTTTATCATTGGAATGTGATACAAAACGAGGCAACGGTGTGCTTTAGGACCATGCAGAAGCCTCCGAGCGGTCGGGTAGGCTGTTTGGAGTGTTTATCCGACTGTCCCCCCCCACTTCTAAAACCAAAGTTGTGCCCCTGCAAAAACCTAATAAAAATATTAAAAGTGGTCAGCTAAGGTCATCACTGCTTCCTCAGATTTGATTAAATGAGGGAAAGGATTTGTGAGTAATGAGCAAAAGGAGATTGATATGGGCACAATAATTATATTTATTTGATGAATAATTCCTACAGATACAGTTGAGCATTTGTCAGTGCCATCACTGCATTTGGTCTAGAAATGGCTCCATAGTCATCAAACGTTCACTTTGTGAATTCTGCCTGCATCCAACATTGTCAGCACCGGTCAAGAAATTGGCAAACACAATCAATTAAACACAAATGATGAAAACTGACATGTCGATGACTGAGTTCAGCACATAAAGAAAGTTAATAAGTCCTCATTAAATTGTACTGTATCTGATTAGACAACAATAATGTCAGGTAAACATATATTTTTGATACACCTGCCTACCTGAGTAAAACTTAGACAGTGAAGCAGGTAGACATGCTATTTTGATTTTCAACCATTCAACTCATACTTTAAAGCAGGGGTGTTAAACTCATTTTAGCTCAGGGGCCACATGGAGGAAAATCTATTCCCAAGTGGGCCGGACCGGAAAAATCATGGTATATATAACTTAAAAACAACAACTTCAGATTGTTTTATTTGTTTTAATACGATCAACAGACAACATAAAGCTGGAGCCTGAGGACAGTGTGTCCAAAATAGTACAAGCACAACATCACTATTAATCATAAAACACGTCAAGTTTATTTGAAAATTCTAAAGAAAAAGAACACACAAACACACAATGCCTCAGTGATTAACAGAACTGTTTCACAGATCACAGAACTATATAAGGGTGTCATTTCTCAGGCAGAAATGTAGATAAAAATAATGAAATCCTGTTCCCCAAACAAGTGCAAGAACCACAGAGTCAAGAATAGGTTAAATAAAATAAAATCTATTAAAAACAATAGCACATCAACTTAAAAACATATAAACATAAAGCTGGAGCCTGAGGACAGTGTCCAATCATTGAGGGCGCACCATCTGTAGCCAGGCTGACAGCGCGGGACCAGTCCAGTCCGACCCTTTTGCTTCAACTGGCTGTCCAAATCCACTGAAAGATCGGAAATCCTGTCTGCAACTGTATTTCTTGTCAGGCTGATATTTGCAAAAGCCTGCCGCTTTTCAGGGCACACAATCTCCGCTGCCTTCATCATGCATGTTTTTACAAATTCACCCTCACTAAATGGTTTTGAAGCCACTGCGATTTCATTAGCAATGAGGTAGCTAGCTTTCACTGCAGCGTCACTGATGTCTCGGCTGTGAGTAAACACAGACTGCTGTTTCTTCAGACCCGCCAACAGTTCATTCACCTTCTCTCATCTCCGCTGTCCTTGAAAGTTGTCATATTTGTCGGCATGAAGACTCACATAGTGGCGACGAAGGTTATATTCTTTCAGCACTGCAACATGCTCTGAACACACCAAACATACAGCTTTCCCATTCAATTCCGTGAATAAATAGGATGACCATTTTTCTTGGAACACTCTGCACTCTGCGTCCACTTTTCTCTTTTTTGACAGAGACATATTGGGGCAATGAGGGTGCCAAAGCACATACTGTTAAAAGTAGAAGCCGTAATAAATATCGCGGGCAAAACAAAGTAGCTCATTGGCTGCACGTGCTTGACCTACTTGCTCTGCCCCGGTATAAACAGTTTGCTTGCTTAACACACTTGCTATTGCGCCATCCAGTGGATGCAATTGGAACAGCAGTTTATTTTATTGAAAAATGTCAGCGCATTTTTATACTTTACACCCAAAAAATATATATATATATTTTGTATTTTTGTATTTTTTTCAAAATCATCTCGCGGGCCGGATTAAACCCGTTTGCGGGCCTGATCCGGCCCGCGGGCTGTACGTTTGACACCCCTGCTTTAAAGCCTTTCAAATAACCTAGTACCTGCGTGTCACCACAGGTACATTTGCAAATAAGAAATACCATCTTCAGGCTGAATCCCCTAACACCAGTGGATGATTTATGGGTCTAAGTCAGAGTTACGCGATGGATGCATCTCAAATTATGATGTGTCCTGTCATCACAGTGATTTGTATCATGATGCCTTGGGCAGGTTGTCCTCTGGTGTGGTCTCATACTTCTTAGGGACTGTACGTTATTTATAATGAGGGATACCTGGAGAAAACCGGACCTTTCTGAAATGAAAATGGATAGCCCTCCCTTCAGTAAAATATATTTTTACCCGACCCTCCCTTATACCCAAAATAATAATTAAAGCAAATTGGATAGCAGAGAACATGCCTACCATTTACCTTCACTCCTAGGACAGACCAGAGCCTTAGATATGCAGTTTTAGAAACTGTTCTTCGTTTTGTAAGCATTACATGGCAAAGTAGCCAGAAGGTTGTGGATTCGCAGACCTCCGCGGATAAGGGTAGGGGTGAAAAGAGATCCATTATAATAACAGCACTGCATTAATCTATCATCTTATTTGTGGTCCGAGAAAATATAACCTTTTATAAAAGCATTTCATGCAATTCTACGTCATTTTATATGACTGGAGACAAGCATAATCTTTCTTAATACAACAACAAAGCATGACAACGAATGAGCGCATGCTGCAGCACCAGAGACGCTTTGATTTCTATACAGGCTATTGTTGAAAAAGAAGATAGACAACTTTAGCACTGTTCCAAACTTAGACTATCAACTGTAAAAATGTAGCGCAAAAAAACAAGTTACAACTGAAGTATCTGAACATCAATGAATTCGAGCAGCCACATACAGTGGGGAGAACAAGTATTTGATACACTGCCGATTTTGCAGGTTTTCCTACTTACAAAGCATGTAGAGGTCTGTAATATTTATCATAGGTACACTTCAACTGTGAGAGACGGAATCTAAAACAAAAATCCAGAAAATCACATTGTATGAGTTTTAAGTAATTAATTTGCATTTTATTGCATGACTTAAGTATTTGATCACCAACCAACCAGTAAGAATTCCGGCTCTCACAGACTTGTTAGTTTTTCTTTAAGAAGCCCTCCTGTTCTCCACTCATTACCTGTATTAACTTCACCTGTTTGAACTCGTTACCTGTATAAAAGACACCTCTCCACAATGGCCAAGACCAGAGAGCTGTGTAAGGACATCAGGGATAAAATTGTAGACCTGCACAAGGCTGGGATGGGCTACAGGACAATAGGCAAGCAGCTTGGTGAGAAGGCAACAACTGTTGGCGCAATTATTAGAAAATGGAAGAAGTTGAAGACGACGGTCAATCACCCTCGGTCTGGGGCTCCATGCAAGATCTCACCTCGTGGGGCATCAATGATCATGAGGAAGGTGAGGGATCAGCCCAGAACTACACGGCAGGACCTGGTCAATGACCTGAAGAGAGCTGGGACCACAGTCTCAAAGAAAACCATTAGTAACACACTACGCCGTCATGGATTAAAATCCTGCAGTGCACAAAAGGCCCCCCTGCTCAAGCCAGCGCATGTCCAGGCCCATCTGAAGTTTGCCAATGACCATCTGGATGATCCAGAGGAGGAATGGGAGAAGGTCATGTGGTCTGATGAGACAAAAATATAGCTTTTTGGTCTAAACTCCACTCGCCGTGTTTGGAGGAAGAAGAAGGATGAGTACAACCCTTAAGAACACCATCCCAACCGTGAAGCATGGAGGTGGAAACATCATTATTTGGGGATGCTTTTCTGCAAAGGGGACAGGACGACTGCACTGTATTGAGGGGAGGATGAATGGGGCCATGTATCCCGAGATCTTGGCCAACAACCTCCTTCCCTCAGTAAGAGCATTGAAGATGGGTCGTGGCTGGGTCTTCCAGCATGACAATGACCCGAAACACACAGCCAGGGCACCTAAGGAGTGGCTCCGTAAGAAGCATCTCAAGGCCCTGGAGTGGCCTAGCCAGTCTCCAGACCTGAACCCAATAGAAAATCTTTGGAGGGAGCTGAATGTCCGTATTGCCCAGCGACAGCCCCAAAACCTGAAGTATCTGGAGAAGGTCTGTATGGAGGAGTGGGCCAAAATCCCTGCTGCAGTATGTGCAAACCTGGTCAAGACCTACAGGAAACATATGATCTCTGTAATTGCAAACAAAGGTTTCTGTACCAAATATTAAGTTTTGCTTTTCTGATGTATCAAATACTTATGTCATGCAATAAAATGCAAATTAATTACTTAAAAATCATACAATGTGATTTTCTGGATTTTTGTTTTAGATTCCGTCTCTCACAGTTGAAGTGTACCTATGATAAAAATTACAGACCTCTACATGCTTTGTAAGTAGGAAAACCTGCAAAATTGGCAGTGTATCAAATACTTGTTCTCCCCACTGTATCATCAGTAGGCCTTTATGCACTTAAAAAAAAAAAAATATTTGGGAAACTCTCATTTTCTAATTTATTCTATTTTATTCCATGATATTGTTGTTACAAAATAGATTTATGTTGACTGTGATTAATTTAGTGCTAGGCTAAATTAACAAACTAGGCATACATAGCTCACTGCTGTCACGCCCTGACTCTAGGGACTTGTATTTGTTGAGTCAGGGTGTGTAATTTCTGTACTGGGTTTGTCTATGTTAGTTTCTAGATCGTTTAGATCTATGTTGGCCAGGGTGGTTCCCAATCAGAGGCAGCTGTAGCTCGTTGTCTCTGATTGGGGACCATACTTAGGTAGCCTGTTGGCACTAGTGGGGTGTGGGATCTTGTTCCGTGTGAGGTATGTTATTTGTCTACCTTGGACGTCACGTTTCGTTTGTTGTTTTGTCGTGTGTTTAGTCGTCAATAAACATGATTGCATATCACGCTGCGCTTTGGTCCGTCTCATCCGTAAACGATCGTGACAACTGCATGATCCTCAAACCAAAGACTGGCCAAACAAGTGTTTCTAAAAGTGAATTCAAAGGCACTGTAGAATGACTGTATACAGTGCCTTCAGAAAGTATTCACACCATTTGACTTTTTCCACATTTTGTTGTGTTACAGCCTGAATTTAAAATGGATTAAACTGAGCTTGTTTTTTCACTGGCCTAAACACAATACACCATAATGTCAAATTAATTAAAAATGAAAAGCTGAAATGTCTTGAGTCAATAAGTATTCAACCCTTTTGTTATGGCAAGCCTAATTAAGTCGAGGAGTAAAAATGTGCTTAACAAGTCACATAATAAGTTGCATGGACCCACACATACAATGATCTGTAAGGTCCCTCAACCAAGCAGTGAATTTCAAACACAGATTCAACCACAAAAACAAGGGAGGTGTTCTAATGCCTCGCAAATAAGGGCACCTATTGGTAGAAAAAAGCAGACATTGAATAACCCTTTGAGCATGGTGAAATTATGAATTACACTTTGGATGGTGTATCAATACACCCAGTCACAAAGATACAGGTGTCCATCCTAACTCAGTTGCCGGAGAGGAAGAAAACTGCTCAGGGATTTCACAATGAGGCCAATGGTGACTTTAAAACAGTTACAGAGTTTAATGGCTTTAATAGGAGAAAACTGAGGATGGATCAATAACATTGTAGTAACTCCACAATACCAACCTAATTGACAGAGGGAAAAGAAAGACGCGTGTACATAAAACAAAACATTCCAAAGCATCCATCCTGTTTGCAACAAGGCAGTAAAGTAATACTGTAAAAAATGTGGCAAAGCAATTAACTTTTTGTCCTGAATACAAAGTGTTATGGGGCAAATCCAATTCAACACATTACTGAGTACCACTCTCCATATTTTCAAGCATAGTGGTGGCTGCATCATGTTATGGGTATGCTTGTAATCGTTAAGGACTGGGGAGTTTTTCAGGTTTAAAAAAAACGGAATGGAGCTAAGCACAGGCAATCTACACTGGAGTTGCTTACCAAGAAGACAGTGAATGTTCTTGAGTGGCCGAGTTACAGTTTTGACTTAAATCGACTTGAGAATCTATGGCAATTAGACAGAACTTGAAGAATTAAAAAAATAATAATGGGCAAATGATGCACAATCCAGGTGTAGAAAGCTCTTAGAGATTTAACCATAAAGACTCACAGCTGTAATCGCTGCCAAAGGTGCTTCTACAAAGTATTGACTCTGGGGTGTGAATACTTCTGTAAATGAGATCTTTCCGTATTTCATTTTCAATAAATTAGCAACAAAAATGTTGTGTAGATGGGTGAAAAAAAAAAACAATGTAATCAATTTTTAATACAGGCTGTAACAACAAAATGTGGAATAAGTCCAGGGGTATGAATACTTTCTGAAGGCACTGTAGCCTAATAAGGCATTATTTCCCCACATTATTATTTAATTCTAAGTAATTCTATATATTTTATTTTATACAGCCTAAATGCGAAATGTATAGCCATGTTGTTGAGCGCTCCTGCCAGCGTGTCACTAATGCTTCACAATTGATTTCTTAAATGGCAGGCTATAGCCTTGAAATAAGAATAATATAGCCTAAATAATTCATTTTAGTTCCTTCTTAGGCTACCTGGCTTGTTCCTGACTGATTTAGAGTTAGTATGTTGTTTAATAGCCTGTTGAAATGTCGAACATCAATTTATAGTGACAGAATCACACATTACTTCCCAAGCAAAGTAAATGTTTTGTCTCCTCAGCTATAGAAGGTTGTAGCACAGCCTCTGAATGTCATAGAGACAAACCAAAGATATCCCATATGCATCGGAGTCACATCTTTCCCCGGCATTTTACAGATTGCTTCTAGCATAAAGCATTGTGGACTAAAGCGTCATTATAGATCACTTTATATAATCAGGTCCATTAAGCTAACAAGGGGTAGGCCTATACTTTTAGCCATTTTCTTTAACAAAAGCTAAAATACCCTCACATACCCCCTCAATAGCGGAGCACATGGTCTCTTGGGCTAGAACAAACTGTGTCTATATGCGTCAAGACCATTTTTTTTCACAGTCACATCTTTGACATATGCCTAAAGCTTTTGTCTTGCTCTCTACATCTCACAAAAAGCAAATTGACGGCTATCAACAATAAAAACCTGTTTGCTACATGTCCAGTGTTCCTTCAGTAAGCTACAACATGTCCCATGTTCTTCGAATAAGTAAGATGGCTGTTTTCCAGGCAGGGTGAGTGGCGCTGACCAGTGACGGAAAAAGTACCCAAATGTCATACTTGTGTAAAAGTAAAGATACCTTAATAGAAAATGACTCAAGTAAAAGTCCCCCAGTAGAATACTACTTGAGTAAAAGTCTAAAAATATTTGGTTTTACATATACTTAAGTATCAAAAGTAAATGTAATTGCTAAAATACACTTAAGTATCAAAAGTAAAAGTAAAAGTGTAAATAATTTCAAATTCCTTATATTAAGCATACCAGACAGCACAATTTTCTTGTTTTTGATTTATTTATGGATAGCCAAGGGTACACTCCAACACTCAGACATCATTTACAAACGAAGCATGTGTGTTTAGTGAGTCCGCCAGATCAGAGGCTGTAGGAATGACCAGAGATATTATCTTGATAAGTGCATGAATTGGACCATTTTCCTGTACTGCTAAGCATTCAAAATGTAACGAGTACTTTTGGGTGTCAGGGAAAATGTGTGGAGTAAAAAGTACAGGAATAGGAATGTAGTGATGTAAAAGTTGTCAAAAATATAAATAGTAAAGTACAGATACCCCAAAAAACGACTTAAGTAGTACTTTATGCTTAAGTATTTTACACCACTGGCGCTGACATACTTGGAGACGGTGACAAGGGTGGCTGGGTCAGCGCCTACAGAATGAGCTCCACCGCCAGGACCAGTCTCTCAATCTCCTCCTTACTGCTAATGTGGTGGGGCAGCTCTGAGTAGTCACAGGTCAGCCCCGCCTGGTGCACCTTAATCATCACCACCACCATCCCAGAGGGAGACAAAAGGAGACAAAATCACAGGTCAGACCCTGCTGTTGCACATTCATCATCATCAACATAATCATCATCACCCCTATTGGAGAGGGAGAAGCACCAGGAAGGGAGAGAATAGTATGAGCCATCCAAATAATGAAAGCCATCTTTTTATCAGCATTGTGCCTTTAAGAGTAAAAGGTTGGAAAGAGGCAGCAAAATGAAACCCTTTTAGCTGTTAATGACAGGCTATATATAGAGATTGACGTTTTCATCATTAGTGCTACATTATGTTCTTCCTCATCCCATTTTCCTTCCTTCCCTGGAAATAAATTGAATTAGCAATTCAAAACACCAATGGTGATGACTATATCGGTGAAAAAAGCAGTCCATTTACAAGTTTGTAGTCCCGGGCCTCGTTATGATTGTGCAGGCTGCTCACTAGCTTGACCAGAGATTTCATACTAAAAAACAACAGAGATACAAATAAAACCTTAGAAAACAAGTATGAGTTATAGATTTTCCACCATCAGATCCTCCTCTCCACCCTCTCCGAGTTGGGCATCTCCGGCGCTGCTCACTCTTGGATTGGGTCCTACCTGAGAGGTCGCTCCTACCAGGTGGCTTGGCGAGAATCTGTCTCCGCACCACGTGCTTTCACCACTGGTGTCCCCCAGGGCTCAGTTATAGGCCCTCTCCTATTCTCTCTATACACCAAGTCACTTGGCTCTGTCATATCCTCACATGGTCTCTCCTATCATTTCTACGCAGACGACACACAATTAATCTTCTGATAACCAGGTGGCGAATCGCATCTCTGCATGTCTGGCAGACGTATCAGTGTGGATGTCGGTTCACCACCTCAAGCTGAACCTCGGCAAGATGGAGCTGCTCTTCCTCCCGGAGAAGGACTGCCCGTTCCATGATCTCGCTATCACGGTTGACAACTCCATTGTTTCCTCCTCCCAGAGTGCAAAGAACCTTGGCGTGACCCTGGACAACACCCTGTCGTTCTCCGCTAACATCAAAGCGGTGACCCGATCCTGCAGGTTCATGCTCTACAACATTCGCAGAGTACGACCCTACCTTACACAGAAAGCGGCACAGGTCCTAATCCAGGCACTTGTCATCTCCCATCTGGATTACTGCAACTCGCTGTTGGCTGGGCTCCCTGCCTGTGCCATTAAACCCCTACAATTTATCCAGAACGCTGCAGCCCGTCTGGTGTTCAACCTTCCCAAGTTCTCTCATGTCACCCCGCTCCTCCGCACACTCCACTGGCTTCCAGTTGAAGCTCGCATCTACTACAAAACCATGGTGCTTGCCTACAGAGCTGTGAGGGGAACGGCACCTCCTTACCTTCAGGCTCTGATCAGACCCTACACCCAAACGAGGGCACTACGTTCATCCACCTCTGGCCTGCTAGCCCCCCTACCTCTACGGAAGCACAGTTGCTGCTCAGCCCAGTCAAAACTATTCGCTGCTCTGGCACCCCAATGGTGAACAAGCTCCCCCACGACGCCAGGACAGCGGAGTCACTGACCACCTTCCGGAGACACTTGAAACCCAGTGGTTGTCCCACTGGCTATCATAAGTTGAATGCACCAATTTGTAAGTCGCTCTGGATAAGAGTGTCTGCTAAATGACGTAAATGTAAAAATGTAAATGAACATCACCTCCACAACAAGGAGGCACCCTACAGTCCCATGCCTGTATCTCTTTAACTAAAATGATAGCCTTATGACAGCCAAATCTAATTCAGACTGTGAGCAGCCAGGTCACCTGTGATACAAGTCAGTATTTCATGTCCATCCATGTCTGAGGACGTCAGGAAATGACGTGGAAACCGGCCACTCGGGGCAACAGTGAGCGCTGTTACCTTCAAGTAGGTTTTGGTTTTGCCAGGGTGCTGTGTATGGGAATGGCAGATGGGTGTAAGCATCTGCCTCTGATTACAAAGGTTGAAAATTCTAATCCAGCGATAAAGTAGTTTTTTATATTTTTGTTTTAAGCCTATCCTAAACCTTAACTTTTACCGTAACCATTTGGAGTTAATGCCTGAACTTAACCCTAACCTTCAAAATTTGGAGTTAATGCTTAAACTTAACCTTAAACACTTCTAAATTTGACGTTTGGAACAACTTCGAAATTTGACGTTTGAGAAACATCTAATTCTGACATGAGACTATGAGAGCTGTTAGCAACGAGAGGCAGACAACAGAGAGGTGATCAACCCCCAAGGAAAACTTGATTACACACAAAATGTATAATATCTGTTCATGGTAGGAAAAGCAGAGATATTGATACATGAGGAAAATATCACAATAAGTAGATCTCAATCTAATCTCTCCCTAGTTCTGATATGGTGCTGGTATTATATGATTGACCAGTGCTGAGAGAAGGGTTCTTAAGAATAAAGGGTTCCGACTGAAGATTAGGCCTAGCTGGGGTGATGCAGCAGTTTCTGCCTGGCAGCTAGAGCAGATTGATCCAGGGTTGGCAACAGAGTTACTGTAAGGCAGGTATAGATTTACCCTTTCCAGGGTTGGCAGCCCAGCGCCTGACAATCTCCTTACTATCATCCTCCACCAGGTCTGCAAACGCTGCCTCCAGATCCTCCAGCTGCCGGATACGTCTCTCCACACACTGTCAACTCCTCAAGAAAAAAACACAACATGACACAGTTGTAGTGTACAGTAGAAGACACTTTCGGAAAAGGCAGTATCTCTTATCTCATCTGGGTCTTCACTAGGTTTAATGAAGCTGTATAGATAGCTCCTGTAGAATATTGTACTCCTCTTATGGTATACAGAGGAGGGGGACTAAAACTGATGGCGTCAAATCATGACATGATTGCCAAGGAAAAACCAACATGTCTAAACATCTTAAAACACTTCAGCTGATACTAAGTAAGATATCTGCTACATCTAAGCAGTATAGGCTTCCTTGAGAAGGCTAAGCCTCTCGTTTCCAACAGTTACAGATCATTGCCTTTACCTGTGTATACATCTCCTTGAAGGGATTCTTACAAGAGAAAAAAATCAAGGTCGATGTCAAGTATGTATGGATCAGTTTGTTTGATAATGGAGAGAAGGCTGTTCACAGCGTAGGTCGTTGAGACCTCAATGTCAGTCTTTGAACAAGGCTGTTTGCAAGGCTCCTTTTCATCTTCTTTGTTGTTGCCATTCCTGCTGCAGCTGCTCCCTGAGGTTCTACTGCCACCTGGTGGCTGAACTCTTTCAGTACAGCTACTAGATCTGCTCTCAGGCTTGGAAGCTGAAGCAGAGGAAGATTGAGTGTCATTCACATCCCCAGCTCCCTTTTTCTTTGTCCTGGGTCTTTTGGCAGAGCTCTTCCCAATGTTACTCTCCCTGTCTTTCCTCTGGCAACGCTACACAGGGTTCACTCGGACAACACTCAGTCCCAGAGGTTTAGGATTCTCCAGAGGATACTGAGAAACATATACGATAAAAAGTAATCGTCCTTACTTGTAACTCTGAAACAAAAGAAAAGAAAGGAGAATAAGAAACGTCTTTGGGTCAAACCACACCTTTCTGTATAAGGCATCCACAAAGTCAGGAAGTATTTGCAATGAAAACCAGTGTCGACTCAGGTGGGTTAATGACCTGATGGTGGTTGTCTTTTCCCACAGATCTGCTGTGCCCAGTAGGGATGGAACCATGCCATGTGAGACACATGCCCAGCATATACGATGGGCATGATCCAGTTCTTAATGCTCAGCTCATTGCAAACAGAGAACAATACATGATCAGTGAGTGAATGCATGTAATGTATCTGCAAATCAGTGGCGGTCGGTGCTGTTTAAGATGAGGGAGGATGATTCTTTTTTTCATTCATATTCCATTCACCCAGCTCAATGTAACATTGACAGGTTCAAGCTACTACATGCTACTCTAATTTTCCCTGTACCCATCATGAGGTTGCTACAACCTAGCCTATGAATGAAAGTTTACAACTTAGAGCATGATAACTTTACTCATTGTAAATATAATTCCTTCTCGCAACTATCTACGCGCTCTCCTCCTCTCACCTTTTCCCTTCGCTTGTGGACTTCAGTGCACAACACATCAGCTGTCTGTGACCAGGCGAAAACCTTTCCAAGCCAAACCTTCACATCATGACCGCTAACCGCTACACATAGCGTACATCATTATCATGTCATAGTCAACTAGAACTACTAGAACGAACGCGTTAGTAAACCTACTACAATCATGCAGTACAGTGTACAGTCAGAAAGCAGTTTAGCAGTTACACAAGCTTAACTTGACTAGGAAGAGTTCCAGTGTTGGATAGCCATAGCCAGCTAGCTAATATATCATCCCTCTCTGTTTGAGTAGGCTAAACTAGCTAGCTGCATAAGCAAAAGATTACCTTGACTTGGAAGAGTTACAGTGTTGAATAGCCACATAGCCAGCTAGCTAACATAGCATCCCTCTCTGTTTGAGTAGGCTAAACTAGCTAGCTGCATTTGCTAGCTAAGTGAAAATAAAAAGAAAGACAACCAGCTCTCTCTCTCTCTCTCTCTCTCTCTCTCTCTCTCTCTCTCTCTCTCTCTCTCTCTCTCTCTCTCTCTCTCCCTCTCTCTCTCTCTCTCTCTCTCTCCTTTGTGCCCTTGATCAAGGCACTTAACCCCCACAAAGTATAACTGTACTGTTGGTCACATGTTGTTAACATGTGGTCAACCCTCCATCTGGAGAGCTCCTGGGTGTGCAAGCTTGGCTTTTGATCCAGTCCTGAAACACCCAAGTCTGCTTATCAAATCAAATCAAATATGTGTTGGTAACATACACATATTTTGCGGGTGTAGTGAAATGCTTGTGTTCCTAGCTCCAACAGTGCAGTAGTATCTAACAATTCACAACAATACACACAAACCTAAAAGTAAAATAATGGAATTAAGAAATATATAAATATTAGGACGATCAATGTCGGAGTGGCATTGACTAAAATACAGTAGAATAGAATAAAGTGTATACATATTAAATGAGTAAAGAAGTATGTAAACATTATTAAAGTGACTCATGTTCCATTATTAAAGTGACCAGTGATCCCATGTCTATGTACAGTTGAAGTCGGAAGTTTACATACACCTTAGCCAAATACATTTAAACTCAGTTTTTCACAATTCCTGACATTTAATCCTAGTAAAAATTCCCTGTCTTAGGTCAGTTAGGATCACAACTTTATTTTAAGAAATGTGAAATGTCAGAATAATAGTAGAGAGAATGATTTATTTAAGCTTTTATTTCTTTCATCACATTCCCAGTGGGTCAGAAGTTTACATACACTCAATTAGTATTTGGTAGCATTGCTTAAAAAATGGTTTAACTTTCGGGTAGCCTTCCACAAGCTTCCCACAAGAAGTTGGGTGAATTTTGGCCCATTCCTCCTGACAGAGCTTGTGTAACTGAGTCAGGTTTGTAGGCCTCATTGCTCGCACACGCTTTTTCAGTTCTGCCCACAAATGTTCTATATGATTGAGGTCAGGGCTTTGTGATGGCCACTCCAATACCTTGACTTTGTTGTCCTTAAGCCATTTTGCCACAACTTTGGAAGTAAGCTTGGGGTCATTGTCCATTTGGAAGACCCATTTGCGACCAAGCTTTAACTTCCTGACTGATGTCTTGAGATGTTGCTTCAATATATCCACATAATTTCCCTTCCTCATGATGCCATCTATTTTGTGAAGTGCACCAGTCCCTCCTGCAGCAAAGCACCCCCACAGCATGATGCTACCACCCCCATGCTTCACGGTTGGGATGGTGTTCTTCGGCTTGCAAGTTACCCCCTTTTTCCTCCAAACATAACGATGGTCATTATGGCCAAACAGTTCTATTTTTGTTTCATCAGACCAGAGGACATTTCTCCAAAAGGTACGATCTTTGTCCCCATGTGAAGTTGCAAACCGTAGTCTGGCTTTTTTATGGCGGTTTTGGAGCAGTGGCTTCTTCCTTGCTGAGCGGCCTTTCAGGTTATGGCGACATAGGACTCGTTTTACTGTGGATATAGATACTTTTGTATCTGTTTCCTCCAGCATCTTCACAAGGTCCTTTGCTGTTGTTCTTGGATTGATTTGCAATTTTCGCACCAAAGTACGTTCATCTCTAGGAGACAGGATACGTCTCCTTCCTGAGCGGTATGATGGCTGTGTGGTCCCATGGTGTTTATACTTGCGTACTATTGTTTGTACAGATGAACGTGGTACCTTCAGGCGTTTGGAAATTGCTCCAAAGGATGAACCAGACTTGTGGAGGTCAAAAAATAAATGTGGAGGTCTTGGCTGATTTCTTTTGATTTTCCCATGATGTCAAGCAAAGAGGCATTGAGTTTGAAGGTAGGCCTTGAAATACATCCACAGGTACACCTTCAATTGACTCAAATGATGTCAATTAGCCTATCAGAAGCTTCTAAAGTCATGACATCATTTTCTGGAATTTTCCAAGCTGTTTAAAGGCACAGTCACAGTGGGTTTTTGCTGTTCTTTGTGCTATAGCTATTGTATGTTACTCATCCTTCCAGCTCTCGCACTGCCTGTCAAAAAGGTGGCTGGCTCAGAGTTTATTGAAGTCTGGGAGTTTCAATGCTCTGCCCCAAGTTTAAGGTGCTGCAGAGTGATCTTTTGTTGAATTATTCCTCATGTTAGTTGCCTTCTCAATCTGAATGTATTTTTAAATCCACCCGAATGTGATACAAGAAGAAGGTAGATAGACTTTGATACAGTGTTATTCATCTCTACTGTAAGCTGCACACGTGCCATTTGGAATGTATATCTCTCTCTGTGCTCCTCAGGAGACACTGACCATTCTCATTTGGGAATTTTAGTTTATAGTTTGTCAGGGCCTTGTTAAATAAATGATACCGGTCTGATGGATTTCTATATTCTTCACCAAAGCTCTCTGTCCTTTTTCCCCTTCAGCATTTTTCCCCTTCACTTTCTCTGCGTCTCTCTCACTGTGTGCACACTCACTGTATTCTATTCTGTATGCTGTATGTTTGTGCAATTCTCTCTCTCTCTCTCTCTCTCTCTCTCTCTCTCTCTCTCTCTCTCTCTCTCTCTCTCTCTCTCTCTCTCTCTCTCTCTCTCTCTCTCTCTCTCTCTCTCTCTCTCTCTCTCTCTCTCTCTCTCTCTCTCTCTCTATGTCTTAAATATGTTTTAAATTCTTCTTTTAAAGTTAGATATAAAAAAAGTCTAAACCCCCACATGTTATTACCAGGGCCAGATTAATGCAGGGGCTTACCGGGGCTGAAGCCCCTGGGCCCAGGCCCGTGGGGGGCCCAAGGGGCAGCAATATGTATTTATTTTGACAAAATAATAATAATACAATTATTAAGGAAATATACACTGGGTATATTATATATAGAGTATATATTATATTCGTAGTATATGTTTTTTCACTGCGACCACAGGATGACCCAGGAGCCCGCTTGTAGACAGCCTGCTGCCGCTCTGCTAATCATCAGATGAGGAGAGGAGGTAGGGGGCCCACATGGGTAACTGGGGGGCCCTGACTTGATTGGGTAACTGAGTCATAAAATGTTTAACATTTAATGCATAATAAATAAATGTGACTGGTCAATTGTGATTTCTTAATCTGGCCCTGGTTCTTACTGCCTCATCTCATATCAGTGATGTATTCATCATCACCCTCCTTTTGTTTTTCTCTGTCTCAAAGTTCTAAATAGAGCAACTCAGCCAGTGATGTGTATGGTTCATATGGCTCATCCCACACAGCCAGTGCATCTGCCATGGGCCATTTGGCTGGCTGATTGGTTATGGCTTCAAAGCCCAGTCCGCTGGAGGTGAGTGGGTGGCTGGGTAAGTGGAGGCTGCCTGCTTCTCTCTAATGTTGAGAATAAGGAAGTGGTGGGGGTAGACTAACTTAACAAGAAGGACTGATTTGATTTGCCTGAAATTCCCTCCACTCCAATCAGTGCCTCCTGGCTATCTCCTTTCTTTTTACCTCGTCAACCGACCTGTCAGATTTTCCTTAGATTTTATTCTCTCCTTTGCCATGATTCTCTGTGAGTGCTCAGTCAGACCCAGTTATATGGTTATAAAATATACTGAACAAATATATAAACGCAACGTGTAAAGTATTAGTCCCATGTTTTATGAGCTGAAATAAAAGATCCCAGACATTTTCCATACGCACAAAAAGCTTATTTAGCTCAAATTTTGTGCACAAATGTGATTACATCCCTGTAAGTGAGTATTTCTCCTTTGCCAAGATAATCCATCCACCTGACAGGTGTGGCATATCAAGAATCTGGTTAAACAGCATGATCATTACACAGGCACACCTTGTGCTGGGGACAATAAAAGGCCACTCTAAAATGTGCAGTTTATTCACACAACACAATGCCACAGATATCTCAAGTTTTGAGGGAGTGTGCAATTGGCATGCTGACTACAGGAATGTCCACCAGAGCTGTTGCCAGATAATTGAATGTTCATTCCTTTACCATAAGCCGCCTCCAGTGTTGTTTTAGAGAATTTAAGCAGTATGTCCAACCAGCCTCACATGGCGTTGTGTGGGCGAGCGGTTTGCTGATCTCAACGTTGTGAACAGCGTGCCCCATGGTGGCGGTGGGGTCATAGTATGGGCAGGCATAAGCTACGGACAATGAACACAATTGCGTTTTAGCGATGGCAATTTGAATGCACAGAGATACCGTGACGAGATTCTGAGGCCCATTGTCGTGCCATTCATCCGCCGCCGTTACCTTATGTTTCAGCATGATAATGCACGGCCCCATGTCGCAAGGATCTGTACACAATTCCTGGAAGCTGAAAAAGTCCCAGTTCCATGGCCTGCACCCCATTGAACATGTTTGGATGCTCTGGATTGACGTGTACGACAGCATGTTCCAGTTTCCGCCAATATCCAGCAACTTTGCACAGCCATTGAAGAGGAGTGGGACAACATTCCACAGGCAACAATCAACAGCCTGATCAACTCTATGCGAAGGAGATGTGTCGCGCTGCATGAGTCAAATGGTGGTCACACCAGATACTGACTGGTTTTCTGATCCACACCCCTACAGTTATTTTAAAGGTATCTGTGACCAACATCTGTATCCCAGTCATGTGAAATCCATAGATTAGGGCCTAATGTCCTTATATGAACTGTAACTCAGTAAAATCTTTGAAATTGTTGCATGTTGCGTTTTATAGTTTTGTTCAGTATATTCATTCTGATATATTCGACTTCAGGAAATCCTTATAACAAAAATAATCTGGTTGAGACTCCTGCATGCTTCATTAAGTATCTTCTTATTCAGACATTAAGAACTTCCCAGTGGATTTTGACAGTTCTTCGAATGACTGTTGGACTTTGCTACCTTGTTCTTTGCAAGTGAGGTTTTATTTCTAGCAGAAGTATTTGGGAATCACACAATTCAGCCGCTTATCTGAACAAGCCTTTCTGACACTTATTAGAAGCACATATCATTTCTGCATTATGTAGGCAGGCATAAATACTGTAAACAACATCGCAAAAGGAAAAACATTTCCATGATTCCAATGATGCAAATTATGTATTTCCTTGCCAACTGCTATAACATATATTTGCACACTTACACATCACATACACGAGTGTGTCGTGTATAGGTCTACAGTCGTGGTCAAAAGTTTTGAGAATGACACAAGTATTGGTCTTCACAAAGTTTGCTGCTTCAGTGTTTTTAGATATTTTTGTCAGATGTTACTATGGCATACTGAAGTATAATTACAAGCATTCCATAAGTGTCAAAGGCTTTTATTGACAATTACATTAAGTTTATGCAAAGAGTCAATATTTGCAGTGTTGGCCCTTCTTTTTCAAGACCTCTGCAATCTGGCCTGGCATGCTGTCAATTAACTTCTGGGTCACATCCTGACTGATGGCAGCCCATTCTTGCATAATAAATGCTTGGAGTTTGTCAGAATTTGTGGGTTTTTGTTTGTCCACCCACCTCTTGAGGATTGACCACAAGTTCTCAATGGGATTAAGGTCTGGTGAGTTTCCTGGCCATGGACCCAAAATGTCAATGTTTTGTTCCCCGAGCCACTTCGTTATCACTTTTGCCTTATGGCAAGGTGCTCCATCATGGTAGAAAGGCATTGTTCCTCACCAAACTGTTCTTGGATGGTTGGGAGAAGTTGCTCTCGGAGGATGTATTGGTACCATTCTTTATTCATGGCTGTGTTCTTAGGCAAAATTGTGAGTGAGCCCACTCCCTTGGCTGAGAAGCAACCCCACACATGAATGGTCTCAGGATGCTTTACTGTTGGCATGACACAGGAATGATGGTAGTGCTCACCTTGTCTTCTCTGGACAAGCCCCAAACAATCGGAAAGGGGATTCATCAGAGAAAATGACTTTACCCCAGTCCTCAGCAGTCCAATCCCTGTACCTTTTGCAGAATATCAGTCTGCCCTCACGCCTGCCTGCTGCCATTCCTGAGCAAGCACTGCACTGGTGGTGCCCCGATCCCGCAGCTGAATCAACTTTAGGAGATGGTCCTGGCACTTGCTGGACTTTCTTGGGCGCCCTGATGCCTTCTTCACAACAATTGAACCTCTCTCCTTGAAGTTCTTGATGATCCGATAAATGGTTGATTTAGGTGCAATCTTACTAGCAGCAATATCCTTGCCTGTGAAGCCCTTTTCGTGCAAAGCAATGAAGACGGCACGTGTTTCCTTGCAGGTAACCATGGTTAACAGAGGAAGAACAATGATTTCAAGCACCACCCTCCTTTTAAAGCTTCCAGTCTGTTATTCTAACTCAATCAGCATGACAGAGTGATCTCCAGCCTTGTCCTCGTCAACACTCTCACCTGTGTTAACGAGAGAATCACTGACATGATGTCAGCTGGTCCTTTTGTGGCAGGGCTGAAATGCAGTGGAATTTTTGGGGGGGATTAAGTTAATTTTCATGGCAAAGAGGGACTTTGGAATTAATTGCAATTCATCTGATCACTCTTCATAACTCTGGGGTATATGCAAATTGCCATCATAAAAACTGAGTCACCAGACTTTGTGAAAATTAATATTTGTGTCATTCTCAAAACTTTTGACCACGACTTTTGATACAGTACTGACTTTCCTAAATAAGGTGAGCCCATTCCTTTACCGACCAGCAGAGGGCGCTATTTATCACAAAATATCACAATGTCAATGAAATGAGCCATTTTTATGCAAGGAAATTAGTCCCCATGAGCAAGGGAGTGCAATACATAACTGAAATCATGAAGATGTTGGATTCAAGCTTGTATGGTTCGTTTATCAACTATTTCAAGAAACGACATACTAAATCTGGTGAAGTGATGTGTGTGTGTTCCTCATTCCAGTCATGTTCACTCCAGGATTATGATTGGTGCTTTGCTTCCTCTGGTTTGCTCTGTGTCTCTCATTATGAAGTGTGCCATGTAGTAATTATTGTGACAGCTTACCTTGTTACAGCAGAAACAAGACTTAGAACATCTGTCCATCCAACAGGACCAACAAAGAGGTGTAATGGGTTGGCACTCAAAATGTCGCATAAAGCTTACTGCATTATACAATGTTTTACTTTTTTTTTTTACTGCATCAGGGATAACGTACACAGATGTTGTTTCGGCTTTACAGCGTTCTTCAGTTTGTAGGTACACTTTTCTTTAATTCAAAACAGCATTTGGACCAAACAGACCTATTTCTTTATCAGTTTTAATGGTTTCTGATGTATATGATATGACAATTAACCTACAACAAATAAATAGGTGTTATTGTTAGTATTATGTATCAGATCGATATAATTTCAGATTTCAATATGACTTTACTGTTTGTTGTTCCTGATCCTTAATACCGTGTGCTTGTCTGAAGCATTGCATCTGATCAGTGTTGAGCTCTGACAATCTGTACAAGTGGATGTCCCATATCATGATGGTGAGATGTCATCCACTGTATGCCATGAATGTTTGCATACAGTTAACAAATTAGTTTAATCAAAGCAAGTCAAATCTGTATATTTGCAGGACTCGGATATGGTCATTCCATGTAAACCATTCCATGTGTTTTGAGACTCAGTCTGAAGTGGGCCAAAGCTTGGCTGTCCACTTGTTTCTCAGTTCTCTTCTCACCACTACATTTCTTGGATGTTTGAACCCTTTTCATCATAGTGTGATGGGATGTTTTGTTACATATTCCGCTCCACAGATGCCCTTTCATCACCCCAACCAACCAGGCACACATGCAGGATGCTGCAGAAGTTCTTATGCGTCTTATCTCTGCCTTCAGGTTTCATAAATAATAAACAGACACAGAATACTAGAGCTAGCTTAAGGACATGACCAGAATGGGGCTCCCTCTGGAAGCACAGGCCCCAGTCCCACTGAGCTTTCTGGATCAATGACGTGGAAATAGATGGGCTGTTCTGATATTCCAGCCCTGTGTAGCATGTTTGTAATCTCTCCCCAACTGTAGGTTAGAGGTCTCAAACTATTGGTGACCCGTTTCTCCATCTCTCCCACAGCCTGGGAGCTTGATAAGGTAGGCCAAATAGACATGTATTGATACCGTTGAATGTGAACACCTGAAGTGTTTGATAGTGCCATGCAATGTACATTGTTTACAAAAGTGATGGGCATGTTGTTATCATTTTTGGGTCTGGGCGGGTTCACCTTTGGCAAGAGTCACCCACTAAAAGGCTCATAGAGCCGCACACATCACACTCAGACTAATGGGGTTTCAGGTTGATGTAACCTTATGTTGTGCTAGGAGCTAGGCTTGTTAGACAAGATAAGGAGTCCCTAGTCTGCAACCATAGGAGGGTCATTCATACATTTGGACATCATAACTTTTAATAAGGGTGAATAACAACAGAATTTGGTCAACATTTTTGCATATGTATTTGACCCCTTCTATCTCTACAAGTTAACACAAAGATATGCATAACATTTTATGGTATTGTTAAATTATGATTTTTATATATCGACCTAACAGGGTGGAATGAAGCAATAACAGGGTGGAAAGCAATAACATGGTGGAACTAACACCAATAATAAACAAAATATATTTTATTAACTTAGAAATCTGTGAAATTGTAAAAAAAACACATTACATTTATAATTAAAATCACTTTCTATTGATGTCATTTTCAGTTAGCTCTTTTGTCTTTTTTAAAACATTCTCAACCTAATTTTGTAAAACAACATAACGGATTATTAAAACACAAGTATTGCATTAGAACATCATAGCTATATGTAAAACAATTGGATTGTATTTGAAAATCACTATTAGTTCAAGTTTAAAAACACCAATCAAGCACGGTTCAAGCTTAATAAAATGGTTATTCAAAAGTGTTTAACAGCATTCATAAAATATGTCATGCATGTAAGGATACATTAACCTTAATCCTCCCCTCCCACCTCCTCACCGCTCCTCCACTTCACTCCCTTCCCTCACCCTTCCCACTCCACCCTTCTCTCACCTCCACTTCAATTCATTCCACTCCCCCCCCCCCCCTCCACATACTGTATGTCCCTTTTGCTCAATGGTTTCCAAAGTGGTCTTCTATGTACCTCCCAAGTACATTTTTTTCTCTCCATTTGTACCGACCTTTTATTAAGTGCCTGTGGTTTTGAGATCAGGCATACTACCTGGTGATCAGTGTACCAGCTGATGTCGTCATGTGGGATAGCCAGAATCATTTGTTTATTCTATTACGGTGCACTTGACCTGGATGTTATCTTACTCCACATCTGTGATGATTCCTGGGTATGGCTCTTTGTCGTAGCACATCACACACCACTGACCAATATGCTGATATTGAATGGCCTCTGGTCGCCACAGGGTTTCAATGGTGCACACAGATATTGGAGCCTCAGCAGCTTCTAGAGTTTATTATTTTAACTCAAAGCAGGGACAGTCCATGACCCCCTCATCTATTTGGCAGACAGATTATGTCTCTGTACTTGATGTGACCTGGAAACACACATCACTTCTTAATGCATCTTTATTGTGCCTTTCACTGCAGTTAGATGGGCTACCTGAGAAGAGATGAGACAATATACTGAGATTTAAAAAAACTTTGAAAACATTCCCCTACTCACACTAGATAAGATCTCCGTCTCACAGTTTAAAAGTTGACATCCAAAAAAGCAGGTCTGTGTGTGTGTGTGTGTGTGTGTGTGTGTGTGTGTGTGTGTGTGTGTGCATGCGCACACACCTTCCTCAAACATTTCATGCACCTTTGTGTCGACACTGTTCTCGCTGACAAAGAAGAGCTCTACTGATGATTCCAGACTCTTCAGCTTGTTGAACAGTGCCTCCACTTCTGGCATGTCTTCTCCTAGACGCACTAGCCTGTTGGCTGATTTCTTCAGGGTCCCGCCAACACCGTCTGGAGCCCCTTTGCCATGGCTGGCCTCGAAGAAATTCCAGTTTATGTCGTGGAAGCGGGTGAAGGCTGTGCTCCTGCATATAATACTCCAGTGTTGAGGGTCGCCTGCTGATGCGATCCTCCAAAATGAACCGACTGGACTTCCATTGAGTATTTGCAGGAGTAATTCTTACTGAAGTCCACATGGATCAAACACTTGTTGGGTTTGAGACTCTCCCTCAGCTCTCTGTATGCTGCATATTGTCATCTGATGTTAAAAAGGTGGTGCCTGAACCCGAAGAACCTGTCCTGGAACTGACTGACAAGTTTGTCCTCAGTCGTCGTCACCTCCCTCTTCACTGTTTTGTTGGTCCTCCGTTCTTCATCTTTGGAACTCTGAACTGACCGTTGGATCAGGGCAATTTCTTTGTTTGATGGGGGATGTGAGTGGTACGGTGGCACTTCTTACACTCACCATACGAACAGGTTTTAGACTTGGTGTTGCACACACAGTGGTATCTGCCATCTTCTCAAGATTTGTGGACTATAAAAGCCCACGGCTGTAAAGGCTGTTAACTATGTTTGGAGATTCTCATGGGTTTTACATTGGCACGTCTCAGTCAGCTTCTGTGTGCACCACAACCCAAAATGGCCTAAAGGTGCAGAAAAAAAGAGTAGGAGATTTGAGTCTTGACTTTCTAAAAGGAACTTCCTTTGTAGATTCTTCATCATGTCTGTCTGCAACCTTTTTTGCATCTTCTTTTTGTTTGGCGTAACAGTTTGTTTCCTCACTGTAGTCCTCACATCATCCCTAAAAAATAAGATTTTCACTCTCTTCTTGGATTCAGCAGTTGCCCGATTTTGTCTTCGTCCACACAATTTTATGTAGAGTAGTCTGGGTGAGTCTTTGCAGTCGGTACGTCTTCACTATTTCCCAATAGTTACTCTTGTGCCTCTCCTTTTCTGATATTTAGTTCTAATGTCTTCGACCAATGATGAGTACAACCGAAGGGTTCTTCTAATGGCAGGATGGACAGGATGATGTCTCAGCATGGCATTCACTTTTGGGCGAGGAGATTTGGAGTTCCCCTTAGTGCGTTGGATTCTTTTCTTTTCTCCTATTCCAAGGTGGCTTGAAGTTTCTTATTTTATTGACCCCTCTTCGTGATATCCAATTGGTAGTTACAGTCTTGTCCGATTGCTGCAACTCTCCTAAGGACTCGGGAGAGGCGACGGTCAAGAGCCACATGTCTTCCGAAACACGACCCTGCCAAGCCACACTGCTTCTTGACACACCAATGTGTTGGAGGAAACACCGTCCAGCTGGTGACTGAAGTCAGCTTGCAGGCGCCCAGCCCGTCACAAGGAGTCACTAGAGCACGATGGGACAAGGAAAACTCGGCCGGCCAAACCCTCCCCTAACCCGGACGACGCTGGGCCAATTGTGCGCCGCCTCATGGTCACAGCCAGCTGTGACACAGCCTAGGATCGAACCCGGGTCTGTAGTGACGCCTGAAGCAGTGCGCCACTCGGGAGGCCGGCTTAAAGTTTCTTGATCTCTTTCTTGAGCCTTTTCTTTGTATTGTTGGTCTTTCTTTGACCTTGACGTCTTTGCCTAAAACACAGTAAGCACTATTAGTATTGTTATCAGTAAACTAATCAATAAAGAAATTAACCAAACAGTTAATCAATATGTCAGTTATTAATTCAACCAATCAATAAACCAATCAAACAAATAGCATGGGTATGTTTAGTAATATAGAATACAGAACAAATATTGTGAACTGTTGTGAACACAACTCAAATAGATCCTGACTACTAAAGCATTAAAGTGCCCTACTTCAAGCTTGCTCTAACCTTGAGGGCCTTGGCATTGAGTCATGTTCAGGGAGGGGTGGGGGAGGGGTAAAAGATGCCCCGGCTGTTGCTCTTGCCTTTTCTTCTCTCTTCGTCTCTCTCCATTTTTTCCTGAGAACACGCTTCTCTCTCTGACATCCGCTATCCTCTTCTTTTTCCCTGTCTCTCTGTCTCTCTCTCTTTCTCAAGGTACTTTTGTCTTCTCTCTAGGTCTGCATCATGGCGTGTTTGGTAACGCCGCTGCATTTCAGCAGTGTTGAGTGGTGGTGCCATTCCCTAACAAATGCATGTAAACATTTTAATTTCTTCCTTTCTTTCTTTCTTTAAATATATATATATATATATATATATATATATATATATATATATATATATATATATATATATATATATATATACAGTGGGGAAAAAAGTATTTAGTCAGCCACCAATTGTGCAAGTTCTCCCACTTAAAAAGATGTGAGAGGCCTATAATTTTCATCATAGGTACACGTCAACTATGACAGACAATTTGAGGAAAAAACATCCAGAAAATCACATTGTAGGATTTTTAATGAATTTATTTGCAAATTATGGTGGAAAATAAGTATTCGGTCACCTACAAACAAGCAAGATTTCTGGCTCTCACAGACCTGTAACTTCTTCTTTAAGAGGCTCCTCTGTCCTCCACTCGTTACCTGTATTAATGGCACCTGTTTGAATGTGTTATCAGTATAAAAGACACCTGTCCACAACCTCAAACAGTCACACTCCAAACTCCACTATGGCCAAGACCAAAGAGCTGTCAAAGGACACCAGAAACACAATTGTAGACCTGCACCAGGCTGGGAAGACTGAATCTGCAATAGGTAAGCAACTTGGTTTGAAGAAATCAACTGTGGGAGCAATTATTAGGAAATGGAAGACATACAAGACCACTGATAATCTCCCTCGATCTGGGGCTCCACGCAAGATCTCACCCCGTGGGGTCAAAATGATCACAAGAACGGTGAGCAAAAATCCCAGAACCACACGGGGGGACCTAGTGAATGACCTACAGAGAGCTGGGACCAAAGTAACAAAGCCTACCATCAGTAACACACTACACCGCCAGGGACTCAAATCCTGCAGTGCAAGACGTGTCCCCCTGCTTAAGCCAGTACATGTCCAGGCCCGTCTGAAGTTTGCTAGAGTGCATTTGGATGATCCAGAAGAGGATTGGGAGAATGTCATATGGTCAGATGAAACCAAAATATAACTTTTTGGTAAAAACTCAACTCGTCGTATTTGGAGGACAAAGAATGCTGAGTTGCATCCAAAGAACACCATACCTACTGTGAAGCATGGGGGTGGAAACATCATGCTTTGGGGCTGTTTTTCTGCAAAGGGACCAGGACGACTGATCCGTGTAAAGGAAAGAATGAATGGGGCCATGTATCGTGAGATTTTGAGTGAAAACCTCCTTCCATCAGCAAGGGCATTGAAGATGAAACGTGGCTGGGTCTTTCAGCATGACAATGATCCCAAACACACCGCCCGGGCAACGAAGGAGTGGCTTCATAAGAAGCATTTCAAGGTCCTGGAGTGGCCTAGCCAGTCTCCAGATCTCAACCCCATAAAAAATCTTTGGAGGGAGTTGAAAGTCTGTGTTGCCCAGCGACAGCCCCAAAACATCATTGCTCTAGAGGAGATCTGCATGGAGGAATGGGCCAAAATACCAGCAACAGTGTGTGAAAACCTTGTGAAGACATGTGTAATTGCCAACAAAGGGTATAGAACAAAGTATTGAGAAACTTTTGTTATTGACCAAATACTTATTTTCCACCATAATTTGCAAATAAATTCATAAAAAATCCTACAATGGGATTTTCTGGATTTTTTTTCCTCATTTTGTCTGTCATAGTTGACGTGTACCTATGATGAAAATTACAGGCCTCTCTCATCTTTTTAAGTGGGAGAACTTGCACAATTGGTGGCTGACTAAATACTTTTTTTCCCCACTGTATATACTACCAGTAAAAAATGTGGACACACCTATTCATTCAATGGTTTCAAACTATGAAATAACACATATGGAATCATGTAGTAACCAAACAAGTGTTAAACAAATATTTATATTTGAGATTCTTCAAATAGCCACCCTTTGCCTTGATGACATCATTGCACACTCTTGGCATTCTCTCAACCAGCTTCATGAATTCATTTCAATTAACAGGTGTGCCTTCTTAAAAGTGAATTTGTGGAATTTCTTTCCTTCTTAATGCGTTTGAGCCAATCGGTTGTTTTGTGACAAGGTAGGGGGGGGGTATACAGTCGTGGTCAAAAGTTTTGAGAATGACACAAGTATTGGTCTGACATTTTTGTCAGATGTTACTATGGTGTACTGAAGTATAATTACCAGCATTCCATAAGTGTCAAAGGCTTTTATTGACAATTACATTAAGTTTAAGCAAAGAGTCAATATTTGCAGTGTTGACCCTTCTTTTTCAAGAAGGGTCCGAACTCTCCTATTGCTGTTCACCGGACCTTATGATAACTCAGTTAGACAGCTGATGCCTGCTGGACTGTTCCTTTATACGGTACCGCATCCTGTTTATGTTTAGCCTCAGCCCAAACTTTGTCGCCATTACCAGCTGTTGTCTTAGCTCTCTCGAATAACACCTGTGATTGCTTTATGCCTCTCTCCCATGTCAATATGCCTTGCTTATTGCTGTTTCGGATATTTCTTATTGTACTATTTCACTGTAGCGCCCCCAGCCCAGCTCAACCTGCCTTAGACAGCTCATTTGTCCCACCACACATACACGCGGAGACCGACTCAATCGGTGCCTCCAGTGATGCTATCTCTTTCATCGTTACCCAACGCTTAGGTTTACCTCCACTGTACTCATATCCTTCCTTATCCTTGTCTGTACATAATGCCCTGAATCTATTCTACAACGGCCAGGAAATCTGCACCTTTTTTTTCCTCTGTACCCAGTTCTTAAAGCCTTTAGCCGTATCCTTATTCTACTCCTCCTCTGTTCCTCTGGTGATGTAGAGGTTAACCCAGGCCCTGTAGCCCCCAGTATAACTCCTACTCCCCAGGCGTTATCATTTGTTGACTTCTGTAACCGTAAAAGCCTTGGTTTCTTGCACTTTAACATCCGAAGCCTCCTCCCTAAGTTTGAGTTATTCACTGCGTTAGCACACTCCGATAACACTGATGTTCTAGCAGTGTCTGAATCCTGGCTTAGGAAGGCCACCAAAAATGCAGACATTTCCATCCCCAACTACAACATTTTCCGTCTCGATAGAACTGCCAAAGGGGGTGGGGTTGCAATCTACTGTAGAGAGAGCCTGCAGAGCTCTATCATACTATCCAGGTCTGTGCCCAAACAGTTTGAGCTTCTACTTCTAAAAATCCACCTTTCCAGAAATAGGTCTCTCACTGTTGCCGCTTGCTACAGACCCCCCTCAGCCCCGAGCTGTGCTCTGGACACCATATGTGAACTGATTGCCCCCCATCTATCCTCAGAGTTCGTACTGCTTGGTGACCTAAACTGGGATATGCTCAACACCCCGGCCAACCTACAATCTAAACTAGATGCCCTCAATCTCACACAAATTATCAATGAACCTACCAGGTACCCAAAATCTTTAAACATGGGCACCCTCATAGATATCATCCTGACAAATTAACCCTCTAAATACACCTCCACTGTCTTCAACCAGGATCTCAACAATCACTGCCTTATTGCCTGCGTCCGTAATGGGTCCGCGGTCAAACGACCACCCCTCATCACTGTCAAACGCTCCCTAAAACACTTTAGCGAGCAGGCCTTTCTAATTGACCTGGCCCGGGTATTCTGGATGGATATTGACCTCATTCCGTCAGTAGAGGATGCCTGGTTGTTCTTTAAAACTGCTTTCCTCTCAAACTTAAATAAGCATGCCCCATTCAAAAAAATTCAGAACTAAGAACAGATATAGCCCCTGGTTCTCCTCAGACTTGACTGCCCTTTACCAGCACAAAAACATCCTGTGGCGTACTACATTAGCATCAAACAGCCCCCGCGATATGCAACTTTTCAGGGAAATCAGGAACCAATATACGAAATCAGTTAGGAAAGCAAAGGCTTTTTCAAACAGAAATTTGCATCCTGTAGCACTAACTCCAAAAAGTCCATGGAGAATAAGAGAACCTCTTCTCAACTGCCCACTGCACTGAGGCTAGAAAACACTGTCACCACCGATAAATCTACAATAATCGCGAATTTCAACAAGCATTTTTCTACGGCTGGCCATGCTTTCCACCTGGCTACCACTACCCCGGCCACCAGCTCTGCACCCTCCGCTGCAACTTGCCCATGCCCCTCCCCCCCCACTTCTCCTTTACACAAATTCAGACAGCTGATGTTCTGAAAGAACAGAAAAATCTGGACCCCTACAAATCAGCTGGGCTAGACAATCTGGACCCTTTCTTTCTAAAATTATCCGCCGAAATTGTCGCAACCCCTATTACTAGCCTGTTCAACCTCTCTTTCGTAACGTCTGAAATCCCCAGAGATTGGAAAGCTGCCACGGTCATCCCCCTCTTCAAAGGGGGTGACATTCTAGATCCAAACTGTTACAGGCCTATATCAATCCTGCCCTGCCTTTCGAAAGTATTTGAAAGCGAAATTAACAAACAGATCACCGACCATTTCGAATCCCACCGTACCTTCTCCGCTATGCAATCCGGTTTCCGAGCTGGTCATGGGTGCACCTCAGCCATGCTCAAGGTCCTAAACGATATTATAACCTTGATTGATAAAAGACAGTACTGCGCAGCCGTCTTCATCGACCTGGCCAAGGCTTTTGACTCTGTCAACCACCGCATTCTTATTGGCAGACTAAATAGCCTTGGTTTCTCAAATGACTGCCTCGCCTGGTTCACCAACTACTTCTCAGATAGAGTTCAATGTGTCAAATCGGAGGGCCTGTTGTCTGGACCTCTGGCAGTCTCTATGGGGGTGCCACAGGGTTCAATTCTCGGGCTAACTCTATTCTCTGTGTATATCAATGATATTGCTCTTGCTGCTGGTGATGCTCGGATCCACCTCTATGCGGACGACACCATTTTGTATACATCTGGCCCTTCATTGGACACTGTGTTAACAAACCTCCAAACGAGCTTCAACGCCATACACCACTCCTTCCGTAGCCTCCAACTGCTCTTAAACACTAACTAATAAAACAAAATCCATGCTCTTCAACCGAACGCTGCTTGCACCCGCCCACCCGACTAGAATCACTACTCTCGGCGGGTCTGACCTAGAGTATGTGGACAACTACAAATACCTAGGTGTCTGGTTAGACTGTAAACTCTCCTTCCAGACTTACATTAAGCATCTCCAATCAAAAGTAAGATCTAGAATCGGTTTCCTATTTCGCAACAAAGCCTCCTTCACTCATGCTGCCAAACATGCCCTCGTAAAACTGACTATCCTACCGATCCTTGACTTCGGCGATGTCATTTACAAAATAGCCTCCAACACTCTACTCAGCAAATTGGATGTAGTCTATCACAGTGCCATCCATTTTGTCACCAAAGCCCCATATACTACCCACCATTGTGACCTGTACGCTCTTGTTGGCTGGCCCTCACTACATATTCGTCGCCAAACCCACTGGCTCCAGGTCATCTATAAATCACTGCTAGGCAAATCCCTGTCTTATCTTAGCTCACTGGTCACCAATGCAACACCCACCCGTAGTCTGTGCTCCAGCAGGTATATCTCACTGGTCATCCCCAAAGCCAACACCTCCTTTGGCCGCCATTTCTTCCAGTTCTCTGCTGCCAATGACTGGAACGAACTGCAAAAATCTCTGAAGCTGGAGAGTCTTATCTCCCTCACTGACTTTTGGCGTCAGTTGTCAGAGCAGCTTACCGATCACTGCACCTGTACACAGCCCATCTGTAATTAGTCCATCCAACTACCTCATCCCCATATTGTTATTTATTTTGCTTATTTGCACCCCAGTATCTCTATTTGCACATCATCTTTTGCACATCTATCATTCCAGTGTTGTGAAATTGTAACTATTTTGCACTATGGCCTATTTATTGCCTTACCTCTATAATTTACTACATTCGCACACACTGTATATATATTTTCTGTTGTATTTTTACTTTATGTTCTGTTTACCCCATATGTAACTCTGTGTTGTTGTTTTTATCGCACTGCTTTGCTTTATCGTGTCCAGGTCGCAGTTGTAAATGAGAACTTGTTCTCAACTGGCTTACCTGGTTAAATAAAGGTGAAATAAAAAATAAATAAAAAAAAGACCTCTGCAATCTGCCCTGGCATGCTGTCAATTAACTTCTGGGCCACATCCTGACTGATGGCAGCCCATTCTTGCATAATCAATGCTTGGAGTTTGTCAGAATTTGTGGGTTTTTGTTTGTCCACCCGCCTCTTGAGGATTGACCACAAGTTCTCAATGGGATTAAGGTCTGGGGAGTTTCCTGGCAATGGACCCAAAATGTTGATGTTTTGTTCCCCGAGCCACTTAGTTATCACTTTTGCCTTATGGCAAGGTGCTCCATCATGCTGGAAAAGGCATTGGTCGTCACCAAACTGTTCTTGGATGGTTGGAAGAAGTTGCTCTCTGAGGATGTGTTGGTACCATTCTTTATTCATGGCTGTGTTCTTAGGCAAAATTGTGAGTGAGCCCACTCCCTTGGCTGAGAAGAAACCCCACACATCAGCAGTCCAATCCCTGTACCTTTTGCAGAATATCAGTCTGTCCCTGACGTTTTTCCTGGAGAGAAGTGGCTTCCTCGCTGCCCTTCTTGACACCAGGCCATCCTCCAAAAGTGTTTGCCTCACTGTGCGTGCAGATGCCCTCACACCTGCCTGCTGCCATTCCTGAGCAAGCACTGCACTGGTGGTGCCCCGATCCCACGGCTGAATCAACTTTAGGAGACGGTCCTGGCGCTTGCTGGACTTTCTTGGGCTGCAGTGTTTTGTTTTTTCCATACATTATGGGACCCATCTCGTCCAAAAAGTTGACGTAAGTTTGCCAAAAAGCACCTGGAAGCACCTGGATAATCATCAAGACTCTTGGAAGAATGTTCTATGGCAGATGAGTCAAAAGTAACTTTTTGGAAAAAATGGGTCCCATTATGCATGGCGAAAACCAAACACTGCATTCCACAGTAAGAACCTTATACCAACGGTCAAGCATGGTGGTGGTAGTGTGATGGTTTGGGGATGCTTTGCTGCCTCAGGACCTGGAGGACTTCTGCTCAGTATCAGAGAATTCTTCAGGAGAATGTCAGGCCCACTCAAATGGCTAAAATGCAACACATTTGAAGTTTTGGAATGGCCTAGTAAAAGTCCAGACCTAATTCCAATTGAGATGTTGTGGCAGGACTTGAAACGAGCAGTTCATGCTTGAAAATCCACAAATGTCGCTGAGTTAAAGCAGTTCTGCATGGAAGAGTGGGCCAAAATTCCTCCACAGTGACTTGAGAGACTGATCAACAACTACATGAAGCGTTTGGTTGGAGTCATAGCAGATAAAGGTGGCACAACCAGTTATTGAGTGTAAGGGGGCAATTACTTTTTCACACAGGCGCATAGGGTGTTGCATAACTTTGTTTATAAGATAAATGAAATAACTATGTAATTGGTGTAATTTGTTAATTCAGGTTCCCTTCATCTAATATTAGGTTTTGGTTGAAGATCTGATCAAATTCAGTATAAAAAATATGCAAAAGTACAGAGAACTAGAAAGGGGGCAAACACTTTTCACGGCACTATATGTATGTATGTATGTATGTATGTATGTATGTATGTATGTATGTATGTACACTACCAGTCAAAAGTTTGAACAAACTTACTCAAGGGTTTTTCTTTATTTTTACTATTTTCTACATTGAAGAATAATAGTGAAGACATCAAAACTATCAAATAACTCATATGGAATCATGTAGTAACCAAAAAAGTGTTAAACAAATCAAAATATATTTTAGATTCTTCAAAGTAGCAACCCTTTGCCTTGATGACAGCTTTGCACACTCTTGGCATTCTCTCAACCAGCTTCATGGGGAATGCTTTTCCAACAGCCTTGAAGGACTTCCCACATATGCTGAGCACTTGTTGGCTGCTTTTCGTTCACTCTGAGGTCCAACTCATACCAAACCATCTCAATTGGGTTGAGGTCGGGTGATTATGGAAGCCAGGTCATCTGATGCAGCACTCCATCACTCTCCTTCTTTGTCAAATAGCCCTTACAGAGCCTGGAGGCGTGTTGGGTCATTGTTCTGTTGAAAAGCAAATTATAGTCCCACTAAGCGCAACATGTTTGCGCTTAGTGGGACTATAATTTGCTTTTCAACAGATGGGATGGCGTATCACTGCAGAATGCTGTGGTAGCAATGCTGGTTAAGTGTGCCTTGAATTCTAAATAAATCACTGACAGTGTCACCAGCAAAGCACCCGCACACCTTCACACCTCCTACTCCATGCTTAATGGTGGGAACCACACATGCGGAGATCATCCGTTCACCTACTCTGCGTCTCACAACGACACGGCGGTTGGAACCAAACATTTCGAATTAGGGCTCATCAGACCAAAGGACAGATTTCCACCAGTCTAATGCGCATTGCTCATGTTTCTTGGCCCAAGCAAGTCTCTTCTTATTATTATCCAAGATGGCGTAGCAGTGCGGTCGTGTTCTTTGTTGTGTGTCTGTGTAAATAGCCTGTTTTTTGTATTTTTTTTGTATTTTTCGTACATATTTCCCTATCATACTTTTCATCCTTCTACAAAATATACTTTCCTGCAACCCGCCTCACTCAATGTGGAACGGATTCTATTATTGACTTACCTTTTATCTAGAATCTCCAGTTGAAACTAGCTAGCCAGCTAACTAGCTACTTGCTGTTAGCCACCGTTAGCGGTTTTCACCCAGAAAATCAGATTTTTCTGCCGTAATAAATGAATCACTGGCTCGTGGCTAATAGCCTCGAGCCAGGCCCATATCCCGGCTATCTACCTCTCTGTCTACCGGACGGGAGTAGCCAGCTAATTATCTACTTGCTATTAGCCACCGTTAGTGGTTTTTCACCATTGTCCGTGGCCTGCACTACCTAGCAGCCAGCTCTAGCCTGGACTATTATCGGCCAGTCTGCACTGTCTGCACAGCGCATTATCGACCCAGAACATATCGTTTTTTCTGCCGGAATCACTGAATCACTGGACCTTTAACAACGGATCATCGCAACTAGCTAGCTACAACCAAATGGACGTTGTTGTTGGCTAATCAGCCTTGAGCTAGCCTCGAGCCAGGCCCATCTCCCGGCTATCTACCTCTCTGTCAACCGGACTGGACCTCCTAGTGTTGACACGGAGCCCCGCCGATCCAACACGACTGGTCTGCTGACGAAATCGTCTTATGTGGTTACAACAGGCTTCCCGTTACGACGTCGACCACGAAGATCCATCTGCTAGCCCCATCCCGCTAGCACACGCTAGCCGTGGCCTCTTGCTCGCCAGTGCTATATCAGCCCCCGAACTACCTCCGAACTCTCCTATTGCTGTTCACCGGACCTTATGATAACTCAGCTATACAGCTGATGCCTGCTGGACTGTTCCTTTTTACGGTACCGCATCCTGTTTATGTTTAGCCTCAGCCCAAACTTTGTCGCCATTACCAGCTTAGCTCTCTCGAATAACACCTGTGATTGCTTTATGCCTCTTTCCCATGTCAATATGCCTTGCTTATTGCTGTTTCGGTTATTTCTTATTGTACTATTTCATTGTAGATCCCCCAGCCCAGCTCAACCTGCCTTAGACAGCTCCTTTGTCCCACCCCCCATACACGCGGAGAACGACTCAATCGGTGCCTCCAGTGATGCTATCTCTTTCATCGTTACCCAACGCTTAGGTTTACCTCCACTGTACTCATATCCTTCCATATCCTTGTCTGTACATAATGCCCTGAATCTATTCTACAACGCCCGGAAATCTGCCCCTTTTTTTCTCTGTACCCAACGCACTAGAAGACCAGTACTTAAAGCCTTTAGCCGTATCCTTATTCTACTCCTCCTCTGTTCCTCTGGTGATGTAAAGGTTAACCCAGGCCCTGTAGCCCCCAGTATCACTCCTACTCCCCAGGCGTTATCATTTGTTGACTTCTGTAACCGTAAAAGCCTTGGTTTCTTGCACGTTAACATCCAAATCCTCCTCCCTAAGTTTGAGTTCTTCACTGCGTTAGCACACTCCGCCAACCCTGATGTTCAGTGTCTGAATCCTGGCTTAGGAAGGCCACCAAAAATGCAGACATTTCCATCCCCAACTACAACATTTTCCGTCTCGATAGAACTGCCAAAGGGGGTGGGGTTGCAATCTACTGTAGAGATAGCCTGCAGAGCTCTATCATACTATCCAGGTCTGTGCCCAAACAGTTTGAGCTTCTACTTCTAAAAATCCACCTTTCCAGAAATAGGTCTCTCACTGTTGCCGCTTGCTACAGACCCCCCTCAGCCTCGTGCTATGCCCTGGACACCATATGTTAACTGATTGCCTCCCATCTATCCTCAGAGTTCGTACTGCTTGGTGACCTAAACTGGGATATGCTTAACACCCCAGCCAACCTACAATCTGAACTAGATACCCTCAATCTCACACAAATTATCAACGAACCTACCAGGTACAACCCTAAATCAGTAAACATGGGCACCCTCATAGATATCATCCTGACAAATTTACCCTCTAAATACAACTCCGCTGTCTTCAACCAGGATCTCAGCGATCACTGCCTTATTGCCTGCGTCCGTAATGGGTCCGCGGTCAAACGACCACCCCTCATCACTGTCAAACGCTCCCTAAAACACTTTAGCGAGCAGGCCTTTTTATTTGACCTGGCCTGGGTATCCTGGATGGATATTGACCTCATTCCGTCAGTAGAGGATGCCTGGTTGTTCTTTAAAATTGCTTTCCTCTCAATCTTAAATAATCATGCCCCATTCAAAAAATTCAAACTAAGAACTGATATAGCCCCTGTTTCTCCTCAGACTTGACTGCCCTTGACCAGCACAAAAACATCCTGTGGCGTACTGCATTAGCATCGAACAGCCCCCGCGATATGCAACTTTTTAGGGATGTCAGGAACCAATATACACAATCAGTTAGGAAATCAAAGGCTAGCTTTTTCAAACAGAAATTTGCATCCTGTAGCACTGACTCCAAAAAGTTTTGGGACACTGTAAAGTCCATGGAGAATAAGAGCACCTCTTCCCAACTGCCCACTGCACTGAGGCTAGGAAACACTGTCACCAAAGATAAATCTACAATAATCGAGAATTTGCATTTTGCTACGGCTGGCCAAGCTTTCCACCTGGCTACCACTACCCCGGCCACCAGCTCTGCACCCTCCGCTGCAACTTGCCCATGCCCCCCCCCGATTCTCCTTCACACAAATTCAGACAGCTGATGTTCTGAAAGAGCAGAAAAATCTGGACCCCTACAAATCAGCTGGGCTAGACAATCTGGACCCTTTCTTTCTAAAATTAGCCGCCGAAATTGTCGCAACCCCTATTACTAACCTGTTCAACCTCTCTTTCGTAACGTCTGAGATCCCCAGAGATTGGAAAGCTGCCGCGGTCATCCCCCTCTTCAAAGGGGGTGACACTCTAGATCCAAACTGTTACAGACCTATATCCATCCTGCCCTGCCCTTCGAAAGTATTTGAAAGCCAAGTTAACAAACAGATCACCGACCATTTCGAATCCCACCGTACCTTCTCCGCTATGCAATCCGGTTTCCGAGCTGGTCATGGGTGCACCTCAGCCACGCTGAAGGTCCTAAACGATATTATAACCGCGATCGATAATAGGCAGTACTGCGCAGCCGTCTTCATCGACCTGGCCAAGGCTTTCGACTCTGTCAACCACCGCATTCTTATTAGCAGACTAAATAGCCTTGGTTCTCTAATGACTGCCTCGCCTACTACTTCTCAGATAGAGTTCAATGTGTCAAATCGGAGGGCCTGTTGTCTGGACTTCTGGCCGTCTCTTTGGGGTGCCACAGGGATCAATTCTCGGGCCGACTCTATTCTCTGTGTATATCAATGATGTTGCTCTTGCTGCTGGTGACGCTCGGATCCACCTCTATGCAGATGACACCATTTTGTATACATCTGGCCCTTCATTGGACACTGTGTTAACAAACCTCCAAACGAGCTTCAACGCCATACAACACTCCTTCCGTAGCCTCCAACTGCTCTTAAACACTAGTAAAACTAAATGCATGCTCTTCAACCTTACGCTGCTTGCACCCGGTCTGACCTAGAGTATGTGGACAACTACATATACCTAGGTGTCTGGTTAGACTGTAAACTCTCCTTCCAGACTCACATTAAGCATATCCAATCAAAAGTTAGATCTAGAATCGGCTTCCTATTTCGCAAAACAAAGCCTCCTTCACTCATGCTGCCACATGCCCTTGTAAAACTGACTATCCTACCGATACTTGACTTCGGCGATGTCATTTACAAAATAGCCTCCAACACTCTACTCAGCAAATTGGATGTAGTCTATCACAGTGCCATCCGTTTTGTCACCAAAGCCCCATATACTACCCACCATTGTGACCCGTACGCTCTTGTTGGCTGGCCCTCACTACATATTTGTCGCCTAACCCACTGGCTCCAGGTCATCTATAAATCACTGCTAGGCAAATCCCCGTCTTATCTTAGCTCACTGGTCACCATAGCAACACCCACCCGTAGTCTGCGCTCCAGCAGGTATATTTCACTGGTCATCCCCAAAGCCAACACCTCCTTTGGCCGCCATTCCTTCCAGTTCTCTGCTGCCAATGACTGGAACGAACTGCAAAAATCTCTGAAGCTGGAGACTCGTATCTCCCTCACTAACTTTAAGCGTCAGTTGTCAGAGCAGTTTACCGATCACTGCACCTGTACACAGCCATTCTGAAATTAGCCACCCAACTACCTCATCCCCATATTGTTATTTATTTTGCTAATTTGCACCCCAGTATCTCTATTTGCACATCATCTTTTGCACATCTATCATTCCAGTGTTAATACGAAATTGTAACTATTTTGCACTATGGCCTATTTATTGCCTTACCTCCATAACTTACTACATTCGCACACACTGTATATATATTTTCTGTTATATTTTTGACTTTAAGTTTTGTTTACCCCATATGTAACTCTGTGTTGTTGTTTTTATCGCACACTTTGCTTTATCTTGGCCAGGTCGCAGTTGTAAATGAGAACTTGTTCTCAACTGACTTACCTGGTTAAATAAAGGTGAAATAAATAAAATAAAATAAAAATAAATACAATTGGTGTCCTTTAGTAGTGGTTTCTTTGCAGCAATTCGACCATGAAAGCCTGTTTCACGCAGTCTCATCTGAACAGTTGATGTTGAGATATGTCTGTTACTTGAACCATGTGAATAATTTATTTGGGCTGCAATCTGAGGTGCAGTTAACGCTGATGAACTTGTCCTCTGCAGCAGAGGTAACTCTGGGTCATCCTTTCCTGTGGCGGTCCTCATGAGAGCCTGTTTCATCATAGCGCTTGATGGTTTTTGCGACTGCACTTGAAGAAACGTTAAAAGTTCTTGAAATGTTCCGTATTGACTGACCTTCATGTCTTAAAGTAATGATGGACTGTCGTTTCTCTTTGCTTATTTGAGCTGTTCTTGCCATAATATGGACTTGGTCTTTTACCAAATAGGGCTATGTTCTGTATACCCCCCCCTACCTTGTCACAACACAACTGATTGGCTCAAACACATTAAGAAGGAAATAAATTCCACAAATTAACTTTTAAGAAGGCACACCTGTTAATTGAAATGCATTCCAGGTGACTACCTCATGAAGCTGGTTGAGAGAATGCCAAGAGTGTGCAAAGCTGTCATCAAGGCAAATGGTGGCTATTTGAAGAATCTCAAATATAAAATATATTTTAATTTGTTTAACAGTTTTTGGTTACTACATGATTCCATATGTGTTATTTCATAGTTTTGATGTATTCACTATTATTCTACAATGTAGAAAATAGTAAAAATAATGAAAAACCCTTGAATGAGTAGGTGTGTCCAAACTTTTGACTGGTACTATACATACATACACAGCGCATTCGGAAAGTATTCAGAAACTTTGACTTTTTCCACATTTTGTTTTATTACAGCCTTATTCTAAAATTGATTTAAATTGTATTTTTTCTTCATCAAGCTACACACAATACCCAATAATGACAAAGCAAAAACAGCTTTCTAGAAACGTTTGCAAAGGTATTAAAAATAACAGAAATCACATTTACATAAGTATTCAGACCCTTTACTCAGTACTTTGTTGAAGCACCTTTGGCAGCGATTACAGCCTCGAGTCTTCTTGCGTATGACGCTACATGCTTGGCACACCTGTATTTGGGGAGTTTCTCCCATTCTTCTCTGCAGATCCTCTCAAGCTCTGTCAGGTTGGATGTGAAGTGTCGCTGCACAGCTTTTTTCAGGTCTCTCCAGAGATGTTCGATCGGGCTCAAGTCCGGGCTCTGGGTGGGCCACTCATGGATATTCAGAGACTTGTACCGAAGCAACTCCTGCATTGTCTTGGCTGTGTGCTTAGCGTGGTTGTCTTGTTGGAAGGTGAATCTTCACCCCAGTCTGAGGTCCTGAGCGCTTTGGAGCAGGTTTTCATCAGGGATCTCTCTGTACTTTGCTCCATTCATCTTTCCCTCGATCCTGACTAGTCTCCCAGTCCCTGCCGCTAAATAACATCCCCACAGCATGATGCTGCCTCCAGACGTGACGCTTGGCATTCAGGCAAAATAGTTTAATATTGGTTTCGTCAGACCAGAGAATCTTGTTTCTCATGGTCTGAGAGTCTTTAGGTGCCTTTTGGCAAACACCAAGCGGGCTGTCGTGCCTTTTTCTGAGCTCTGTCAGAGTGACCATCAGGTTCTTGGTCACATCCCTGACCAAGGCCCTTCTCCCCCGATTGCTCAGTTTGGCTGGGCGGACAGCTCTAGGAAGAGTCTTGGTGGTTCCAAACTTCTTCCATTTAAGATTGATGGAGGCCACTGTGTTCTTGGGGACCTTCAATGCGGCAGACATATTTTGGTAACGTTCCGCAGATCTGTGCCTCGACACAATCCTGTCTCGGAGCTCTACGGTAAATTCCTTCGACCTCATGGCTTGGTTTTTGCTCTGACATGCACTGTCAACTGTGGGACTTTATATAGACAGGTGTTTGCCTTTCCAAATCATGTCCAATCAATTGATTTTACCACAGGTGGACTCCAATCAAGTTGTAGAAACATCTCATGGATGATCAATGGAAACAGGATGCAACTGAGCTCAATTTCGAGTCTCATAGCAAAGGGTCTGAATTCTTATGTAAATAAGGCATTTCTGTTTTAAAAACCTGTTTTCACTTTGTCATTGTGGGGTATTGTGTGTAGATTGATGAGGATAATTTAAAAAAAAATCCATTTTAGAATATGGCTGTAACGTAACAACATTTTGAAAAGGTCTAGGGGTCTGAATACTTTCCGAATGCTCTGTACTCCTGAAACAGTAGGGGCTATAATTTATTTTTGCAATGCAGCTTGCGATTTCATCTAGCAGTGGCTAAAGTTAGCTGAAGTTGGTAAGTTGGCTGTAAAAAATATAAAAATAAAAATAAAGATAGTTTCTCCTGGCCCATAGACTACTTTCAGGGTGAGGAAACATCTAACATTAAAGTTGTAAAACACTAAGCTTCCCCTCTTAACATTGAATTCCAGGGAGGACTCCGTGTCCTCTCATCATCCATACAGTCTCAGTACCATACCTGCTGAAGGGTATAATTCAGTGGCAAATCTAAACGTGAGACAGTGTTTGTCACCCAGCTAGCACATTTGGTTCCTTGGAAGTTGTGGGAATGTAAGTTTTTCGTTTCCCATTGGTTCTGTGAACGAAGCCATACATTTCCTGACCGGTAGAACTGAACATTTTCTAAATGTTCTGAGAACGGAAGTGAACATTTCACCTGTTCTGGGAATGAACATTTTTAGGTTGCAGAGAGGTTCTGAGAACGTTTTAGTATGGTTCTCTTTAAATTTTCCTGGGAGATTTTATTAACGTTCTGTGAACGGAAATTATAGGTTATTTTGATTTTTTAAAAATACGTTTCTTAACTTTCACTGAATGTTTCAGTAAGACTTTCAATAACACTGCTAGCTTAGTTTTGGTGAAAGGTGCAATATGCAGAAATCGCTCTGCCATTTCCCATTTGCTAATATTTGAATAGTTTGCCTAATTTCACTTTATGTGACAAAACAAGCAAGTGCAGAGAATCATTGTACTATAAACCGCTGTGAAATATATTTGCAATATCCCAAAATATTGTATTTTCAGCTGTTTGAAGCTGGTGTATAGAACCGAAAGTAAAAGACGTAAAAACAACACTTAAGAACGGGAAGCATAGAAATAGCACACATAGAACAGATCTACAGCTTCTTAGACTTGCTTTCAATGAGAATGACAGATCTTTAATTAATCATGCAAAAACATTTCTTTTTTATTGTGGCACAGTGTCAGTGAGACTAGAACCTATGCTCTTTTGTTATCTAACCATGAAATTAGTCCACTGCACCACCAGGATGGAGCTAGCATGCCATGGTTTTTTAACTCATGCAAAGGTGTTCATTTTAGTCTATTCAAACAAACCCCATTTCAAAGGAAACAAGCACTCATTAAGATCAGGTGTGGCCAATTAGTGGGCACGGCCAACACACCTGAACACACTTAAATAGAACCATGAGGAAACCTGCAGAAAATATGCTCCTGTACTGAAATTCCCACAGAAGAACATTGTTTGTTGATATTTTCTGAACGTTCTGAGAACATGACTTGAAATTGAACCCTGCAGAAAACATTATGCTGAAGTACTGAAATTCCCACCTAAGAAACTCAGAATATTATATGCTAGCTTGGTATCCTGTACCATTCACACAACATAGTGGGAAGGTTGTATGCAAAAGAACACTAGGACAACCACGCTCTCACCAAGCTCTATGTGCTAGCTGGGCAACTTCTCGTGGCACTAAGAAGCTCTCTCTAGGGGGTCTGTTTCCTCTTATCCTCGCTCGAACGCTTTCTCCTCCACACTTATCTGAACTGCTGAACCTTTTATAGACCTTTGTTCTCTGCGAAAGCATATTCACTACATTCTACTCTGCTAAGTAATTAATTTCAATTACTGTATAGAACATGAAAGCAGGAAAAAGTCAATTCTTATTTTGTATGTCCCTAATTTCCATATGCGGTTGATGTACGGATTATGGTGTGCTATGCGCTCTCATGCAGCAGATGGAGGTGTTCTGTGTGCCATTCTAAGCTTTTCTCTAATAAAGAGAGCAGAAAAAGCATTATTTGATTCAATTAATGTTATTATTTTCTTAGAAGGTATTCAGTGCTCTGTGAACAGTGCTCATATATCGGCTATGTGGTGGACTAATGCTTTTATCAGAAAGTGGATAAAAGGCTTGAGTTCTACAGTTCAGTCATGTGCGTTCTCCTGGACTCAGTTGTTGAAATTGCAGCATATAGAAGTGTACTTGGGTCATCCTTGGTGGGTAATTTGACAGGATACAGCGTCACAGAACATTCAATAATCTCTCCACCACAGAACATTCAATTATCTGCTGAAGGACACTCTTGGTGAGGACACATCCTGTCAGCTGGTTTAATAAACCCTCACAAACACAATGCACCCACTTCGTCATCATGCTGTATGTTAAATGGACATTTCAATACTATGAGTATTTGAAATTAATGAAAGAAACAAATGTATTAGTTACAACCCAACTGCCCTCAGTGGTAGGCCTAGTCAAAGCAACAGTAGGCCGTGTGATGGTGGGATATGAGAAAAGAGCAAGTGTATTTCAACATCATTAAATGCAAAGTAATAAAAGGCTAATATGGCATATTTTTCTGAGATAAACATAATTCTAGAAAAATTATAATGAATCACTGCTAGTTGACCTGTCATGGCCTGAATTTTCTGAGGATATCCAAGAGCTTAATATAATTTCAGAGGAAAAATGTGCCTTAAGATGCTTCTGTCACTATAGTGTACAGTATCACCAACATAAATTGCATCCATACTACAGTATCAATATGTGCAGAGGAAGGGTGAGCCTGCAATCTCAACATAATGTCACCCCCCGGGGTAGGTTCCCAAAGGTAGTCCGGCCATGTCTTTAAAGCATCGTTAAGTCATGCGGTGGGGAAGATTGGAGACATCACACCCTTGCAAACAGCTGTTTAGCCTCTGGCTACATCACCCTTGGCTATCTGCTATGGTGGAAGCTATTTCTATTCTCTGTATGTGCAGAGAGCTAAACTGTTGAATTCTGCTCCTGCAGTAGTCTAGGCTGCATTATTCATTTTCAAATAGATTCTTGGGAATACTAGTAAGTGCTTTAGATGGTAGTGGTACTACACAAGATGTGGTAGATAGGCTATATTTTTGACCATATGAGCTCTTATTCATTCCTGTTCAAGTTATGTTAGGCCTATATTGATCAAGTGCTCTCTGGTGATCTCTCTAGCTAAGAGCTCAATATAGACGGCCGTTGAAACCGTCTTTAGGAAATATTCATATTCAATCATATTTTTTATACAGCACAACTGTCCTGGAATGGTTATACCAAGTTAAAACAGTATTTGTGATAATGTCCTTGAACAAGACATTTTCATCAAGATGGCTGCCCTTCATCATATAGTCTCAGGGGTTTTCCGTACCTACCCTCCCTCAACTACACATGAAAGTTCAGACCACAATTTCTCTCATTCTCCCTGCAGCTAGGCCAGCTGTTTCCATGCTGTGTGTTAGTGTGACGAGATGATCGATTGTAAAAAGATGAAAACAGTGGAGCATGTTGCCTGGTGCCAGTTTGGTCCCTGAGGGACGCGGGGCGGCACAGCGAAATGCCACACTAAGACAGGTTGTGATTTATGTCACATTGGAGTGGATGCATAGGTGTGTGTATGTGTGTGTGTGCCTGTGTCTGTCTTTGTTGGTGTCTCTTTCTTAGTCTTTGTGTTTATACTGTACTGTATGTGTACAGTAGAACTGTAAAGATGCATTGTTATTAGCCCCACTCCCTACCCACCTCCCTCCCAACTCACTGAAGATTGATAGATACCTAGCTGGCCAGCTGGAGCAGATACACCCCCTGCTCTGCTCAGGTGACAGAGCAAATACATAACACACAGGACATCATTTACACCTACAGTATTGACCCATCAGATCCCCTTCAACTGAAGCATGATTAAGGTGTTCAAAGACCAGGGCAGGGCTCTCACAGGGAACAGCTGGGTGGTAATCTTTGTTTTTATCTCTCTCTCTAACATAATCTGGTGGACTCTCTTTCTCTCTCTTTGTAATTGTATTTCTCTCTCTCTCTCTCTCTCTCTCTCTCTCTCTCTCTCTCTCTCTCTCTCTCTCTCTCTCTCTCTCTCTCTCTCTCTCTCTCTCTCTCTCTCTCTCTCTCTCTCTGTCTGTCAGTGCCATGTTGGCTCCCAGACAGATAGATTTGTCCCCCTTCCATTTCTCTGTTCCCTACCCCATGTTGTTCACATTTGAGCTGCCTGTGGAGCTCTCTCCTGTATCGTCAATCAAACACTTCATCCTAATCTTTAGACCATGGATGGACAGGATTTGAACACAGACATTTTTCACTGCCTACCAAACAATATGAAATCAATTTTTCAGATTTAGTGTGTCTGAGGATCAAAGTCAGACATGTAGTTCTAGTTTTTTGTCCTAGTTTTTCTTCTGATGCAGACAGTCATGGTCAGAGGGAAAGGAAGTCTGTGATTGACTATAATACAGGTGTACGATCATCATTAGATCACTCTTTTGTTGCTGAGAATTTTCTTGCATGGGAGGAAATGCAGATGAGCTTCATAATTTACATAAATTCACTAAGCTCACGCTTAAACATGGTTACTGCATATTAACAGTATTTCACTTTTAATGAAGCACGCTTTCAGCCAGCTAATAGGCTGGTTGTTAAGAGCATTGGACCAGTAAACGAAGGGACGCTGGTTTGAATCCCCGAGCCGGCAAGTTGGAAAAATCTGCTGTTCTTCCCTTGAGCAAAGCCGTTAACCCCCAACAACTCCCCGGGCACCGATGACGTCGGTTAAGGCAGCCCCCAGTACCTCTCTGATTCAGAGGGGTTGGGTTAAATGTGGGAGACACATTTCGGTTGAATGCATTCAGTTGTGCAACTGACTAGATATCCCCCTTGCCCTAACCACAATCAAGCAACATTATGGACTAAACATTCAAATCCTGTTGCTGCAGGATTATTTTGCTGTGACAAAATAGGTCAAATTAAGATGCTACACCTGTACATACTGCCTCAACACTCCAGACTCCACTTCTACTCCCCAATCCGCCACCCACTACCCACTCTCTCTTACTGAGACTGTGTTGAGTGCTTGCACTCACCCATTAAATAAAATTGCAATTCATGTTGCAACCATTTCTATTCTAAAGCATATTCAGAACAGTTTTCCAGGCAGCCGACCAAGCCCATCATCACACATCACATAGAAATCCATCATTTGCATCTATCTGAAGCACATTTCTTGTCAAAGGGGACCCTTCAGTGGACGCTTTACCATTCCAAGCCACTAGACTCGAAATGTATTTTTATATTATATTACAAATATGCAAACATATACATGCAACAAATATGACCAATCAGTCTAAACTAATAGTGAAAGGCACAGGCACCATGTTAATGGAACGTTCCATCTTGGAACTCTGGAGTAGTCCCTGTGTAGCTCAAAAAAACATATTTTACTGTGAATTATACATACAAACAGAAATGTTAATCATGGTCCTCTGTAGCTCAATTGGTAGAGCATGGCGCTTGTAACGCCAGGGTAGTGGGTTCAATCCCTGGGACCACCCATACGTAAAAATGTATGCACATATGACTGTAAGTCGCTTTGGATAAAAGCGTCTGCTAAATGGTATATTAAGATAACCATCCTCTCTCTAGATCTCCCAGTCCTTTATCTCCTCTCTTCTCTGCAGCACTTCTTCTTAGACCAGCAGATCACACTGCCCTGTAGCAAGTTTGGGATATTATGAACAGCATGCAGTTGAACATCTGTAGAAGAGTTTGTGGCAAGACGGCAGACTTCAACTGTTATTCTAAATTGTAGAAAAAAATTGTGAGTTTCACTTTGTGAACTAGAATGTGTTGTGTGTGGCACTATGCCTCAAATCCCTTTGCATTGATCTCCCTTGGTGTTTGATGGTTGAATGTCCCTCTAAGATCAGACCCCCCTTCCTGAAACCTTGATCAGGCTGCCTATCATTCCAGATGAGAATATATCCTAACTTTGATCTGCTTGCTCCTGAGACTCCATCCACACTTTGATCTATTCCCTGTTAACGGCACAGACAATAGTAGATGACAACATCCCTTCCAGAGTAGAGGGAGGAGAAGTGAAGAGTGAGCCAGCTATGCATTATAGTAGTATAGAGGGAGGAATGAAATGAGCAGGAGTAGAATAGAGGTGAATGGTAAAAGCTCTCCAGAGTCCGATAAAACTTAGAATAGGCTAGGTTGTGATGAGAAATTGGCATTCTGCTCCTGCTCCCCCCCCAGGTTGATCTCTCTATATCCCTCACATCCATATTCTTTATGTTTTTTTGCTGGAGGAGGAACGGCCTACTCATCTTCACTCGGCCTCCATAGGTGAGAATTGGTGGCTCCTATGAGAACAGAGGTGCATTTCACAACACTCTCTCTCTTTTTAACTTCAACCTCTATGAGTTGGCTTGTTGCTATACAAAATGCCTGAAAAGAGGAATTTGTAGATTTCAAGGAAACAACATTATCAAATTGACAACATTATCTAAATAGCACATTTAGTGTAAATTATACTTAGTTGTGTTTACCCGCTTGGTGGAAACAACGTAAAGCAATAGTATTTACTGTGCATTCATAACTAGCAAGCTAGAGTATGACTACCCCTTTATAAATTAATAGGCCTACTAGTCTCTTTTCATTCATCATTCTGTAGTTCAACCTCTCTCATCTCTCATTCTATTTGTAATATCCATTAGAAAGACCTGAATGAATGTCTGTATTGTAGATTTTTGAATAGGGTTATTCATTCACCTTTTATTCTCCAAGCAGGTACTCTGTGCTTATCAATCACCCGTCTCTCAAAACTGAATAGATGGGCAAACGAGAATAGAGAGGGCTTTTTCATGGTAAAAGGGCTTGGATTAATCAGACTAAAAATGTTCAGTGCAACATCTTATATTTCTCCATAAGTGGGACCTGCAGCTGAAAAGCATCATAACATGGAACCTATCCAATAACTCCTACGACTCCCCTATCCTATCCCAGAGGCTAGGAGAGGTATTCTAGATCAAAGTCACCCAGGAATTAAGACTATGGTTCCACTTCTCTCCCATTATAACCTCCCAACCCACACTCCCTCCTGGACCTGGACCTTGCCTCATCCCAAAGATTGGGTTTAGCGTTTGCGTCATTCTCCAAAAACAACAAACACATATTTATTTTTCTCTGTGTTCTACTCTACCTCCCCACAGCTCAGAGAAAAACGTGGTTATTTTTTAAATGTTCATATTCATTCATTTTTGGCTCACATTTTTAATGATATCTCTTTCATCTGGGGAGTTTTCATGTTATGTTTTTTTAAATCTATTATTCTCTCTGTTGCATCACATCACTCCTAATGATCTTGTTCGTCTTTGGAGAGGGCACATTTGAATATACTGCCTTATTCAACTAGATTTCATTAGTGAATATGGGACAGTCATATTGATGAAAGGTTTTATTTCCTTGTTGGTCATGGTGGCAAACCAACTATGTTAAATCAACACCCACAGAGAGGGGTAGAGATACATTAAAAGTTATATGAATTCTAAAGTCATCACATGACATCAGGATTAGCCAGAAAGAAAGAAGTCTAGATTCTGAGGCCCTTCTTACCCCCATCTTGTCAACAGTTGAAGAGGCGGCCAAAGGATTATGTTCTTGAGAGTTACCCATAATGCCGCTGGTCAGGAAGTACCCGATGGCCTACTCTCGACAGCCTTTAAAGGTAAGAACACAGGCATCTTCTGAAGCAGCTGAATAAAGCCCTCAGCGCCCCACGTTGAGGGTCCTCAAGGAAGACACTGACTGAGGAGGCTAAGGAGGTCATCAGCTCTCCAGAGTTTTGAGACAGAGAAGAGCTATGTTCGGTGTGGTGGTTTGGTTGAAGTACCTAGAAGAATTCTTAAAGGACGGACAAAGAGGGACTTTAGTTTGGAGTGCCATTAGTTGTCTGCTGCTTTCTCAGAGAGTGCACGCAGTGAGAGGGAGAAATGTGCTCTGACTTGGGGCCTTAGCATGCATGTTACCACCATGTGGGCATCTTGCGAAGTTAATTATAATCCTCCAGTGAATATGTTTCTCTCCTATCCAGATTATACTAGTTTGGTTTGTTTGAATATTTATAACCAACAAAAGAAAACAACATTGCTATGCGACTGGTGTCACTTGCCATTAAATCCGGTGTTATTTTAATGCAGAAAGTGTCGTACCACAGTATGCCAATTATGATCAATTTCCATCTCACACTAAAGCTTATGTCAAATTTATGTTGAGAGTGAGCGACATTCAGTTGGAATATATGATTGCTAGTCTGTTTATACTGGGTCTCAAGTAAGTGTAATACATTTTGTTCCCAACAACTAATCTGGCTAAATTAAGCTTTAACACTAGAAAAGCCGAGAGCGTCATGTGGATGCAAAACAAATTAGCAAATTAATTTTTTTTGTATTACCCTTACAGCCAATAGTTCATGGTAGAAGCCTAAAGATGGTTGTAATGGATTGCTACATTAATATTTGCCTCCTTTAAGAAATGGAGGATAAAGTATAAATAGGTTGCTAGGCAGGTCAAAGTGGGCCCCTCCAGCTTAATCAATGAAGCTCTCGTCGTGAAGATCAGTTAAGTGGCCCTAATGGCCACACATGCTCTAACTTAAAAGGGCCGTGTCTCCTGAAAAAGATTAGCAATCCTGTTTGTACCCGACGTTCAATATGTTTTTTAGAATTGTTCTCCCATCGAGAGAGAGAGGGTTCTATTTGTAGACCAACCATGCAGAAAATGTGACACTTTCTCTCCTTCCTTTCTCAGAATTGAGAATCCAATTACAAAATAACTATGTTACAGTAAATGGGGTTAAAATTTCATTTTATGTACTTAAGATGCTGTGTTTTAGATTTACACATTAAGCGAAAACAAAAGTAATTCAATCAACAGTGTGTTTCCACATATTGATTCATTGATTAGAAATGTCATTCATCTGCTAATTGATCAACATTATTTTATCAATGAAACATAGTCAAGAATAGAATAAAAACACATTTCAAAACCATAAGTATGAAAAGGAAAGAGCAGCTTCCAACTTGAGGAATAACTAATGGAGATGGAGTCTCAGCTTTTAGATATCCCTCTGGAATACAAAGTGGGCTGCTCGCTATTCGTGTGGATGCCTTTTGAGACTGTGACCCCTTCCATATCTCCTCTACGTACCCTGTGATCTGTGCTCATCCCCTTCGCTTCATTGAATTATACATATACAGTATGTGTGTGTCATCTGTGCCATTGCTGTACTGACCTAAAATATCAATAGCATTAGTGTTGTTTTGACAGGACTGTTAAGACCGAAAATACATTTTACAGTGCCACATTCTGGTTTTGTTTGGCAATATCTCTGTATTATCATAGAGAGAGAATGTTCTCTGCAGACTAAATGGAACATGAAGAGAAAAACAAAGACACAATGATGAATCAATTCTGAGGACACTTTTCTCTTGTATCATCAAATGAATTAATTTTTATGACTAAATAATATTTGTACTGAGGCCAACAAGGTTACCTTTGTGAAAGATGGTCAGAGGCAAACATGGCAATTATTTGTTTTAGGATTGGTCTATGTGGAAAGTCCATCTTCCAACCCATTGGAGAAAGATGTTAGCACATTCAATGTGTTTAGTTTGATGGAGAACCCTGATCTGTTCAGACAGAAAATTGTGTTTGCTCAGTGATCTTGAAAGAGTTCAAAAGTTGAAGAAGCACCTCATATGGCACTTCTGTGGTCAGTCCACACACACCAAACCATGTTTATATTGATTTGTCCCTGTTTTACCCATTTACTGTATGCTCCAGTACACATTCACAACACAATACATGGCCACCAGCCTGCTCTCAAACACATATGAACTTCAAAATGAGCCCAAGATGGAGTGTGTGCCACTTCTTAAAATGGTGTAGACAAATACACTCAGTGTATCAGTGTTCCCTGGATGTTAACACATTGCAGTCAGTGGCTGCGTGTTCGGCTAAACAAGTGCTAAGCCTTGACAGTATTCTTGTCATGCCACTACATGTACACAAATGAGAAAAGAACCACTGCAAAGTGCTAGACAACCCATGCCAGACATGATTTTGAGAGCCAAATGCCATACGTCCAACCCTGGGAGTTTATCATCTTATTCCACATAGATTTGGGTCCCAGTAACCCTAATCCAGCTTCCCTATGATTGACTGTATGTCAAAGTTTGAAAGTCTGAATGTCAACAAAATAGGATTTTACCACAGCTCTCTATTTGGAACTTAATCAGTATGTTATGTTTACCAAAACACAATGGAAATTCATACCAGTCAAAGCTGTTTTGTAACTACTTTGAATGTTTTGACAAATTCAGTAACATCTAGGAGACCCAATCCTTTATCAAACGTGACAAGCCACCCTGCTCTTCAATTTGGTGTAATTACCAAACCTTACTTGCTTCATTTAATCAGAATGCACAGACAGATTTGATTTGATCTCATTTCAAAGCTAAGTAAAATAAAAAGCTGTGTGAAATTGAGGAGAAAGACTGTTGAGACAGTGGTGTTTTAGAGAAAGAAAGGCATAACCAATATTAATTAAAGTAATCCATCAAATGTAGCCAACATGACAGTGCCTAACAATCCCTCTCCTTGGATGAGCTTCCATCCATAAGCTCCTGGCGAGTGATAACTGTGTCAGTCATAGAATTGAAATGCTCGTCTCTCCTCTCCCTGAGTCCTATTTCTATTTATCTTTGCAAAGTCACGTCATTCTTTTGCAGCTGTGACAATACAATGCATAATGGATTTCATTGTGAGTTGTTTAAAAGCTAAGCTAGTCACAGGCAGCTTAATCTGAGGCTCACTGGGATGAGAGTGAACACCAAAACATATACAGCTTTCTCTGGCCACTCAGCCTGTCAAAATTGAATGTGAACTAGATGTGTTATAAATGCAAAATAGATCTCAGCTTTTTTAATGTTTCAGTCTCCCTAACAAAGCCAAAATATGAACAGTGCAACCATGCTGAACACACTTAAAATACATTCTAAATAGCTTTTTGAAGACAAAAATAACACTCTACCAACAGTCATAGCACTTTATCACTATTTAAACCCCCCAAAATAACCCCCCAACTGTGTAAAACCTCACTGTACGGTATTAGTTTATTTTTCCATGTTTCAAAAGGCCCATTGGAACCAAAACCTTCTGCCAATCCTATTGAGACTGGCGATTGATAGAGAACAATGTTGGAACCCATAGTTTGCAACCACATAGAAGTCACTTCAATAGTAGTCTCCTTTCTTTCAAGAAAAAATAAAGAATTCGATGGCAAACCATTGACCGTATGTGTGTGAGGATCTGAGGACTTTTGCATAATAAAATCAAGCACTTAAACACTTGACTACTTTGTTAATACATTTGAAATGAACAATTTGGTGTAAGGTGATGGCTCCTCCTGGAGTTCTGAAGAGAATTATGCAAAGTGAACTTGCAAAGTCTAGTGATCAGGCAATTGTTCATGTTCAAATGTCATGTATGAAAATGTATGCACTCACTAACTGTAAGTCGCTCTGGATAAGAGCGTCTGCTAAATGACTAAAAAGTAAAAAAAAATGTTTTTACTTTACTTTTTCACACAGGGGAATTGGGTGTTGCATAACTTTGTTTATGAAATAAATATGTAATTGTTGTGTTATTTGTTCACTTATGTTCCCTTTATCTAATATTAGGTTTTGGTTGAAGATCTGATAACATTCAGTATCACAAATATGCAAAAGTAGAGAAAATTAGAAAGGGGGCAAATACTTTTTCATCGCACTGTAAGTATTCAGACCCTTTACTCTGTACTTTGTTGAAGCACCTTTGGCAGCGATTACAGCCTTGAGTCTTCTTGGGTATGACGCTACAAGCTTGGCACACCTGTATTTGGGGAGTTTCTCCCATTCTTCTCTGCAGATCCTCTCAAGCTCTGTCAGATTGGATAGGGAGCGTTGCTGCACAGCTATTTTCAGGTCTTCCAGAGATGTTAGATCGGGTTCAATTCCGGGCTCTGGCTGGGCCACTCAAAGACATTCAGAGACTTGTCCCGAAGCCACTCCTGCATTGTCTTGGCTGTGTGCTAAGGGTCGTTGTCCTGTTGGAAGGTGGACCTTCACCCCAGTCTGAGGTCCTGAGCGCTCTGGGGCAGGTTTTCATCTGTACTTTGCTCCTTTCATCTTTCCCTCGATCCTGACTAGTCTCCCAGTCCCTGCCACTGTAAAACATCCCCAAAGCAGGATGCTGCCACCACCATGCTTCACCTTAGGTATGGTGCCAGGTTACCTCCAAACGTGATGCTTGGCATTCAGGTCAAAGAGTTCAATCTTGGTTTCAGTAGACCAGAGAATTTTGTTTCTTATGGTCTGAGAGTCTTTAGGTGCCTTTTGGCAAACACCAAGCGGGCTGTCATGTGCCTTTTACTGAGGAGTGGCTTCCGTCTGGCCACTCTACCATAAAGGCCTGATTGGTGGAGTGCTGCAGAGATGGTTGTCCTTCTGGAAGGTTCTCCCATCTCCACAGAGGAACTCTAGAGCTCTGTCAGAGTGACCATCGGGTTCTTTGTCACCTCCCTGACCAAGGCCCTTCTCCCCCGATTGCTCAATTTGGCCGAGCTGACAGCTCTAGGAAGAGTCTTGCTGATTCCAAACTTCTTCCATTTAAGAATGATGGAGGCCACTGTGTTCTTGGGGACCTTCAATGCTGCAGAAATGTTTTGGTACCCTTCCCCAGACAATTCCTTTGACCTAATGGCTTGGTTTTTTGCTCTGACATGCACTGTCAACTGTGGGACCTTATATACAGTGGGGAAAAAAGTATTTAGTCAGCCACCATTTGTGCAAGTTCTCCCACTTAAAAAGATGAGCGAGGCCTGTAATTTTCATCATAGGTACACTATGACAGACAAAATGAGAAATGAAATTCCAGAAAATCACATTGTAGGATTTTTAATGAATTTATTTGCAAATTATGGTGGAAAATAAGTATTTGGTCACCTACAAACAAGCAAGATTTCTGGCTCTCACAGACCTGTAACTTCTTCTTTAAGAGGCTCCTCTGTCCTCCACTTGTTACCTGTATTAATGGCACCTGTTTGAACTTGTTATCAGTATAAAAGACACCTGTCCACAACCTCAAACAGTCACACTCCAAACTCCACTATGGCCAAGACCAAAGAGCTGTCAAAGGACACCAGAAACAAAATTGTAGACCTGCACCAGGCTGGGAAGACTGAATCTGCAATAGGTAAGCAGCTTGGTTTGAAGAAATCAACTGTGGGAGCAATTATTAGGAAATGGAAGACATACAAGACCACTGATAATCTCCCTCGATCTGGGGCTCCACGCAAGATCTCACCCTGTGGGGTCAAAATGATCACAAGAACGGTGAGCAAAAATCCCAGAACCACACGGGGGGACCTAGTGAATGACCTGCAGAGAGCTGGGACCAAAGTAACAAAGCCTACCATCAGAAACACACTACGCCGCCAGGGACTCAAATCCTGCAGTGCCAGACGTGTCCCCCTGCTTAAGCCAGTACATGTCCAGGCCCGTCTGAAGTTTGCTAGAGTGCATTTGGATGATCCAGAAGAGGATTGGGAGAATGTCATATGGTCAGATGAAACCAAAATAGAACTTTTTGGTAAAAACTCAACTCGTCGTGTTTGGAGGACAAAGAATGCTGAGTTGCATCCAAAGAACACCATCCCTACTGTGAATCATGGGGGTGGAAACATCATGCTTTGGAGCTGTTTTTCTGCAAAGGGACCAGGACGACTGATCCATGTAAAGGAAAGAATGAATGGGGCCATGTATCGTGAGATTTTGAGTGAAAACCTCCTTCCATCAGCAAGGGCATTGAAGATGAAACGTGGCTGGGTCTTTCAGCATGACAATGATCTCAAACACACCGCCCGGGAAACGAAGGAGTGGCTTTGTAAGAAGCATTTCAAGGTCCTGGAGTGGCCTAGCCAGTCTCCAGATCTCAACCCCATAGAAAATCTTTGGAGGGAGTTGAAAGTCCGTGTTGCCCAGCGACAGCCCCAAAACATCACTGCTCTAGAGGAGATCTGCATGGAGGAATGGGCCAAAATACCAGCAACAGTGTGTGAAAACCTTGTGAAGACTTACAGAAAACGTTTGACCTGTGTCATTGCCAACAAAGGGTATATAACAAAGTATTGAGACACTTTTGTTATTGACCAAATACTTTTTTTCCACCATAATTTGCAATTAAATTCATTAAAAATCCTACAATGTGATTCTCTGGATTTTTTTTCTTCTCATTTTGTCTGTCATAGTTGAAGTGTACCTATGATGAAAATTACAGGCCTCTCTCATCTTTTTAAGTGGGAGAACTTGCACAATTGGTGGCTGACTAAATACTTTTTTCCCCCACTGTAAACAGGTGTGTGCCTTTCCAAATCATGTCCAATCAATTGAATTTACCACACGTTGACTCCAATCAAGTTGTAGAAATATCTAAAGGATGATCAATGGAAACAGGATGCACCTTAACTCAATTTCGAGTCTCAGAGCAAAGGGTCTGAATACTTATGTAAATAAGGTATTTCCGTTTTTTATTTCTAATATATTTGCAAAAATGTCTAAACACCTGCTTTCGCTTTGTCATTATGGGGTATTGTGTGTATATTGCTTAGATTTTTATTTATTTAATCCATTCTAGTATAAGGCTGTAACGTAACAAAATGTTAAATAAGTCAAGGGGTCTGAATACTTTCCGAAGGCACTGTATATAGATATCTAGCTGTCAGGAAAAAACACACATCCAAGGTGATTCTCCACATAAATAAAAATAGGTATACTGCTATAATGCCAGTGAGATGAAATGCATTCAGGTCACAAATCAGAGAGGCATGAGAGAGAGAGAGAGAGGGAGGGTTGTTCAGGATTTATCCTCACATGACAGTCCCATTAATGATTAACGGAGAAGAAATGGCTAGGCCTAATAAAACTCTCCTGGCAATGCACTGTTCTTTTAGCAACACACAATTACATCTCTTATCACTAATGCTGGTACTAATGTGATATGTTGGCTAGAGTTGATGTGCTTTTGGCCAGCTCATTGTGTTGCATGGTATTTAGCTGGTGGAAACTGATGTGGGTCTCTTTCTCCTTTTAGTTCCTGGCAGATGTTGCAAATGTCTGGAGCTCCTATGGGTATGGAAAATGGGTTTAAGAGATTTCTATTAACGCATCACACAACATGTATGATGACTATGGTTGGCTTCTTTGTAGTTGCTGATGCCATTGACATGCCATGTTATCTTCTGTTTTTTAGACTTCTGAATTTGAACCCAATTCCTGAACAGGGTTTGGGAGTAACTGATTACATTGAATGTTATTTATATGGGGGATACAATCTTCCCAGCTCTGCAGATTTTGCTGTGAAGAGATAGAATCATTAGATCATTTGTTTTGGTTCTGTCCATTTGTAGCTTGTTTTTGGACACAGGTCCAGGAATGGCTAAAGGATTGCAATATTTACCTGGAACTAACCTTGCAGATAGCATTACTGGGTGATCTGAAAAGTCATAGTCAATCAATCAATAATATAATAATACTTTTAGCAAAAATGTTTATTTTTAATTCACAATCTGTAGAAGCAATGAGAATAGAAAGGTTCAGAACTTTTGTAAAACATCACAGTATGGTTGAAATATATATGGCAAATAGAAATCCTATATGGATGGTGTTAAGAGATAGATGGGAGGTATTGAATAGAGTTGAAGGATGGGACTAATAACAAATAACAACAAATAATAACAAAGATAGCTAATAATGTAAGCATACTGTGTCCATAATAAGTATATAGGTTGTATGTTGGGAGCTTTTGGGAAGGAGCACAGTTAGAAAGATATGGCATTTAGAGGCAAACCGGATGGACATCATGAAGATGATCGGAGAGGTTGAGAGTAGAAGAAGTTCAGGGGAAAAAAATAAATAAATAGATGTGTATATGTATATGTATGTATATATATATATATATATATATATATATATATATATATATATATATATATATATATGTATATGTGTGTGTGTGTGTATGTATGTATATATATATATATATATATATATATAGATATAGAATTATTGTAAAATTAACTCTGTCCATAAGGTGTAGATAGTGAGTATGGACCGGAAGTAGAGGCCTGGGCATTGTTGTTCACTAATTTACTCCAAGTAGGGAAAGGATGGTGGGGTTGAAAAGTAATAAAGGGGAATATATATATATATATATAAAAAATAAAAATAAAATATGGGGGATTGGAAGTGATGCAGACAATTACATTGATAGAAGATACAATCTATCTGCAATATTAAGCTGATCCTTCCCCCCCAAAAAAAACAAAAACAAAAAAAATAAAAAAATAAAAAAATAAAAAAAATAACTGATTACATTGAATCAGTTACATGTAACGAATTACAAAAAAACAACTAATCTGTTACGTTACCAGCAAAAATATTGTAATCAGATTACAGATACTTTTGAAAAACTAGATTACTTCTTGGATTACTTTTCAATTCAAGAAAGGATGTTTGCGGAAAATAATACCTTTCTGTGTTCTCAATGACATTCCATTCAGCATTGGAATGTCACGGATGCCGCCGAGGCTGCTCCTCCTCCTTGCTCGGGCAGGCTTCGGCGTTCGTCGTCCCCGGAGTACTAGCTACTACCGTTTGATGTTTTCGATGTTTGTTTTGTCATGTCTAGTTAGTGCACCTGTTTCGTATTCTGTATTGATTATGTCACCTATAAGTTCCCCTATGTTATGTTTGTATTTTGTGTGTTATTGTCCGCCTGTCATGAATGTATAGGTTCGGTACCTTGGCATTTCGTGTGATTTTACGCACTCGCGTATTTGTTTCGCCTCTTGTGTTTTTGAGGTCGTTTTTTTGTGTGTACCTATAGAGGTGATTAGTAAAGTCGTCCTGACTTATTCCTCTGTGTCCTGCGCTTGACTTCACCACCGCATCCACATCAGCACCTTGACATGGAAAAAGGCACAAGTTTAAGTTTGATCCACCTGAGCGAGTCCGACCACAAGTCAGAGATGACTACGATGACAAACCAAATATGTTTGATGGATCCATTTTGTCTTCTTCTAATGCCTCTTAAGGGGAAAGTAATCCAAAAGTATCTGAAAGTAATCAGGTTATGTTACTGAGTTTGGGTAATCCCGTGTAGCTCAGTTGGTAGAGCATGGCGCTTGCAACGCCAGGGTTGTGGGTTTGATTCCCACGGGGTGCCAGTATGAAAAATGTATGCACTCACTAACTGTAAGTCGCTCTGTATAAGAGCGTCTGCTAAATTGTAAATGTATGTTACCGATTACAATTTTGGACAGGTAACTAGTAACTGTAACGGATTACATATAGAAAATAACCTACCCAACCCTGTTCCTGAATGACAACTAGCAACAATAATTAAAACATGAGCAGCACATGAGCAACATATGGTTCTCGGTTGAATAAAATTATGCTTTAATCCATTGTGATATTTTCAACAATGGAACTGGCAGACTAACTGCCAATGGTAACATTTTCAGCATTGGTTGTTCATCTACAATTGGATGAGGCAAATTTAGCCAACACCATCAAATGAGGTGCTGTCACAAGTATTTACCGAATGGGAGAGAGATTGCTTGTACAATTCAATGAACAGGCATTGTCTTAAATGTCACTTTCTGCCTCACATCGAATCTGCTGAACCGACAGTGGGGAGAACAAGTATTTGATACACTGCCGATTTTGCAGGTTTTCCTACTTACAAAGCATGTAGAGGTCTGTAATTTTTATCATAGGTACACTTCAACTGTGAGAGACGGAATCTAAAACAAAAATCCAGAAAATCACATTGTATGATTTTTAAGCAATTAATTTGCATTTTATTGCATGACATACGTTTTTGATACATCAGAAAAGCAGAACTTAATATTTGGTACAGAAACCTTTGTTTGCAATTACAGAGATCAGACGTTTCCTGTAGGTCTTGACCAGGTTTGCACACACTGCAGCAAGGATTTTTGGCCCACTCCTCCATACAGACCTTTTCCAGATCCTTCAGGTTTCAGGGCTGTCGCTGGGCAATACGGACTTTCAGCTCCCTCCAAAGATGTTCTATTGGGTTCAGGTCTGGAGACTGGCTAGGCAACTCCAGGATCTTGAGATGCTTCTTACGGAGCCACTCATTAGTTGCCCTGGCTGTGTGTTTCGGGTCGTTGTCATGCTGGAAGACCCAGCCACGACCCATCTTCAATGCTCTTACTGAGGGAAGGAGGTTGTTGGCCAAGATCTCACGATACATGGCCCCATCCATCCTCCCCTCAATACGGTGCAGTCGTCCTGTCCCCTTTGCAGAAAAGCATCCCCAAAGAATGATGTTTCCACCTCCATGCTTCATGGTTGGGATGGTGTTCTTGGGGTTGTACTCATCATTCTTCTTCCTCCAAACACGGCGAGTGAAGTGTAGACCAAAAAGCTCTATTTTTGACTCACCAGACCACATGACCTTCTCCCATTCCTCCTCTGGATCATCCAGATGGTCATTGGCAAACTTCAGACGGGCCTGGACATGCGCTGGCTTGAGCAGGGGGACTTTGCGTAAGCTGCAGGATTTTAATCCATGACGGCGTAGTGTGTTACTAATGGTTTTCTTTGAGACTGTGGTCCCACCACTCTTCAGGTAATTGACCAGGTCCTGCCGTGTAGTTCTGGGCTGATCCCTCACCTTCCTCATGATCATTGATGCCCCACGAGGTGAGATCTTGCATGGAGCCCCAGACCGAGGGTGATTGACCGTCATCTTGAACTTCTTCCATTTTCTAATAATTGCGCCAACAGTTGTTGCCTTCTCACCAAGCTGCTTGCCTATTGTCCTGTAGCCCATCCCAGCCTTGTGCAGGTCTACAATTTTATCCCTGATGTCCTTACACAGCTCTCTGGTCTTGGCCATTGTGGAGAGGTTGAAGTCTGTTTGATTGAGTGTGTGGACAGGTGTCTTTTATACAGGGAACGAGTTCAAACAGGTGAAGTTAATACAGGTAATGAGTGGAGAACAGGAGAGCTTCTTAAAGAAAAACTAACAGGTCTGTGACAGACGGAATTCTTACTGGTTGGTAGGTGATCAAATACTTATGTCATGCAATAAAATGCAAATGTATTACTTAAAAATCATACAATGTGATTTTCTGGATTTTTGTTTTAGATTCCGTCTTTCACAGTTAAAGTGTACCTATGATGAACATTACAGACCTCTACATGCTTTGTAAGTAGGAAAACCTGCAAAATCGGCAGTGTATCAAATACTTGTTCTACCCACTGTATATCCATTTAGAAATGAATCCCTTCTCTCTAAATCAGATTTCCAGTCCTGAGATATCTCCAGATCTCAATCCCAGACTGTCCTAACTAGGTAATGCTGGGACAGAGCCAGAGTGAGTCATTTGGCAAGATTACAGTAGAGTAGGCCATCGGTACTGAAATGTAGCCAGTCTGAGAAAGATAGTATTGTTAGCCTGGTGGAACCAGCCTGATTGCTGTATTCACCATTCCACACTGGGCTTATCATTCTGTTTAATTGTATGTGCAGTAAGGGCTGGATTCAATCCATAGTGCTGAACATCTGCATTGTAGCGCGGTTAAAATGTAACAGTAATTCTCGATTGAGCCGACATATGCAGCGTTTACCGTGAATGCAGTCTCTGCGAATGCGGAAACATTGCCTTTAAATTTCAATCACTCTATAACGCTGATCTTCGGCTCTACTGATTGAATCCAGCCATAAAACAGAATTGTGAAAGTGATCAGGCTGATTCCTGCAGGCTATAGTGTTGTCGCTGGGTTCCCTCTTAAATATAACTACATGTAATCTAAAATGTAATCCACAAAAGTAATTATTTATCACGAGAGGACCATAAACAATAACTAATGCTGCATACTACAAGAAAGGTTAAAATCTCACCTTTCTGTTACATTTTATTATAAATTCCTGAGATGTAGTCACTTTTGAGGACACAAGCTCAAGTACACAGTACAAATATGATACAAATATTAAAACATTACATTTTATTATGCATTTCCTATTAAACAAAACTGTATGAATAATGCTTAAAATGACATACGCTTTCTAAATATAGTATAATCAAATTATAAAACCACTAACTAGAAGATTTCACCTTCCTTATACCTGTAAAATACATATTTGTATGTTTAGTGTTAGTGATAATGTGCATATTTTCTGAAGGTCTCTCTTGATCAAAACATCTGTCCCCCCCCCATCATATTAATCTTGTCCATCTATGACAAAGTGTTTTTTGTTTTAAATTATTTTAAATTAATGGCTATAAATCAATCTCTGAATGTGCTACAGTGATGAAACCACTCTCCCCTGCTGCGCTACGATGTAAGGATTGCAGGCATGTGCTTTATGTAGGGGTCAGCCAGGAGTTGATTGACAGTTGGAAGAGCGATTGAAATGGTAGGAGGGACATCCCAGCTTCAAGTGGTTGCAGATTTCACATCCTACATCACACAGGCACAACAAATATACTACTGTGTCCGTGGGAACCAGGGCTATCCATTTCGATCTACGGTGTCCACAGATCGATTTATAAGCGAAAATGTTGGTCGAAACCGGTACCAGAACCACTCACCCCTAAACAGGGAACTTTACAGCTAAGAGGTGTTAATGAAATAAGATTAACATTTCTTTTGTGGTTTACTGGAAAAGTTTATTATGATAAAATGTGACAATTGTTAATACATCATAGTATGACATGTACTGTAGCCTGTAGTGCCAACATACAATTGTACACCTTCAAAAGACATAAAAAACAGTGATATTGGTTGGACGCTTGTGTTTCAAGAATATTAATTCAGCATGTCCTATAAATATATATATATATTTTTAAATCACAATATAAAAAGCAAAGCATGAACATCAGCTACGCTCCAAAATCACTGCAACAAAGCACTGTTTCAACCACAGTATTTACCATTATTTAGTCAAACAATTTTACTGAGAAAAGTTCTAATGTCAAATCAGAATGATGTACCCCCTCCCAAAAAAATAAAAATATCCGCCAAACTTTTAATGTTGAAACACAGATCAGCTGGAATTGATCCTTTTGTATCCCATCTTAACGTCTTTAATGTTAAAGTTGTTTTGGAGTGACTGCTTATGTTCGCTTAGCTACTAAGTGTGATGAGTTCAGAGAGTGAAAAGCATCATCATCCAATATTGGCACAGAGAGAACAATTAGCCAACATATTATGGCTAAATGAAATATTTACGTCAGATGCTTTTTATAGTTTTGGTTCATTTCAAAGGTGTTAGTTAATTCTTAATGTAAACGCTTTTTGTCTGTAGGTATAAGCTATACTATGAACACGGAAAGGTAAACTGTCTGCCTTTCCATGTCAATCAATCTCCTTCTCTGCTATTGCTCCAAAATGACCTTTTCAATGGCTTTTTAAGATCCATATCTAATAATAACATGAAGTAATCTCTCCCCACCTAAAGATATGCAGTTGAAGTCGGAAGTTTACATACACCTTAGCCAAATACATTTAAACTCAGTTTTTCACAATTAATCCTAGTAAAAATTCCCTGTCTTAGATCAGTTAGGATCACCACTTTATATTAAGAATGTGAAATGTCAGAATAATAGTAGAGAGAATGATTTATTTCAGCTTTTATTTCTTTCATCACATTCCCAGTGGGTCAGAAGTTTACATACACTCAATTCGTTTTTGGTAGCATTGCCTTTAAATTGTTTAACTTGGGTCAAACGTTTCAGGTAGCCTTCCACAAGCTTCCCACAATAAGTTGGGTGACTTTTGGCCCATTCCTCCTGACAGAGCTGGTGTAACTGAGTCAGGTATGCTTGGGGTCATTGTCCATTTGGAAGACCCATTTACGACCAAGCTTTAACTTCCTGACTGATGTCTTGAGATGTTGCTTCAATATATCCACATAATTTTCCTTCCTCATGATGCCATCTATTTTGTGAAGTGCACCAGTCCCTCCTGCAGCAAAGCACCCCCACAGCATGATGCTGCCACCCCCGTGCTTCACGGTTGGGATGGTGTTCTTCGGCTTGCAAGCTACCCCCTTTTTCCTCCAAACATAACGATGGTCATTATGGCCAAACAGTTCTATTTTTGTTTCATCAGACCAGAAGACATTTCTCCAAAAAGTACAATCTTTGTCCCCATGTGCAGTTGCAAACCGTAGTCTGGCTTTTTTTATGGCGGTTTTGGAGCAGTGGCTTCTTCCTTGCTGAGCGGCATTTCAGGTTATGTCGATATAGGACTCGTTTTACTGTGGATATAGATACTTTTGTACCTGTTTCCTCCAGCATCTTCACAAGGTCCTTTGCCGTTGTTCTGGGATTGATTTGCACTTGTTGCACCAAAGTACGTTCATCTCCAGGAGACAGAATGCGTCTCCTTCCTGAGCGGTATGACGGCTGCGTGGTCCCATGGTGTTTATACTTGCGTACTATTGTTTGTACAGATGAACGTGGTACCTTCAGGCGTTCGGAAATTGCTCCCAAGGATGAACCAGACTTGTGGAGGTCTACAAATTTTTTTCTGAGGTCTTCTGATTTCTTTTGATTTTCCCATGATGTTAAGCAAAGAGGCACTGACTTTGAAGGTAGGCCTTGAAATACATCCATAGGTACACCTCCAATTGACTCAAATGATGTCAATTAGCCTATCAGAAGCTTCTAAAGCCATGACATAATTTTCTGGAATTTCCCAAGCTGTTTAAAGGCACAGACAACTTAGTGTATGTAAACTTCTGACCCACTGGAATTGTGATACAGTGAATTATAAGTGAAATAATCTGTCTGTAAACAATTGTTGGGAAAATGAGTTGTGTCATGCACAAAGTAGATGTCCTAACCGACTTGCCAAAACTATAGTTTGTTAACAAGAAATTTGTGGAGTGGTTGAAAAACGAGTTTTAATGACTCCAACCTAAGTGTATGTAAACTTCCGACTTCAATTGTAACTCCCTTAACTCTCCGTATGAGACATACTGTATTTAGTCGTCCTTTCAAAAGCTGTTGAATAAGTACTTTGTGACGGCACTTCATATCCAATGCTGAATCTACATGTTGTTTTAGCTAACCAAATACATGACTCAGATATTGTGTTTATGAATGATTGTTTTCCTTGGTAAGTACTATTATGTAAGATAATACGAATGGTATGTTCATTCACCTTGAAGGCTTTTTGTGCAGACTTGGTGTAAGTAAGCCATATGTGTGTATATTGTTGGAACAATCACATCTAGTATGACTATGATTGAATGACTGATGATGGATTATGTTGATGTTGTCAGATGTTGCTGAAATTCACTGTAAATCTTGGAGCATCGTTCCTCATTTCCATCCATTTCTTCAGTCATCATGTACAGAGATAGATACATACAGTCCTTGTGTCAAATCATGTCTTCAGAGAGTTGCTTTTGGATAGTGAACTGTCTGTGTAACAGAAAGCTTGATAGAGGAATAGAGTATAAGTACAGAGTGGCTGCCCATTCTTCAGTTCTGTAAACATTCATGAAGCAATGTTTTATTTTGGTGCTGGGCTTTCCTTCCTTTCGAAGAATTTGGACATTTCAAAAGAAGGTGTGAAGAATATCTTAAGAGATGTTCAATTCCAGTTCCTTGTTCCTGGAAAAGCAAAGTTCCATTTCACTAAAACACTCAGATATACCAAGTACAACATACTGCACTTCAGTAACAGTACAGAGGAACTACAGGAGATATCACTTAAGAATACACGGAAGTATTCAGAGAAATGTGTAATCAGTGTGTCCTTCCAATGCAGCATAGAAACACAGACGTAAACAGAAATAAATGTATCTATTTATAGTTTGTTTTGACATTGAACTTCAGATCTTAACTTCAACTCAGAGACTGAAGTTCACCATCTCTTCAATGGTCAGCTTTGCAGTAAAACTGTTTTTTTTTTATCCACACAGCTGCATAGTTTCTGTCTGGTCTGGCCATCAGAAAGAACTATGGCCTATTGAGTTAGAAGGAATAAAAGGGCACTTTGTAAAAAACACAGCTGCAACATCCTCTTTTCTGAGAAGACAGATTACAGTCAGAGTTCATAGGTCATCCTCCTAGCTCCCACCCAGAAACAGTTCAGGTGGTGTGTTAGGATTCACGGTCGCTGTCCTCAGCCCCATACATGTCAGCCAGTTTCCTAAAGCGGGGCCCCCAGTCACTGAGGTAGTTGTAGTCCTGGTCCCCTTCAGAGGAAGCTGACCCCAGGGAGCTGAGAGACTCTGCCACTGAGCTGGTTCCCTCATAGGCATATGTGGCCAGAGAGTCATAAGGGGGGGCAGTGGGGTTACTGTCGTTATCCTGCACCCGCTGGTTTATGAAGTCCCGTACGTCTTCGTTGTCCCGCGACGGGATGGCTGTCCGTCTGATAGGGGGGTACAGAGTGTCCGAAGGGATGATGTCCCGCCTCTGCTTGCTATCCTCGATGGCCTCTGGGTTACGCAGAGCCCCGATGTCGAAAGCCTGGGTGTCCTCCTCTCCACCCCCCTCGTCATTGTAGCTGACCACGTTGTCTCGCACATCCTCTTTAGAGATGATCAGAGGCTCCTTCTTCTTCTGTCTCTTTAGAGCAGCAAACAGCACTATGATCACTGAGAGACAAACAGGGCGAGAGAGACAGACAGGGAGAGCGAGACAGATGGACACAGAGAGAGAGGGAGAGAGAGAGATGGGGATAGAGAGAGTCGGAGAGAGAGAGTCAGCGCTAGAGAGAGGTTTGCTGTTCAGGGCTGGTTGATTTCATATTATCTCGCTGCTCATGCTGCAGTGAACACTGCATTAGAACACGACCTGCTTCATGCATCCACAGCCCAGTAACAATTTAGAAACGACTGCAGTAGAGATGCTGAAAAATGTTTCAATTCCAACATCGCAATGAGATTGCAACTACTAAGTTATAAATAACCAAGAATGGTGCCACGTTTAAAGCTACAATATGTAACTTTTTGGGCGACCCGACCAAATTCACGGAAATGGGAGTTATAGATCTGTCACTCATTGAATGTAAGTCTAAGAAGTGGTAGATCTGTTCTATGTGTGCTATTGTCACGCCCTGGCCTATAGAACTCTAGCTAGTTTGGTCAGGGTGTGAATATATTCTAGGTTTTGTATTTCTATGTTTGGCCGGGTGTGGTTCCCAATCAGAGGCAGCTGTCGCTCGTTGTCTCTGATTGGGGATCATACTTAGGCAGCCAGTTTTCCTGCCTGCATTGTGGGATTTTGTTATGTTCATGTTTAGGCTTGTGTGTTAGCCTTTGGACCGTCACGGTTAAGTTTGTTGTTTTGGTTACTGTTTCGTGTGTTTATTAGTTAATAAACATGTTCGCCGTTCACGCTGCACCTTGGTCCATCCCGTTCCTTAACGTACGTGACAGCTATTTCTATGCTTCCCATTCTTTTACTTTTGGTTTTGTACACCAGCTTCAAACAGCTGAAAATACAATATTTTTGTTTATTGTAAATATATTTCAGAGCGGTTTAGATGGTACAATGATTCTCTACACTATAATTTGCTTATTTTGGCACATAAACTGAAATTAGGCGAACTATTAGTATTTTAGAAACTAGGAAATGTTGGAGGGATTTCTGCATATTGCACCTTTTAATAAATGTATTCCCATTATATGTAGTTAACGGTGCTGACGTAATATATATTGGGGTAATTGCATGACATATTTTATTAAAGTAACTCCTGGTGTATAAGAGGTTAATTTTACTGCCAGTCCTGTTGAATTACTATCTTGTCCACAATCTCAATCCCCTCAGACTTGTTTTGATCCTCTCTATATAAACACTTTTACTGTAGACAGCCAAGAGTGAAATAGGCTATCTACTGGGAAATGTAGGGCTTTTCTTAGATGCGCCTGTGTGTGTGTGTGTGTGTGTGTGTTGTGTGCCTTCAGGTAATATACAGAAGGGGCAAATTGAACTACACTATAACCTGTGGAATTTCTTATTAAATACATATTTTCCATACAGTTTCCACACAATAATATGAATGACTAAGTTGGAGATGGAGATGGGTCAGAGACTGATGGACGGACAGACACTGATGGACGGACAGACACACAGACAAGCTATACTCACTGAGGAGGATGATGACACACAGCAGGATAGCCACCAGGGCCCCGGTGCTGAGTCCAGCTGAGCTGGTCTGGGCCTCGGCGTTGCACAGCTCCATGTTGCCCTCGCGGTCGCAGGTGCACACGCGCACCGTCAGCGTCTCCGTGCTGCTCTGAATGGGGAAGTCCCCGTCCGTGATCACCACAGGAACCAGGTAGACGCTCTTGTGCAGTTGGCTGTAGCTGGAGCGCCGGGTTAGGACCCCAGCTGTGTTATCTAGAGAGGGAAAAAACATACATTTAACGTACATGTTAAAGACTGATGTAACAGCCACATTATAATATATACAGTATGTTATGGCTATTATATGTAGTCAGCATGGGTGATTGTTTAAACACCGACTGAAGAACTGAAAGTATGTTCCTTTGTTCATCACATGCTTTACTGTCTTCCAGCCTGGTTCATTAGATTAACCATAAGGTGCCGTAAACATGTATGCGACTAGGTATTATAACTAATTCACTATAATATCAGGCTATTACTGGTGTGATAGAGACCCCAAAATATCCTACAGTACAGTACTCACCTCCATTGTCTTTGACTGTGAAGTTGCCTCTGTAAGCCCCCTCCATAGCCAGACTGAAAAAGAACTTGTGTCCACCCACTGGGTCATCCACATCCACAGCACTCACCGTCTGGATCTTCTGTTAACGGGATAAACAAACAAATTGATGAAAACAAATAATAATCTGTGTTCTCTGATTAGTAATAACAGTTCATATGGTAAGGTGCTCTTTGGTTCCCCAGGCTTGTGACATTGGAGGACAAATTGGAGGCTAAACTTCTAGGATATAGACCATCTATATAGACCAAACAGATTGATTTGTTTATTTAATCGATGGCATAAATAAATAACCATTGTGGAAGATCTATTGTGGATGATTTTATTGAGTCCTCTCAAGGGACCTTGCGTGGTAAACAGGAGCGCAGCAAACACAAACACCTCAGTGAAATTATGATTATGAATAATGACAGAGGGATGACGGAGGGATGAAAGGCGAGGGAGTAGAGGAGCAGACGTAGGGTGGGCACCTATTTAAACATGCCTTTGATGTGTGACAGCTACTGTCACCTGCCTTGTGCTGCCATGATAGATTATCTCATCAGCCGCCACCCAAGTAGACCCCAGAGGACTGCAGTACTCATCATAATGCTTTATCACCATTTGCATACATGTGGTATTCCTGGGCATATATTGTAACCTATTGTAGCACCTCTAGATGTTACTAGAATATGGACGTAATTATAGCAGCGAGAATAATGAATTCATGGCAATCACTATCTATCATTGGACGTAAGTGGAGGATCCGTGTTCTGTACCTGTCCAGCCTTGGTCTTTTCACAAACAAATGTCTCGTAGAAAGAGGCGAACGTGGGTGCGTTGTCGTTGACATCTAGAAGACGGATATAAACAGGCACCCGACTGGTCTGCAGAGGTTTGTCTGTGTGTAGAAAACATACACATCACAACAATTATGTATAATAACTGTAATAAATAATTATGTGTAATTTTAGTTTTTTGATGTTTTAACAAAGGACAGAATATAATCATTGAACTCCATAGCCTTGGTAGAATTGTTGGTATTGTGAATTCATGTGCATGATAAAGTTGCCTGAGAAAGACTTACTGAACTCTGTTGCGATAACAGAAATGTTGTGCCAGGCAGCTTCTTCTCGGTCAAGAGGTCTTATGATAAATATGGACCCATTCCCAGAATGCACGTTGAAAAGCCTGTCTAGATCAGTACGACGATCAATGGAGTACCTGTAAAATATTGATATAAGATCGAATAAAAGCATGGACTATTTTCTTCCATTCCCCTACAACCTCTATTGCTGTACTTGACAACCCTTTTGCACGGAATTAGTCTCATACTTTTTAAATCCATTCATAGCTTTCCTGCCCTCTCTGTGTATTCACGAGATTAATCTGAATACTGCACACTCTGAGGATCTGCCCTAAACAGACAATGGGACTTATATCACTCTATTTTCATTCCTCTCTTCTTTACCCTGACTGGCCTGGAGGGAAAACAACCCTGAACAGAGGCACAGAACAGAACAGACCAGCCCTATCAGTTTGATCATCCAGCGGATTACGCAATGATCTAATTAAATGTATCCTGGAATGCCCTTTCAGTGTATTTCCATGAGGAGTGGTAATTAAGGGACTTTGGACATTGATAAGAACTCACTAAAAAGTTTGTGCGTGTGTGTGGAGATGAGCAAAACACACACCTTGTCCTTCACACCTTAGTCTTTCTATGGACACAACGTATTCTCGACTCCAAATTTAATGAGATGGCCGATTCAACTCTAATCATTCTACATTAAAAAAAATACTGTAACACAACCTTTAACACTAACAAAATGACCCCTCATACAAATTATTATTATAACCAATCTCCCCATAACCTTGGTGTGGGTGGTAGGAACAGGAGAACTGAGTGGGTGGGCTGGAGGGAAAGCAAAGCAGTGCTATAACTAACCTGACTGGACTGTTGTATCCATCCGGGTCCATAGCCCTGACAGACCCTACCGCAGTACCCATGGCTGCGTCCTCCTTCACCTCGATCACGTAGCTGGCTCTCTCAAACAGAGGAGGTTCATCCACATCCTCTATACCGATCCTGACTGTGGCCATGTCCTTGGTGGGTAGGTACCCAAGGAAGCGAGTGTCCAAGGTCTGAGTGTTCTGTACCTGGATCTCCAGTGTGTAGGATCGGGTCTTTTCATAGTCCAACGGCTGCAGGGACAGGGACACAATAGAACATAGTAGATGGCTCATGTTCTGTACTGATGCAGTACCAATGTATTTTGAAGTATTGCCTTCATACAATGGAAGATAATATTGTTTCTGATGGTCTAATGACCTCAGGTCTATCAGGAGCTGATAATAGGGTATACAGTGCCTTATTATGTATTCAGACCCCTTCACATTTTCCACATTTTGTTAAATTACAGCCATATTCTAAAATGAATTAAATTGTTATTTTTTCGCATCAATCTACACACAGTACCCCATAATGACAAAGCGAAAACAGGCTTTTAGATTTTTTTGCTAATTTATTAAATATAAAAAACAGAAATACCTAATTTACATACGTTTTCAGTAACAATTCCCAAGACAGGATTGTGTCGAGGCACAGATCTGGGGAAGGGTACCAAAACATTTCTGCAGCATTGAAGGTCCCCAAGAACACAGTGGCCTCCATCATTCTTAAATGGAAGAAGTTTGGAACCACCAAGACCCTTCCTAAAGCTGGCTGCCCGGCCAAACTGAGCAATCGGGGAAGAAGGGCCTTGGTCAGGGACCAAGAACCCGATGGTCACTCTGAAAGAGTTCCAGAGTTCCTCTGTGGAGATGGGAGAACCTTCCAGAAGGACAACCATCTCTGCAGCACTCCACCAATCAGGCCTTTATTGTAGAGTGGCCAGACGGAAGCCACCCCTCAGTAAAAGGCACATGACAGCCCGCTTGGGGTTTGACAAAAGGCACCTAAAGAATCTCAGACCATAAGAAACAAGATGCTCTGGTCTGATGAAACCAAGATTGAACTCTTTGGCCTGAATGCCAAGCGTCACATCTGGAGGAATCATGGCACCATCCCTACGGTGAAGCATGGTGGTGGCAGCATCATGCTGTGGGGATGTTTTTCAGCGGTAGGGACTGGGAGACTAGTCATGATTGAGGGAAAGATGAACGGAGCAAAGTACAGAGAGATCCTTGATGAAAACTTGCTTCAGAGCACTCGGGACCTCAGACTGGGGCGAAGGTTCACCTTCCAACAGGACAACGACCCTAAGCACACAGCCAAGACAATGCAGGAGTGGCTTCGGGACAAGTCTCTGAATGTCTTTGAGTGGCCCTGCCAGAGCCCAGACTTGAACACGATCAAACATCTCAGGATAGACCTGAAGATAGCTGTGCAGCGACGCTCCCCATCTAACCTGACAGAGCGTGAGAGGATCTGTTGAGAAGAATGGAAAAACTCCCCAAATACAGGTTTGCCAAGCTTGTAGCGTCATACCCAAGAAGACTCGAGGCTGTAATCGCTGACAAAGGGTCTGAACATTTATGTAAATGTATTTTGACGTTTTTTTTAATTTTATACATTTGCAAAAATTTCTAAAAACCTATTTTTGCTTTGTCATAATGGGGTATTGTGTGCAGATTGATGAGGGGAAAAAACTATTTTATCCATTTCAGAATAAGGTTGTAATGTAACAAAATGTGGAAAAAGTCAAGGGGTCTGAATACTTTCCGAATGCACTGTATATGCCCTATAGTTTTGGCTGACTATCTTTGTCATTCACAGGAATAATGGATGTTACCTTTAGAACAGTAATGATGCCTTCCTGTGAGTCTTTGTCCGTGATGATGTTGAACATGTCCAAGCCGTCCCCGCTGACAATGTTGTAGTACATCTCTGCATTCTTCCCAAGGTCTTTATCCACTGCTGTGATTCTCCCAACTGGGGTTCCAGTAATTATAGACTCTGGAACGCTGAGCTGATATATACCTGGAATCACAAACAGACACACATACTGTATTTAAATCAATGGATGTTCTATCAAATGAACTTTGAGATACTTCATATTAGACTATTTCTATTTGTAGCATTCACTCCCATTTCACCATTTGTGTTACTAATTATGTTGGAAAGTATAAGGAAAGTGTTTTAAAGAAACGGAGCCAGGACAAAATCAAATCAATGTATTTGTCACATGCGCTGAATACAACAGGTGTAGACCTTACAGTGAAATGCTTACTTACAAGCCCTTAACCAACAATGCAGTTTTTAGAAAGAATACCAAAAGAAATCACACAAAAAAATACAATATAAAAAATACGAAATAAAAGTAACAAATAATTAAAGAGCAGCAGTAAAAATAACAATAGCGAGGCTATATACAGTGGGTACCGGTACCGAGTTAATGTGCGGGGGCACCGGTTAGTCGAGGGAACCTGCCTGGAAACATGAGACAGAATTGCATAAGCTTGTCACAAATAGAAGAGGTTGTTTGTCTTCCTCTGGCACGGTGAGTGAGTGTTTTTCTGTGCCAGCTTCTCCTCAACACTTCCATGTTTCTGATGCTAACACATTTAACAATTCAGATTGTTAGGGAGCCTGTGAGCCTGTATCATTGCCCTGCAGCAGTGCTAGTGGTGAATTAACCTTGTGCTCATGGTGACCAATTAAACAGTGTCTGTTTCCACCTAGCATGGTGCTGACTGGTGGTGTAAGCCTCCTGCTGTAAGGTGTCATCAACTGACAAGGTGGCGAGAGAGATGTGAGAAGGCATATGTCACACTGTGTTTGTGGAGTGGATCAGAAGTTTTTTTCCCCCTTTAGTTTCCATCATCCAACCACAGGACTTCAACAGAATAGTAATGACTAAAGCAATCTGTCAAAGTCAAACAGATTCCGGGATGTTTCTCATTTGTGTGTGAGAGCGTGAGAACGTGACAGCGTCTGAGAGCGTGTGAGAGAGACACTCAGTATTACGCTGCTCATCTAATCAGGATTATCAAGCTGATTCACTTTGTGGGACCCGGCATTGCAGTTTAATCACAGCTAACCCTATATAAGATGGACACACTCACACACACAGTACACTGACACTAGCACTTATACTAGGACTACTATGAATACTTCAACTACCAGTATAATACCAGTCATTGAACCTCACTCTTAGCCTTCTACTCACTCTGGGAGAAGCGTGGGGGGTTGTCGTTGACGTCGGTCAGGGTGATATTGACCGTGGTGGTCCCGGTTAAGCCTCCCCTCTGGCCCGCCATGTCCTTGGCCTCAATCACCACCTGGTAGTGCTCCCGCTTCTCCCGGTCCATCTCTCCAGGCCCCAGGGCTGTCCTGATGATGCCTGAGGACAAACCAGAGGAATACAATATTAATGTGTCATATAATATAATGAGATGTATAGTTAATGAGTTAGCTAAGCACATTTCTCCTTCTCTGTACCTGTAGGGATTGCTCATGGTGCCACCATGTCAAACATATTTAAGTGATGTGGGTATAGTTAGAGTGACCTAATTTATGTACGTGTCCTTTATTTAAATACTGTATCAGCAACTACTATAGTTACAACTACCAATGGGAATAATGTAACTAATAACTGTTCTAAGAAAGAAGCACCTCTTGCAAAGAAATGGTCACCACATCAGAAAATAAAAACAGTTTCACATTGCTAAGACCACATGCTTGGATTTAACGAGAAACATTTAATACTGGTATGTAACCTAATTATTTTTATGGAACAGTAAAAAATGACTGACCTTCCATAATATAGCACACAATACCATCTGGCCTTGCTTGTTTTGCTTCTGTGAATGGGTTCTATCATCTAAAATATGACTGTTTTCAGATAAACCCTCAGAAACATCTATTTTTTCCAAAGCTCTTAGGATTTCATGTTCTCTGGTGTGACTGGGACATCATCTTCCATGTCACATCAGGGATAAACCATATCGTTGTTAAGCCACACAATAATCTGCCAGTTGGAGGCTTTTTATTGTTTCCATTTGTTTAAACACAGAACCAGCAATGGGATGTCCCAGAGTGCACATTAGAAATGTTTCAGTGTACTTTGGAAAATGCACAGGGGACTGAGAGAATAGCAATGGCTCTGGCAGTCTGACTCTGAACATGACATTACCGTCTCCTCTCTCTCTTCATTGTAGTAATAATTGCTTTGAGGAATGAAAGAGTATTGCTGGTGGTTCAAACAAACACAAAAACAGATGGACAGACAGACCTGTGCTTGGGTCCACTGAGAAGTATGGATGCCCCTGGCTGATGCTGTATCGCAGTTTAGCGCTGTTCCCGTACATGCTGTCATCTGCATCCGTGGCTGTTACCTGGGTGACTGAAGTACCTGAGAATGGAAGATAAAAGGATTTGTTAATAGCTGAGGATGAATATGAACTCACATCAACTGTCAAATCCATTCATGGTTAAAAAACAAAGCAAACAAAATATTTGACACTTTAAGGCACCACTGACCTTGAAATCTTACTGATCTTTAATCATCAAAGGTTAAAACGTAAATTGAAAGGTCATGACCTTGACATGTCAAAAGTCAAATTAAAGTGAAAGAGCACATACCTTTATTGGACCTCTCAGGTACACTGGCAGTGTAAAGTTCCTTGCCGAATTTAGGCTCATTGTCATTGATATCGTGAAGTTTAACGATGAACTCTGTCTCTGGCTCCAGTTTCAGGCCTGTGTTCTTGTTGACTACTGTGGCTCGGAGGGAATAGAAGGCCTTCTCCTCTCTGTCCAGTCTCTTATTGGCATGGAGGTCACCATTGTTTTCATCAATGGTAAATATGTCTCCAGCCCCGTCCCCGGTTAGAATGTACTTCAGGGTTCCATCCCCCTTGTCCATGTCGGATTGGAGCTGCCGTAGAAAATCAAAAGCATAGTCAAAATATTTGTCTCCTTGGAGAAATGGGGCCTGAAGTCAGCAAGGCAAATACCAGATGTAAACTACAGATGTACAGTGCCTTGCAAAAGTATTCATCCCCCTTGGCGTATTTCCTATTTTGTTGCATTACACCCTGTAATTTAAATGGATTTTTATTTGGATTTCATGTAATGGACACACACAAAATAGTCCAAATTGGTGAAATGAAAGAAAGAAATAACGGAAAAGTGGTGGGTGCATATGTATCCACCCCCTTTCCTATGAAGCCCCTAAATAAGATCTGGTGCAACCAATTACCTTCAGAAGTCACATAATTAGTTAAATTAAGTCCACCTGTGTGCAATCTAAGTGTCACATGATCTGTCACATGATCTCAGTATATATACACCTGTTCTGAAAGGCCCCAGAGTCTGCAACACCACTAAGCAAGGGGCACCACCAAGCAAGCGGCACTATGAAGACCAAGGAGCTATCCAAACAGGTCAGGGACAAAGTTGTGGAGAAGTACAGATCAGGGTTGGGTTATAAAAAATATCAGAAACTTTTAACATCCCACAGAGCACCATTAAATCCAAATGGAAAGAATATGGCACCACAACAAACCTGCCAAGAGAGGGCCGCCCACCAAAACTCACGGACCAGGCAAGGAGGACATTAATCAGAGAGGCAACAAAGAGACCAAAGATAACCCTGAAGGAGCTGCAAAGCTCCACAGCAGAGATTGGAGTATCTGTCCATAGGACCACTTTAAGCCGTACACTCCACAGAGCTGTGCTTCACGGAAGAGTGGCCAGAAAAAAGCCATTGCTTAAAGAAAAAAATAAGCAAACACGTTTGGTGTTCGCCAAAAGGCATGTGGGAGACTCCCCAAACATATGGAAGAAGGTACTCTGGTCAGATGAGACTAAAATTTAGCTTTTTGGCCATCAAGGAAAACTTTATGTCTGGCGTAAACCCAACACCTCTCATCACCCCGAGAACACCATCCCCACAGTGAAGCATGGTGGTGGCAGCATCATGCTGTGGGGATGTTTTTCATCGGCAGGGACTGGAAAACTGGTCAAAATTGAAGGAATGATGGATGGCGCTAAATACAGGGAAATTCTTGAGGGAAACCTGTTTCAGTGTTCCAGAGATTTGAGACTGGGACGGAGGTTCACCTTCCGGCAGGACGATGACCCTAAGCATACTGCTAAAGCGACACTCGAGTGGTTTAAGGGGAAACATTTAAATGACTTGGAATGGCCTAGTCAAAGCCCAGACCTCAATCCAATTGAGAATCTGTGGTATGACTTAAAGATTGCTGTACACCAGCGGAACCCATCCAACTTTTAGGAGCTGGAGCAGTTTTGCCTTGAAGAATGGGCAAAAATCCCAGTGGCTAGATCTGCCAAGCTTATAGAGACATACCCCAAGAGACTTGCAGCTGTAATTGCTGCAAAAGATGCCTCTACAAAGTAGAGGGGTGAATAGTTATGTTTTTTTTGTCTTATTTCTTGTTTGTTTCACCCCAAAAAATATTTTGCATCTTCAAAGTGTGTTGTGTAAATCAAATGATAAAAATCAATTTTAATTCCAGGTTGTAAGGCAACAAAATAGGAAAAATGCCAAGGGGGGTGAATACTTTCGCAAGCCCCTGTAGGATCTTAATTTGATCACTTTTGTTGCTGAGAATTTTCCTGCACGGCAGGAAATGCAAACTTGTAGTGTATTCAAGGTTTTAAAAGGCTTCTAAAGTCTAATTTCCACTTTAAAATGTGAGACTTGATTTAGCCTAATGAAAAATGTATCAACCTCTACCCAAATGTTTAATTAATTATAATCCACATAATAATTAACATTTCCTGTTGCTGCAGGATTATATTCCTGCTGTAGCAAACTGGCTCAAATTAAGATCCTACATCTGTATCTACTATACAATAACTGCGTTCAACAGACCTGGGGTTTATTCCATATATATATATATACACTCCAGTCCATTTAGGGATTGGACTAGCACGCAATGGGGAAATTCCCTATCTAATTTAAAATAAAAATGGACTTGACCCCAACTCTGGAGGTCAGCTAGCAAAACACCAACAGATTTACAGTTTGCATTAGATGGTGTGACAGTTGATGGGTTGTGAGGAGGAGTGTGAGTGACAGGTACGGCAGGTGACGGGTTCTGATGGTGAGTGACTCATTCTGTCTTTCTATAATATGGTCTTGCTTTGCTGACAATACCTTGATTTGTATTAGGACAAAAAATCTAAAAAGTAACGCTCCGGTTTCTCTGTACCGCCATAATTGGCTTGTAAAGGTTACAGTGAGGGAAAAAAGTATTTGATCCCCTGCTGATTTTGTACGTTTGCCCACTGACAAAGAAATGATCAGTCTATAATTTTAGTGGTAGGTTTATTTGAACAGTGAGAGACAGAATAACAACAACAAAATCCAGAAAAACGCATGTAAAATTTTTTGTAAATTATTTTGCATTTTAATGAGGGAAATAAGTATTTGACCCCCTCTCAATCAGAAAGATTTCTGGCTCCCAGGTGTCTTTTATAAAGATAACAAATTGAGATTAGGAGAAGTTACAGGTCTGTGAGAGCCAGAAATCTTTCTTGTTTGTAGGTGACCAAATACTTATTTTCCACCATAATTTGCAAATAAATTCATTAAAAATCCTACAATGTGATTTTCTGGAAAAAAAAATCTCAATTTGTCTGTCATAGTTGACGTGTACCTATGATAAAAATTACAGGCCTCTCTCATCTTTTTAAGTGGGAGAACTTGCACAATTGGTGGCTGACTAAATACTTTTTTTCCCCACTGTATGATCTACCTTTTGTCTATCTACACTGCTAGAGATTATACAGTAGCCTACTACTACACCAGTCCAAACAGAGATTCACTGAATGAATCAGTGAACATCCCCGTGCCCTCTAAATGCCCTCTTATCACTGTCATTGAAAACACACAGCAAGCCAGGTAATTGTCAAAGTACAAGGCCGTCTCAGAACATGCACACTTGAATGAAACGGGAGTTGACAATGATTGAGGGAAAGAAAGGAGAGAGTCTTTGAAAACGAAAAAGCCAAGATGGTATGAAGCCTTGACATAACAAAGGATGAATGATTGAAGCCTCCCACAGATGTCTTAGAAAATCACCTAAATCCAACATGTAACACATAATACCTGCAATTCCCCTCTGAGCACATGTTTCTGTCTCATCTCATCTCTTATTCCCATGCCTCTAAATAGACATTATGCAACTCTGAGCAATGGGCATAGAATGTTTTTTTATCCTCTATCATGCTCAGTGTGTGTCCCATCTTTACTACATCACACTTATATGCACTTCAACCGTGATGTGTTGATGTTGGTGGTACACCTAAGCACATAGGCGGCGTTCCATAAGGCTAATGGAAGCTAAGTCTCTCCTAATGTAAATTTAAATTGCCAAACTGAAAGACCAAAATTCGCTAAAGAAAATTGTGATGAATAAAAAAGTATACCAGTTTCATTTAAGGACCAAAACATTTACAGCTGCACCATACAGGTTGCAACATAGTTGGGAAGAGATTTGCGATGTACTGATTCCATGGCACATGGTTTATGAACTGATCCATAAAACGACGCCGGATTCAAAACAGAGTTTTTCAATTAAAATGATTATACAAAATTCTTGCAACCAATATAATGTTATACACTACCAGTCAAAAGTTTGGACACACCTACTCATTCAAGGGTTTTTCTTTATTTTTACTATTTTTTACATTGTAGAATAATAGTGAAGACATCAAAACTATGAAATGACACATATGGAATCATGTACACTGCTCAAAAAAATAAAGGGAACACTTAAACAACACAATGTAACTCCAAGTCAATCACACTTCTGTGAAATCAAACTGTCCACTTAGGAAGCAACACTGATTGACAATACATTTCACATGCTGTTGTGCAAATGGAATAGACAACAGGTGGAAATTATAGGCAATTAGCAAGACACCCCCAATAAAGGATGGGTTTTGCAGGTGGTGACCACAGACCACTTCTCAGTTCCTATGCTTCCTGGCTGATGTTTTGGTCACTTTTGAATGCTGGCAGTGCTTTCACTCTAGTGGTAGCATGAGACAGAGTCTACAACCCACACAAGTGGCTCAGGTAGTGCAGCTCATCCAGGATGGCACATCAATGCAAGCTGTGGCAAGAAGGTTTGCTGTGTCTGTCAGCGTAGTGTCCAGAGCATGGAGGCGCTACCAGGAGACAGGCCAGTACATCAGGAGACGTGGAGGAGGCCGTAGGAGGGCAACAACCTAGCAGCAGGACCGCTACCTCCGCCTTTGTGCAAGGAGGAGCAGGGGGAGCACTGCCAGAGCCCTACAAAATGACCTCCAGCAGGCCACAAATGTGCATGTGTCTGCTCAAACGGTCAGAAACAGACTCCATGAGGGTGTTATGAGGGCCCGACGTCCACAGGTGGGGGTTGTGCTTACAGCCCACGGTGTTGGGCTGTAAGCACAACCCCCACGTGCAACCCCCATGTGCAGGACGTTTGGCATTTGCCAGAGAACACCAAGATTGGCAAATTCACCACTGGCGCCCTGTGCTCTTCACAGATGAAAGCAGGTTCACACTGAGCAACGTGACAGACGTGACAGAGTCTGGAGACGCCGTGGAGAACGTTCTGCTGCCTGCAACATCCTCCAGCATGACCGGTTTGGCGGTGGGTCAGTCATGGTGTGGGGTGGCATTTCTTTGGGGGGCCGCACAGCCCTCCATGTGCTCGCCAGAGGTAGCCTGACTGCCATTAGGTTCCGAGATGAGATCCTCAGACCCCCTGTGAGACCATATGCTGGTGCGGTTGGCCCTGGGTTCCTCCTAATGCAAGACAATGCTAGACCTCATGTGTCTGTAGTGTGTCAGAAGTTCCTGCAAGAGGAAGGCATTGATGCTATGGACTGGCCCGCCCGTTCCCCAGACCTGAATCCAATTGAATTTATTTGCAAATTATGGTGGAAAATAAGTATTTGGTCAATAACAAAAGTGTCTCAATACTTTGTTATATACCCTTTGTTGGCAATGACACAGGTCAAACGTTTTCTGTAAGTCTTCACAAGGTTTTCACACACTGTTGATGGTATTTTGGCCCATTCCTCCATGCAGATCTCCTCTAGAGCAGTGATGTTTTGGGGCTGTTGCTGGGCAACACGGACTTTCAACTCACTCCAAAGATTTTCTATGGGGTTGAGATCTGGAGACTGGCTAGGCCACTCCAGGACCTTGAAATGCTTCTTACGAAGCCACTCCTTCGTTGCCCGGGCGGTGTGTTTGGGATCATTGTCATGCTGAAAGACCCAGCTACGTTTCATCTTCAATGCCCTTGCTGATGGAAGGAGGTTTTCACTCAAAATCTCACGATACATGGCCCCATTCATTCTTTCCTTTACACGGATCAGTCGTCCTGGTCCCTTTGCAGAAAAACAGCCCCAAAGCATGATGTTTCCACCCCCATGCTTCACAGTAGGTATGGTGTTCTTTGGATGCAACTCAGCATTCTTTGTCCTCCAAACACGACGAGTTGAGTTTTTACCAAAAAGTTCTATTTTGGTTTCATCTGACCATATGACATTCTCCCAATCCTCTTCTGGATCATACAAATGCACTCTAGCAAACTTCAGACGGGCCTGGACATGTACTGGCTTAAGCAGGGGGACACGTCTTGCACTGCAGGATTTGAGTCCCTGGCGGCGTAGTGTGTTACTGATGGTAGGCTTTGTTACTTTGGTCCCAGCTCTCTGCAGGTCATTCACTAGGTCCCCCCGTGTGGTTCTGGGATTTTAGCTCACCGTTCTTGTGATCATTTTGACCCCACGGGGTGAGATCTTGCGTGGAGCCCCAGATCGAGGGAGATTATCAGTGGTCTTGTATGTCTTCCATTTCCTAATAATTGCTCCCACAGTTGATTTCTTCAAACCAAGCTGCTTACCTATTGCAGATTCAGTCTTCCCAGCCTGGTGCAGGTCTACAAATTTTTTTCTGGTGTCCTTTGACAGCTCTTTGGTCTTGGCCATAGTGGAGTTTGGAGTGTGACTGTTTGAGGTTGTGGACAGGTGTCTTTTATACTGATAACAAGTTCAAACAGGTGCCATTAATACAGGTAACGAGTGGAGGACAGAGGAGCCTCTTAAAGAAGAAGTTACAGGTCTGTGAGAGCCAGAAATCTTGCTTGTTTGTAGGTGACCAAATACTTATTTTCCACCATAATTTGCAAATAAATTCATTAAAAATCCTACAATGTGATTTTCTGGATTTTTTTTCTCAATTTATCTGTCATAGTTGACGTGTACCTATGATGAAAATTACAGGCCTCTCTCATCTTTTTAAGTGGGAGCACTTGCACAATTGGTGGCTGACTAAATACTTTTTCCCCCACTGTATATGGCAGCTAGAAATCAAAACTGGATGGTCTTCAGAGACAGAAGGGAGGGGTTGAGGGTAGCTGAAGGCTTGGACTAAAAACAAACAAAAGATAACTAGTGTAAAATATAATGTGAAATGTATGTAGTACAGTGGGGAAAAAAAGTATTTAGTCAGCCACCAATTGTGCAAGTTCTCCCACTTAAAAAGATGAGAGAGGCCTGTAATTTTCATCATAGGTACACGTCAACTATGACAGACAAATTGAGAAAAAAAATCCAGAAAATCACATTGTAGGATTTTTTATGAATTTATTTGCAAATTATGGTGGAAAATAAGTATTTGGTCACCTACAAACAAGCAAGACTTCTGGCTCTCACAGACCTGTAACTTCTTCTTTAAGAGGCTCCTCTGTCCTCCACTCGTTACCTGTATTAATGGCACTTGTTTGAACTTGTTATCAGTATAAAAGACACCTGTCCACAACCTCAAACAGTCACACTCCAAACTCCACTATGGCCAAGACCAAAGAGCTGTCAAAGGACACCAGAAACCAAATTGTAGACCTGCACCAGGCTGGGAAGACTGAATCTGCAATAGGTAAGCAGCTTGGTTTGAAGAAATCAACCGTGGGAGCAATTATTAGGAAATGGAAGACATACAAGACCACTGATAATCTCCCTTGATCTGGGACTCCACGCAAGATCTCACCCCGTGGGGTCAAAATGATCACAAGAACGGTGAGCTAAAATCCCAGAACCACACGGGGGGACCTAGTGAATGACCTGCAGAGAGCTGGGACCAAAGTAACAAAGCCTACCATCAGTAACACACTACGCTGCCAGGGACTCAAATCCTGCAGTGGCAGACGTGTCCCCCTGCTTAAGCCAGTACATGTCCAGGCCCGTCTGAAGTTTGCTAGAGTGCATTTGGATGATCCAGAAGAGGATTGGGAGAATGTCATATGGTCAGATGAAACCAAAATAGAACGTTTTGGTAAAAACTCAACTCGTCGTGTTTGGAGGACAAAGAATGCTGAGTTGCATCCAAAGAACACCATACCTACTGTGAAGCATGGGGGTGGAAACATCATGCTTTGGGGCTGTTTTTCTGCAAAGGGACCAGGACGACTGATCCGTGTAAAGGAAAGAATGAATGGGGCCATGTATCTTGAGATTTTGAGTGAAAACCTCCTTCCATCAGCAAGGGCATTGAAGATGAAACGTGGCTGGGTCTTTCAGCATGACAATGATCCCAAACACACCGCCCGGGCAACGAAGGAGTGGCTTCGTAAGAAGCATTTCAAGGTCCTGGAGTGGCCTAGCCAGTCTCCAGACCTCAACCCCATAGAAAATCTTTGGAGGGAGTTGAAAGTCCGTGTTGCCCAGCGACAGCCCCAAAACATCACAGCTCTAGAGGAGATCTGCATGGAGGAATGGGCCAAAATACCAGCAACAGTGTGTGAAAACCTTGTGAAGACTTACAGAAAACGTTTGGCCTGTGTCATTGCCAACAAAGGGTATATAACAAAGTATTGAGAAACTTTTGTTATTGACCAAATACTTTTTTTCCACCATAATTTGCAAATAAATTCATAAAAAATCCTACAATGTGATTTTCTGGATTTTTTTTCCTCATTTTGTCTGTCATAGTTGACGTGTACCTATGATGAAAATTACAGGCCTCTCTCATCTTTTTAAGTGGGAGAACCTGCACAATTGGTGGCTGACTAAATACTTTTTTTCCCCACTGTATGTATAAACTGGAAGTGGAAGCCTAAGTATTGTTGTCCATTAGATGACTCCAATTCGGGGAGGGGTGGTAGGGTTAGGGGAAAATATTAAAGAAGGAAAATATATTTAATTAGTTTACTCTAATTAGGGGAGGGTTTTTAATGTTAGGGGGAAATAATAATGAAGGAAAATATATTTTAAAAGAAAATATTTTAATATAATATTTATAAACATCTATATATGGGGGATTGGAAATTATGCAGACAATTACATTGATAGAAACCACAATCTATCTGCAATATTAAAGCTGACCTATCCCCCCCAAAAAATATGGCTTCTATGCCAAAATGATATATCCTAATTAGCCTACTCTTGTCTATACAGAAATAAATCCAATCATTCAAAATAGGCTACTACACCAGAAAGCATGATTTGGAAGATCAGAGGATCATTATTTTCATTTTTTAAAAATATAAACTGTCAATTTGTTTTCAATAGCATAAGCCTATTGGAAGGGCTGGCAAATACCAAATACAGTAGATGATTGTTGAGTTGTGAATATCAGTGAAAGAGAGGCCCAGCCAGGCATATCGCAACATTTTAAAAATACAATCGTAGGAAAACATAGTTTGTAAAGCAAATGGCTATTGCTGTAAAGAGAAGACCATGAAAATACTCTAATCTGTCATTTAGTTATCAAAATTATCAACTTAATTGAGTGAACAGTAGCCTATCTTATTGGCACCAGTGGAGCATTGGCCATATCCCCGGTGAGTGCGCTTATTCACTGTCTTTATCATTGGATCAGTGCCATTTCAAAGTTTGTTCTTGGACAATAATTTCCTCCTCCAGGTTAGATGGACGTCATCTTTTATTTGTGTCTCCCCTTTCTGTAGGCCTACTAGATAGTTGCAGACAACGTCGTTCTTATTAATCTGTTTGTCAGTTTCAGCAGAGTATAGGCTACCCTGTAATTAAAAAGATTCTGCTAACGTCTCCAGTCATATACATTTTATTTAACCTTTATTTTGATAGAGAGTCAATGCTGACACCAAGGTCTCTGATATACAGTGCATTCGGACTGTATTCAGACCCCTTGACTTTTTCCACATTTTGTTACGTTACAGCCTTATTCTAAAATGGATTAAATCAATCTACACACAATACCCCATAATGACAAAGCAAAAACAGGTTTTTAGAAATGTTTGCTAATATATAACAAATACAAAACTTAAATATCACATTTACATAAGCATTCAGATCCTTTACTCAGTACTTTGTTGCTCAGCTCAGGTCCTCTGTAGCTCAGCTGGTAGAGCACGGCGCTTGTAACGCCAAGGTAGTGGGTTCGATTCCCGGGACCACCCATACACAAAAATGTATGCACGCATGACTGTAAGTCGCTTTGGATAAAAGCGTCTGCTAAATGGCATATTATTATTATTATTATTATAAGCACCTTTGGCAGCGATTACAGCCTTGAGTTTTCTTGGGTATGACGCTACAAGTTTGGCAAACCTGTATTTGGGGAGTTTCTCCCATTCTTCTCTGCAGATCCTCTCAAGCTCTGTCAGGTTGAATGGGGAGCGTCGCTGCACAGCTATTTCAGGTCTCTCCAGAGATGTTCGATCGTGCTCAAGTCCGGGCTCTGGCTGGGCCACTCATGGACGTTCAGAGACTTGTCCCGAAGCCACTCCTGTGTTGTCTTGGCTGTGTGCTTAGGATCGTTGTCCTGTTGGAAGGTGAACCTTCACCCCAGTCTGAGGTCCTGAGCGCTCTGGAGCAGGTTTTCATCAAGGATCTCTCTGTACTTTGCTCCATTGATCTTTCCCTCAATCCTGACTAGTTGCCCAGTCCCTGCCACTGAAAAACAGCCTCACAGCATGATGCTGCCACCACCATGTTTCACCGTAGGGATGGCGCCAGGTTTCCTCCAGACGTGATGCTTGGCATTCAGGCCAAAGAGTTCAATCTTGGATTCATCAGACCAGACAATTTTGTTTCTCATGGTCTGAGAGTTCTTTAGGTGCCTTTTGGCAAACTCCTGTCATGTGTCTTTTACTGAGGAGTGTCTTCCGTCTGGTCCCTCTACCATAAAGGTCTGATTGGTGGAGTACTGCAGATATGGTTGTCCTTCTGGAAGGTTCTCCCATTTCCACAGAGAAACTCTGGAGCTCTGTCAGAGTGACCATCGGGTTCTTGGTCACCTCCCTGACCAAGGCCCTTCTCCTCCGATTGCTCAGTTTGGCCGGGCGGCCAGCTCTAGGAAGAGTCTTGGTGGTTCCAAACTTCTTCCATTTAAGAATGATGGAGGCCACTGTGTTCTTGGGGACCTTCAATGCTTCAGACATTTTTTGGTACCCTTCTCCAGATCTGTGCCTCTACACAATCCTGTCTCGGAGCTCTACGGACAATTCCTTCAACCTCAAGTCTTGGTTTTTGCTCTGACATGCACTGTCAACTGTGGGACCTTTATTAGACAGGTGTGTGCCTTTCCAAATCATGTCCAATCAATTGAATTTACCACAGGTGGACTCCAATCAAGTTGTAGAAACATATCAAGGATGATCAATGGAAACAGGATGCACCTGAGCTCAATTTCGAATACTGAATACTTATGTAAATAAGGTATTTCTGTTTGTTTTTTTATTCTAAAAACCTGTTTTTGCTTTGTCGTTATACGGTATTGTGCGTAGATTGATAAGGAAAAATGTGTATTTAATCAATTTTAGAATAAGGTTGTAAAGTAACAATGTGGAAAAAGTCAAGGGGTCTGAATACTTTCCGAATGCAAATGTAGCCTAGGCCTACTCCACTACGCGCTGCATTGAATTGTCTTTTTTGCGAACAGTGATTTAGTTATATTATTAGCCTAAATTATGACTATCCAATTGACTCATCACATTAGTAATAGTAAGCTATCTTACATAAGTCTGCAAATGCGATGATGCATGGAATGCTTTATTATAAAGGTGAATTTTTATGGTGACTCACACGCCGTCTTTGCCTAAACATCTAACACACAACAAGGCTGTTCAGTCACATCAGAGAGAACAGAACAGTCAACATCACATGTTATAGATAACATCTCATTATATGCATGGCAGCACAGAGCCAGGCTTGGTGGAGAAAAAAAATGAGGGACCTGACAAGGTTAATTATTTTCTACAAGGCATATGAAAATAATCCACCGCACAGCGTTGCTCCACTCCCCAGGGCTCGACAGAGTAACGTAATGCAAGACTGGTGGTGGTGGCTCCAGAATAACTTTCTCTCCGTCTCTCTCCCTCTCTCTCTCTCTTTCTCGTTTGCCCTTTTTTCTCTCAATCCTTGATCCTCTCCCTGCTCTGTGAAGCAGGGTCTCGCTGTAAGAGCCTGGAGGGTTACAGGGTACTACAGGGTACAGGTCCTCAGTAGCTCCAGTATTGATTCTATCTCTAGACTTCTAAAACAGTCCCCCTGCTGTACTGCAGGCAGCTCCACATCTAGCTACTCCACAATGCTACTTCTGATTCATTGCTCTATCTATTGTGCTCTGAGATCTGAGGTAATGGTGGCAATTCATGCTGTTGTGGTACATCAGAAAATCCCAATCCTTGTGGGGGGATATACAGTGGGGAAAAAAAGTCAGCCACCAATTGTGCAAGTTCTCCCACTTAAAAAGATGAGAGAGGCCTGTAATTTTCATCATAGGTACACGTCAACTATGACAGACAAAATGAGGAAAAAAAATCCTGAAAATCACATTGTAGGATTTTTTATGAATTTATTTGCAAATTATGGTGGAAAAAAAGTATTTGGTCAATAACAAAAGTTTCTCAATACTTTGTGATATACCCTTTGTTGGCAATGACACAGGTCAAATGTTTTCTGTAAGTCTTCACAAGGTTTTCACACACTGTTGCTGGTATTTTGGCCCATTCCTCCATGCAGATCTCCTCTAGAGCAGTGATGTTTTGGGGCTGTCGCTGGGCAACACGGACTTTCAACTCCCTCCAAAGATTTTCTATGGGGTTGAGATCTGGAGACTGGCTAGGCCACTCCAGGACCTTGAAATGCTTCTTACGAAGCCACTCCTTCGTTGCCCGGGCGGTGTGTTTGGAATCATTGTCATGCTGAAAGACCCAGCCACGTTTCATCTTCAATGCCCTTGCTGATGGAAGGAGGTTTTCACTCAAAATCTCACGATACATGGCCCCATTCATTCTTTCCTTTACACGGATCAGTTGTCCTGGTCCCTTTGCAGAAAAACAGCCCCAACGCATGATGTTTCCACCCCCATGCTTCACAGTAGGTATGGTGTTCTTTGGATGCAACTCAGCATTCTTTGTCCTCCAAACACGACGAGTTGAGTTTTTACCAAAAAGTTCTATTTTGGTTTCATCTGACCATATGACATTCTCCCAATCCTCTTCTGGATCATCCAAATGCACTCTAGCAAACTTCAGATGGGCCTGGACATGTACAGGCTTAAGCAGGGGGACACGTCTGGCACTGCAGGATTTGAGTCCCTGGCGGCGTAGTGTGTTACTGATGGTAGGCTTTGTTACTTTGGTCCCAGCTCTCTGCAGGTCATTCACTAGGTCCCCCCGTGTGGTTCTGGGATTTTAGCTCACCATTCTTGTGATCATTTTGACCCCACGGGGTGAGATCTTGCGTGGAGCCCCAGATCGGGGGAGATTATCAGTGGTCTTGTATGTCTTCCATTTCCTAATAATTGCTCCCACAGTTGATTTCTTCAAACCAAGCTGCTTACCTATTGCAGATTCAGTCTTCCCAGCCTGGTGCAGGTCTACAAATTTTTTTCTGGTGTCCTTTGACAGCTCTTTGGTCTTGGCCATAGTGGAGTTTGGAGTGTGACTGTTTGAGGTTGTGGACAGGTGTCTTTTATACTGATAACAAGTTCAAACAGGTGCCATTAATACAGGTAATGAGTGGAGGACAGAGGAGCCTCTTAAATAAGAAGTTACAGGTCTGTGAGAGCCAGAAATCTTGCTTGTTTGTAGGTGACCAAATACTTATTTTCCACCATAATTTGCAAATAAATTCATAAAAAATCCTACAATGTGATTTTCTGGAGAAAAAAAATCTCAATTTGTCTGTCATAGTTGACGTGTACCTATGATGAAAATTACAGGCCTCTCTCATCTTTTTAAGTGGGAGAACTTGCACAATTGGTGGCTGACTAAATAGTTTTTTTCCCCACTGTACTCTCAAGTCTATCTGGCCAGAGACATTGACATTAGGGTTGGGTGGTCTCCAGATTTTCATACCGTTCCTGTACCATCCCGGGGTATATGGTATTACCGGCAGTGCACACAAGGGGTGCTATTTTAATATGTTGTTGTTTTTTACGCACAAAACAAATGTAGGCAGCAGGGATCTTGATCCAAGAGGGGATTGATTGTCTCTGCTGTAACCAAGAAGCTTGATCTTGCAAGCTAGCCAATTAGCTAGCAAGTTAGCAAACCAAATGCATAGCAGGAGCCCTGAGTTGGAGATCATTTATTTGGCACATCATAGATAGTTAACTTGGTCAATGTTTATTTGGATAGTCTGGATTTTCCATCTCTAGATGCTCTACAGATAGTATGACCATCAACAAACTATCTGTTGGTAAGCATGTAAAGTTAGGGTAAGGGTTAGAGCTAGGGTTAGTCGATAGTTAGTTAGTTAGTTAGTTAGTTAGTTGAAATGTTACTGATAGTCTGTAGAGCATCTACAGATGTACTATCCAAATAAAGTGTTACCGTTAACTTATAGTTATAAGCAGTGGTGTAGCACACACCCCCACAGCCGAGCTTTAGTGGGCCCCCAACCCCCCATAATTGTAAAATACATTGACTTTTTTGGTACGGTTTTGAAAATCTTACCGTCGGTATTTCAAAATACCCCGGTATACGTTATATACGGTATACCGCCCAAGCCTAATTTACATTTGATGCTCTGGGAGATTTCTCAATATTCATATCATCTTCGTGTCAAGGCCGGAATTCAACAGTTGCAGACAGTGGGGTTTTCCCCACACACTGAAGTGCATTGCAGCAATAAGACAAAAGGAGGCTAATGGACATACCTTGCCAATGTACTGTTTATCACTCCCAGTGTACTCCTCCTGTAGAAAGAACTGGTTCCACATCCATCCTCGTTTGAAACGCTTCAGTAGCTTCCCTCCCTTTGCTCCATCTCTGTCCTCCTCTCCTCCCATCTCTCCCATCTCCAACATAGTCTTTCTGGTAATAGACATGGCGTTCACATAGAGGGACAAGAACGCCCATAGCAGGGTCAGCAAGCAAGTCCTCATGGTGGAACTGTTGTATTTGCACAGAACGCCAATCCTCTATCTGCACTGGTTTTAACGTCCTATAAGGGAGCTGGGCTTCACCTTCATAGTCCTCTTCCTTGATGGCTGTGTAGAAACCTTGCAGAGGGGAAGATCAGAAACATTTATAGGGACACATTTTCACTCAGGCGATCATTTTGTTTCGCATTGCGTTTTTTCCCCTTCAATTTCCATCCATATTGAAAAGTAGGGTGTATCATGATCTGAATACAGATAATACAAACAATACATGAAAACAAACAGACAATCGAATAATGGTATTGAAAACCTTAATTGAAAAAAAACTGGAATGCCTTTGATTTCAATAAGCCTTTAACCCAGAAAAGGCTAAAAAGGATTTGCACTTAAAACACTAATACATTAATCAATAGTCCACATCCACATGAACTGCTCTATTTTAGAGAACAGAACACTTACAGAGCCAATATGTCACTTATGGCAATATCCTTTTCTGTATCTACTGTGAACAATATCTGCATTGGTGTTATGCAGCCTATTAACATGCCATGCTGACCAGATGAAATATAAACCACACACAGAAGCATCCTGCCACCAACATCATCTCCAGCAATCATCAGCTGCTTCACTCGTCTAGCCATACCTCTGCCCCTTTTCTACTTATCAAGGAAATTGCCAAAATGATTGCAGTGGAAAGGGGAGGGTAGTGCAGATGTATTTTCTACTCAGTGCATTTCTGTTTCCCCCTCTACAACGTGTGATCTACAGTGTCGGTGCTGGCATTACATGTGTGCCTACTCATCAGCATAGAAAGCTAAGGGTCAACACAGCTTCACTGATGGTGAGAGGGGTGGATGGAGAGGCCATGAATCAGTTAAAAGACATAATTAAGATGGGCGGATTGACTCCTGCAATCATGTCGTTGCTTTTCTACTGCTGCCATTCGACCTCTCAACCTGTCCTCCATTAGGGCCATTATGCCTGCTTTATGAATTAGACTAATTGAATAAGGTACCAACAGATACTAAAGTGTATTGATTTGCAGTCAGAATCAGTCAGGTTGAAAGGACAACAGGGGGTTGTAATTGTGTGCTAGGGGACTGGGGACTGTGTGCTGGGGGTTCTTACTATATGTTCAGTTGAGGGGACTAATCCCTGTGTATATCAGTGTGCAAGTGAGGCCTAGAAAGCTGCAAAGTAGAGTAGTGGGACTGGGAGCTAGCCTAGTGAAGCACATTAGTCAAAGTCCCAGCCCAGCCGGGAGCCATTTCCCTCAGCTTTGTGACCTGTTAAATCACCTGATAGTCTCTCGCTGGTGGAAGTCACCTGGATGTAGAATGGTTTTGTTACATACTACAGTCGTGGTCAAAAGTTTTGAGAATGACACAAATACTAATTTTCACAAAGTCTGCTGCCTCAGTTTTGATGATGGCAATTTGCATATACTCCAGAATGTTATGAAGAGTGATCAGATGAATTGCAATTAATTGCAAAGTCCCTCTTTGCCATGAAAATGAACTTAATCCCCAAAAAACATTTCCACTGCATTTCAGCCCTGCCACAAAAGGACCAGCTGCCATCATGTCAGTGATTCTCTCATTAACACAGGTGACAGTGTTGACGAGGACAAGGCTGGAGATCACTCTGTCATGCTGATTGAGTTAAAATAACAGACTGGAAGCTTTAAAAGGAGGGGGGTGCTTGAAATCATTGTTCTTCCACTGTTAACCATGGTTACCTGCAAGGAAACACGTGTCGTCATCATTGCTTTGCACAAAAATGCTTCACAGGCAAGGATACTGCTGCTAGTAAGATTGCACCTAAATCAACCATTTATCGGATCATCAAGAACTTCAAGGAGAGAGGTGCAATTGTTGTGAAGAAGGCGTCAGGGCGCCCAAGAAAGTCCAGCAAGCGCCAGGACCGTCTCCTAAAGTTGATTCAGCTGCGGAATCGGGGCACCGCCAGTTCAGAGCTTGCTCAGGAATGGAAGCAGGTAGGTGTGAGTGCATCTGCACGCACAGTGAGGCGAATACTTTTGGAGGATGGCATGGTGTCAAGAAGGGCAGCAAAGAAGCCACTTCTCTCTAGGAATAACCCCAGGGACAGACTGATATTCTGCAAAAGGTACAGGGATTGGACTGCTGAGGACTGGGGTAAAGTCATTTTCTCTGATGAATCCCCTTTCCGATTGTTTGGGGCATCCGGAAAACACCTTGTCCGGAGAAGACAAGGTGAGCGCTAAGAACACAGCCATGAATAAAGAATGGTACCAACACATCCTCCGAGAGCAACTTCTCCCAACCATCCAAGAACAGTTTGGTGACGACCAATGCCTTTTCCAGCATGATGGAGCACCTTGCCATAAGGCAAAAGTGATAACTAAGTGGCTCGGGGAACATAACATCGACATTTTGGGTCCATGGCCAGGAAACTCCCCAGACCTTAATCCCATTGAGAACTTGTGGTCGATCCTCAAGAGGCGGGTGGACAAACAAAAACCCACAAATTATGACAAACTTCAAGCATTGATTATGCAAGAATGAGCTGCCATCAGTCAGGATGTGGCCCAGAATTTAATTGACAGCCTGCCAGGGCAGATTGCAGAGGTCTTGAAAAAGAAGGGTCAACACTGCAAATATTGACTCTTTGCATAAACTTAATGTAATTGTCAATAAAAGCCTTTGAGACTTATGGAATGCTTGTAATTATACTTCAGTATACCATAGTAACATCTGACAAAAATATCTCATAACACTGAAGCAGCGAACTTTGTGAAGACCAATACTTGTGTCATTCTCAAAACTTTTGACCACGACTATATATCAGAGGATACAGCCATACAGCTTCCCATCCATTCCTGCTAGAAAATGTCTACTAATTCATTCACAGCTCCTGCTGAGAGACAGGGTCCGTGTAGTGAAGCCTGAATTTCAACTTGAAATTCGTGTGAGACGAACGAACAAGCCAGTGGTTAAGATTCACTGGAGCCTACCTCTGTACGTTAATAAAATAACACATTAAAACCATCCAAAGGCTGCTCAATATTATTAAACATTAAGCTGAATAATGATTATATTAATGACACATCGTATTTATTTCAGAGACTGTATTTGCGTTGTGTCATGTGGTGGTGGTGAGAACCCAACGCAGCATCTCAGACCCCCCTGTTCTGCTACCCTGCAGACAGCATCAACCACAGCGAGCCTGATGAGACTGCCTCAGCCACTGCCTCCGCCTCAGCCACAGCCACAGTGGGCCTAATGAGTCACACAGGAGCAATTAGAGGTGAAGAAAGGAGAATGTCAGCCCTGGGCTGTGTGTGTGTGAGGAGGGAGAGGGGGTAGGCGGTCAACAGGTGTAAGAACTGCTACAACAACAGGGCAGAGCAGTCTTATGAAGGCACCTAATGGGTTCCTGTGTCACAGAAACATGCACACTGTCTGCAGACTGCTAATGAATAAGTCATGGAGGTGGAACTATCAGCTGTTGACTAACTTTGGAACAGTTTTAATATGTACTGTATTTCAAAAGCGTATGAATTTGGTATGGTACAGCAGCTAAGGCTGATATAATATAATAGAAGCACACTAAAAGCACCCAATGCCAGAAAAACTATATCTATTCCACAGTATTCAACTTACCTATTAAAAAAGGCGTCTGGAAGGTAAATTGCATTTGGGTGGTGGATGTTAGGAGGGGGCCTGCTATCAGGTTGCCACCACTCGATAGGCATCCAAGCAGCTGACTGTCATTCCCCAGGGGAATTGCCTATTGTTCTGTCTGTTTAGGGAGGGGAGTCTGTCTAGACTATAGACTTCAGGATGCCATATTATCTATCACTTTGCTTGGCTCTGCTTGCAACACTCTTTGACTTGTCTGCTCTAAGTGATAAAGATGTCCTCCTCTCATGTAACATCTGTTGTTTCTTTGTTTTGTACCATTGAAAACAAATCAATGAGGCAAATCAAATGATGAATGATAACCTGACATATCTTATTCAATATAGCAATCCTCCCTTCGGGAAAAAAACAAAAACACTCCATTTGCATTGAGCAGTCTGATTTGAGCTTGTTCAACTATTATAGTGCTCATTCTCTGAGTAGAGAAGACTGTTACACAACATGGGTGCTAATCCCTGCTCCCATCTCCCCCCTCTCATCTCCCATCACTTACAAGGGTCCCAGTCCCTCTCCACTCCCACTATAATCTCCCCAGCAAAATGTGTGCACTAATCTTAACAAGAGGATATAATAGATGTTGAGTGAGTGCGTTTTCCTGAATGGAACTGCCATGTGCATCAACACAATTACCGTCAGGGAGCGTCGGTCGCTGTCACGCTCATACCAGATGGGACCTCTTAATTACGTAACCAGAAAAGAGGCATGATGTGATTTGGAGGCAACGTACATTACATTGTGCCACCTCTGATTCTGTATGTATTGGTCCCGTTTCCGTCAGTCTTTGAATTGCGGCATGCATGTCAGTTCTACACCATTGCACCTACAGAAACTCTTCTTACATGATTGCATTTTGAGGACAAATAAATTCCGCCCAAACATAGATAAATAAATACGTTTGTGTGTGTTTGTGTTGTTTAGACCCCGCAAAGCTGTTTTGTTTCCTCAATCATCCATGCGTGTGTAGTGGTTCATTGCTTTAGTGTTGGATACTAAAGAAGATGACACCTTCTTAACCTGTGTGTGTCTTTCATTTATGGCGTCTTCGTCAATGGGGCTTCCTGTGTAACCCAGTGTCTCCCAGTGTTTGTGTGTTGTGGGTGGTTGTTTGGGGTTCCTCCTTGGAGGAGGAGAAAGCGTGAGAACGGCAGCTTTATGGTCTGCTTGGGCAAAGACCCAGCAGGAGTCTTCAGGTCAGAGCTTTCCCTCTGCCATTGTGGCCAGGCACTGGAACGTGGCTGCCTCTCTATTACAATGCAAATGTGCCAGCGTCTGGTGGAGCTACTGTTTGTGTGTGTGTGTGTGTGTGTGTGTGTGTGTGTGTGTGTGTGTGTGTGTGTGTGTGTGTGTGTGTGTGTGTGTGTGTGTGTGTGTGTGTGTGTGTGTGTGTGTGTGTGTGTGTGTGTGTGTGTGTGTGTGTGTGTGTGTGTGTGTGTGTGTGTGTGTGTGTGTGTGTGTGTATAAGAGAGTCTCCCACTGCGCACACACTGGCTGAATCAACGTTGTTTCCAAGTCATTTCAATATTTCAAATTACATTGAACCAACGTGGAATAGATGTTGAATTGACGTCTGTGCCCTGTAGGCTTGTTCTATGGCCGTGTTCCAGCTTCTATAATGAACCATAAAGGAATCACGACACTCCTAGCCATTGCCAAAACCATATAAATATAATGATATAATATAATCTAATTCTATGGCCAAAACCATGTCCATATTCAACCGACTCCTACTGTCCTCATGCAAGAGAATAATTTGCCTGGGAGTTGGGCCGAATGGATATTCAATATTTCAAGTCTAAAATGTTTGACCTTCCACTCCCTGTTCCATGTTAACAGTAAACACCCACACATCCGAAGAGGGAGCAGCATTAAGATGAATCCCCTGGGAGAAAGCAATGCAGTGGGAGGAGGGCAGGTCAAGCACTGGATAACCCCCAGAGGTCAACATGTGTCATCATGGTTAAGATGTATGTGAAAGAAGCACTGGCCATCTTGAGTTATGCCACAGGCTTGGTCAATAAACTACTTGATGTTAGGCCTAACAGTATACACAGCTAAATGTCCTGCAAATGGTCAATAGGAGAGCAAATACCTATATTGTCTCAGTTAACACAATGCAGCTGATGGTTACAAGGGTTAAGCTATAGCACAAAATAAACATTTAAATGTTACTTTTCATTTTTACCAACCAATTCTCATTCTTTTCCACACTTCTTAAATTCAATAATTGAAATGGCAGACACAAAGAGTGTTTCTGAAAACTAAGCTGCCGTTCTAATAGAGCGACTGGTGCCATTAGAAATTCTGTTTCAAACTAGCTTTCCTACATCAATGCCCTCTTTTCAAATCTCTTTCTGTGAAGTATTTACACCTTCAATTAAGCTTGACAAAGCCTGAGAACAAACCAAACAAATAAAGCTAATATTTATAATGGAAAGAAGAGATTGTGTGTGGGTATAACACCAGGGTGTGTGTTAGACTCTGGGTGGGGATTCTGCACTGGGAGGAAATAAACTATCTATTAGCTTTAACAGGGAAAGAGCTCCTCTCTATTTCAAACACCAAACTCGCATTTACAACCAATCCTTCAATGATACAAAATAAGGCCTGTGGCAAATAACACTCGTACTAGAGGTTGCAACTCTCAATCTACAACAAATCGATGGGCTTGTTTTCATTGTTGGTAGTACACCAACATATCTGAAAATAATACATCCATTCCCTTGCCTTCACTGATCTTAGCAGACAATTTATTGTCTTTTTGTTGTGTTAAATGTACAGTAGTGGGTTTTTTCAGTCCATTGATATGTTATCATGGGAATGTAAGTTGTTATTTTAGACCATTTTTTCCTTGTCATTCCAGGTACAGTAGTGTTAAAAAACAAAGAGATTCAATGACAACATTAGGCCTTGTTATAGACATGCTGACTGCAAATAAGGCTCCCTCTCAAGTAAGCTATAATTGCCATGGCTGTCAAACAGTGCATGAAAATGTTTGAAAAGGGGCATAAGTTGTCTTCGAAATAATTTAATACTTCTATTCCAGACAGAAGAGCGGATTTTGTTGTCAAAAGTAATTGTTAATTTGAATGTAACAATTCTGCAACTCATTATAGCTCTGCCTATGCTATTCAATGGCTTGGATATAGTACATTGTTCTCTCAGAAGACCAGTATTCATGGTGTGATCCAACATTTCAGGAGTTTGAGCTATAAAAATATCACAAACACCTTTATAGGTAAGTTCCTGTGAAACTGATAACACACCTGTGCTAGTCAATGCAATCCAACCCCTCGCTAGCTTGACAAACACACGGGACAATGGCCCATTGTCAAATGAGGTAACACACAAGCTAATTAGCATACAAAACTATTTACAAACTCTAGGCACATTTGAATACAGACCTCATATAATTCTGTTTGATTATGCTGTTTGACAAATGTGAGTGCACTCGGATTACGTCATGGTAAAATAAAACTGCTGATGGATGATATGAATAAAGAATAGGTCTTCTGAGAATACAGTGGATGGCATTTACTATTCACACTCACTCTCAATAACACTTTTAGATATGTAAGATGAAGATCGTTAAGAAAAGGGCTATTCCAAGAGACACATAGGTGTGAAAACGTAACTGTGTGATCAATATACCCATATAAGAACATCCATTCCTGTGTGCATGTTCCTCTGTGACCACATGAGGGCACAATTAAAGAGGTGTGAATTTTCCAAATTAGACTAAATTGGAACACCCCACATAGTGGACATAGAAATGAATCATAATTCCCTAAAGTGAAGGTTCACATCATTTAAAAAAAAATCTAGCTTTAAGACAGTAGGATAACCAATACTTTTCTACTGGAGTAATCAGTGGAAAGCAGTTTGTTCCAAAGGTCACAGTGACCTGGGTGGGTAGTGGGAAACTAGAGTAGAGCTGGGCTTTCTATAGTACTGGAGACACTCAGAATGTTGGGTATATTTACAACATCCATACAACAGTCATTTATAAGATAATATAATTATCATCAACCAATAGTATTGCAAGCTTCTTACAACAGCATTTCAGTATTTCAGGCTTCTAACATTCAGAGAAATTGTTTTTGACCCATTGCCTGTCTTGGTACAGTAGGCTATGCAGTACTATATGCTCAAGAAGGTATGTTAATAATCAGTCATGTTTTACCGAAATAAACACTTACAAATATTTGACAAATTTGAACAGGCTTATTGTTTCTTTAACACAATGATTTTTTTTTTTCAGTCATTAAAAATGCTCTTTAGCAACCACCTGGAATTCATGGGTTAAATAGATGATGATTATTGCTGTGGAAAATAAAGGTAAATGTTTTGCCTGTATTTTCATTTTTTTAAACATAATTTATAATTCACAAACTCCTTGGGCATGCACTGCACATATGGATGTAGCAGTCTGAGAATGGTAAGTTACAGGAGTCTTGCCTCAGCTCTGTACTAACCGGTGGACTAGACTTGCATTTAGGGTAACACCCACATCTACATTAGAGTATGTCCAGGCCCACAGCAATAGAGTGCCAGTGTCTAAACAATAAATAAAACAATACACACCAAGCATTTCTAATAGGACATACAACAAGTTTACACTGTTGGCTATGAGTGCTTTACCACTAATACAATGCCAATATAAACAGTAACCTACAGTAGTCTACTATATCATGAGACCTTCCATGACCATTCAACAAACATGGTCATCATAATCCATTTAATCTAAAAAACAATTATATTTTACAAGGGAGCCTTGATTTAATTCCCCGACATGAAAACGGGAACCCACACCTTGAGCCACCAACACTACCACTAAAGACATAACTGCCACTAAAGATACAAATAAAATAGATAACATTAAGTCTGGTTAAATTAAGTTAAGGGGTCTGAGTTTATCATGACAGACTATTCAGGGAACATGAAAATATGCAGCTTTTTCCAAGCATGGCAAGTGCATTTTTATTTTCGAGAAAACATTCATTATTTACATGAAATCAGGTTGTAGCGTGAAAAGATCAATTACGACCAATTTATGAGATAGTTTAACTCTAAATTACCCAATGAAAGCAACTTTGTTGAAGTTATCAGCTATTTTTAACTAACTGAAGGAAGCGCAGCCTACCGAACAATTGAATGCTTTAAAGTGTAAAAGACCGTCAAAACGACAATATTTCAAGACCGCTATTTCGGCATCCACAGCTAAATAAAACACCCATTGACACTTACCACGGTTTGACGTAGCAGAAAGTTCAATCAATGTGCGCCTGTGTGAATCGGTTGTATGCGACTGACACACTGAACGCGAAGTGAGCTCTCTCTTTCTTTCTCTCTCTCTCTCTCTCTCTCTCTCTCTCTCTCTCTCTCTCTCTCTCGCTCATGATGAGCATCCCTCCCTCTGGAAGTTATCGGACCTTAGCTGCTTCTGATTGGGTGTCACGCGCTGGTCCACGATTAAAGGACAGGCTGAGGTGAAAATTACGAATTTATCACCAATATTTATGAGGGGTTTTTCCAACCTATTTCCAACAGGGGCACATATTTTCCCTCTGAGCCATTCTAACAGGATACTGTTGTTCTCCTGCCTTTCAAAGCTGATTAACATCTGAAAATAAGCTAATATTCCACAAGCACTGAAACAATTAAAGATACAAAGATAGTTTGACAATGCTTTGATAATGTTTTGAGAGCATTTCAATAATGAAGTTTGTTATTGCATTGGACAAAATGTCCTTCTGTAGCCTATAGCTATACAGCTGCTACCACTGAGTTTAGCCATGTAAATGTCAGATATCCCACACTATGCACTATTTTCCACCTGCCCTTAATCAAGCTGTCTTGATCCACATAGACTGGGGTTGTTGTTTATGAAATAATGCAGGAGGCATTTTGTAATGAGAGGAAAATGTCAGCATTTCTGAGACACTGGGTGGGTGGTTGAGGAAGGCACCTGAGCACTGTCACTGCCTGATGGTTAGAATGGCTAAAGGGTCATAGGGATGTGCTTCTCACTCTGACAGCGACTTCATCACAGCTTCCATGTGATGTCCTATGAAGTCTCATCAGTGTGTTGTGTGAGCTCTGGGGCTCTGGGCTTTGACAGCCATTGTTTTAGAGAGGGGTATCACTTGTTTTAAAGAGGGGTATCAAGCTCTGTAACTCTGTTAATATTTGAGGAGGAAGGATTCTCTCTGGTGACCTAGACACACATTCCTGTTTTCACATTAACCTTTTCCCTGAAATATTTGATTAATATATCATTATACACACACCAAACAATCAAGATGTAACCACCTGGTAATACAATGTTACTTTTGTTATTACAGTGTTACTACACAGGTATGAGAACAACGGAATGTAGTGTTACCTGAGAATATGTTACCTAGTGTTATCTGAGAATATGTTAAAAGTGTGACATGTGAGGTGAATGCAGAGATAGGAGGCACAACCTCACAATGACCATGCCTGGATAACTTGTAAAATAAATCCATCTAAAACAAAGTAAACATTTTATTGCCCAGTTAATGCAGGTGGTTCAACAGTCACACATGTACACAATGATCATGTAGCAGATCGATAATAATAATAATACACATAACCCAGTTGATATAGCAATTCCCTTCCAGCTAGCTGACCCAATGGTTGAGTCCCAAATGGCAACATATTCCCTGGTCAAAAGTATTGCACTATATAAGGAATAGGGTGCTATTTGGGATGCACAAATGTCTTTCTAATTAGGATGCCCACCACAAGCTCCGGCAGAGCCAGGCTCATTTATTACAATGTTGAATGGACAGTCTGAAGTCAGAGCACACCCCTACTGATCCCTACCCCCAGGCCCACTGACTGGCTCTTCAAAACCCCTCTCTGGTCCATACCCCAGTGCACTGTGGAGAATCTACAGTTATCGCCTCAACAGGGAATGGCAGTAGCAGTAGACTAAACATAGCGTGGCCATATTAGGGAATATTAGAAAAAGTTTAAGTTTGTGTTTAAGTTTAGCATCATCAAACTAAAATCGTCGACATAGTTGCACGTGATCAAAGGCTACATGTTAGCTGTTCCCATTACATAACCTGGCACATTTAGCCATTATGCTAACTTCACCAGCTTATTAAAATTGTTGACGTAGTTGGACATGATCCAACACTTGTTGTGACTTGTTCACTTGTTCAAGCGTCCTTAAGAGAAGTGAAGTGCTGCCGATGCCAGAGCCACGCTCCACCACTTTTCAGAATGGTGTTCGTTTAATAAAGTTTGGATCAAAGCCGAATCCATTTCTCGCAAGATCACTTATTGATGTATTAGTATTTTACATAGGACTAACATACCATAATATAATAGTATAATGTTACTGTTAGACCAAAAACATCACTTAATTTCTTATGTAGGCTACAATTACATGTACAACGTTTTAAGGTGGTTTCACATATAGTCCTCTTTAGAAGAACCGATCTCAGTCCTCTTTTAAAGTGAACTCTCGGTTAAAAAAAGCAAAATAACTCAGTTCTCCTTTGTGTTCACACTGCCCTTGCCTTTGAATGAGGACTCAACTCTTTTGCCAATTCACTTCACCTATTTTGTGGTCTGAGTCCTCTTTGCATTCACATTGCTATGTTTAGAAAGAAACCAAGATCTCTTTTCAACATTCCCTCAATGCACTCTGGGTTTTAACAGGGTTTTAACAGTGCAGGACAAGCCATTTTATCAGAATGTGTTGTCGGACAGCTAGATATACCTACTTACATTTTGGAAGCTAATAGATTGCATTTAGTTAAAAGATGAGACATAATAATTGTAATTAGAAGATAATATTAACATGTAAATATAATTGGTAAAAGAATAAATAGCAGAAGAATAACTGCAGATGAAATAATGCTGTAATTAAAAATTGTACACCCCGTCTAGGCTGCTGCCCCTTAAGAGCTAGAATAGATTTTGTACCCTATGTTGTGATTCTCACCAAATATGTCGTCTTCTCACACTATTCAAACCCCACAATCGAATGAACAGCTTATGAAGCTTTCTTAGCCTATAGATCACATATTGCAAACAAATAATCTTGAGCTATAAACTACACACATATTTTTGAATTTCTGTGCAACCTTGACATTCGCTAATCAATATCAAAAAACAGCACACGTTTTTTCCTCGAACCTGCACATCATCATCTTTTCTCTTTTGTGGCACCAATGTGAGGGGTTATGGCAGGGGAAGCGGTGTTGTGTTGCAGTATTCTAGTGTGTGGTACGGGAATAATGACAAGCGAACCTGGGGAGCTTTGTGTTCACATTGCCCTAAAAAAGGGAACCAGACCGCGAAATTCAAGCGAACCGAACTCAGACCACCTCTCGACATGGTATCAGTTCGGCTCTTTTGAGGGGTCTGAGTTCATTTGGAGTGTTCACACTGCACAAACAATTAAGCCAACAGCACTGAGTTCAAAAACATTGTCTGAAAGGGACCAAGTGTGAAAACACCCTTATATGCATTATTATAATCATCCACTTCGTCACATATGCGTAATTTGAATCGAGCATCGCATTGATGATCGGTGGTGAACAGTTCTTTAACAAAAAGCCTTGACAGGAGGGGTGTCGAACCCGTAGTTAAAGTGTATGTGAAAAGGATAAGCAAAAACTATGGATTTTGTCTTATATGCGAAAACGAGCTTTGTCTAACGTAACGTTAGTAAGTAGCCTAGTCAAGGATGTGATGATCATGCAATATTGGCACTCTACACTTGAAACAGACCAAGTGAAGGGAAACAAAAGTAAATCTTGAATTTGGAAGTTTAAAATATATCCTTCTGGTGGCCAAGTTGACCATAAAACAAAAGCCATTGGTTTGTGGATAAAAAGTTTAAGATCATTGATAGTCTGATGCAGAATTTGTTACAGGAAATAATCACTGCCACCTGGTGAGGTTAGCATAGGGCTAAATGTGCCAGGTAATATCTAGCCTTTGATCACGTGTACTACTTTTAATTGGCTGATGCTTAAACTTAAACTAAGTTGATTTTTTTGTATGTGATTTAATCCTGACATGACCTAAATGCATTATTTGACATGCCTGAGGTACATTCTACTCCACTGCTTATGATGACACATAATTTCTTAAATCAAAGAAGTCAGTGTGGTGGGTGAGTTCAGTTCAGAAAAGCTGCATGTACCAAAATATTTTTTTAAGCCCTAAAAGTGGGAGTCACTGGCCCTTGAACTGTTACACCACACACACACACAGACACATGGATGGCTGAACAACAGTTGGGCTGGTGGAAAGTTAATAGATGCATACTGGCTAGACCAGAGCCATCTCATGCATTTATAAACTCGAAAGTATGTTGAACGGCTTGAGTTGATTTCAAATGTATATCAATGAATTCACAAAACAGCATATTACAGTCTCAATTAAGCCATCAGCCAGTATATCCTAACTAATTAAGGATATACACATTATACAGGTAATCATTAGGTAATCACAGATATGTATCTCCTCTAAGTTGTGTCCTAAGGACACTACATAACCAAAAGTATGTGGACACCTGCTTGTCGAAAAGCTCATTCCAAAATCTCATTCCAAAATCATGGCCATTAATATGGAGTTGGTCCACCCTTTGCTGCTATAACATCCTCCACTCTTCTGGGAAGGCTTTCCAATAGATGTTGGAACATTGCTGCGGGGACTTGCTTCCATTCAGCCACAAGATCATTAGTGAGGTCAGGCACTGATGTTGGGCGATTAGGCCTGGCTCGCAGTCGGCGTTCCAATTAATCCCAAAAGTGTTTGATGGGGTTGAGGTCAGGGCTCTGTGCAGGCCAGTCAAGTTCTTCCACACCGATCTCGACAAACCATTTCTGTATGGACCTCGCTTTGTGAACAGGGGGGCATTGTCATGCTGAAACAGGAAAGGGCCTTCCCCAAATTGTTGCCACAAAGTTGGAAGCACAGAATCATCTAGAATGTCATTGTTTGCTGTAGCATTAAGATTTCCCTTCACTTGAACTAAGTGGTCTAGCCCGAACAATGAAAAACAGCCCCAGGCCATTATTCCTCCTCCACCAAACCTTACAGTTGGCACTATGCATTCGGGTAGGTAGCGTTCTCCTGGCATCCGCCAGATTCATCTGTCGGACTGCCAGACGGTGAAGCGTGATTCATCACTCCTGAGAACGCGTTTCCACTGCTCCAGAGTCGAATGGCGGCGAGCTTTACACCATTCCAGCCGATGCTTGGCATTGCACATGGTGATCTTAGGCTTTTGTGCGGCTGTTCTTGTACAGTTCTTGTGCTGATGTTGCTTCCAGAGGCAGTTTGGAACTCGGTAGTGAGTGTTGCAACCGAGGACAGATGATTTTTACACACTTCAGCACTCTGCGGTCCCGTTCTGTGAGCTTGTGTGGCTACCACTTCGCGGCTGAGCCGTTGTTGCTCCTAGACATTTCCACTTACGTGGTAATGCCAGAGAAGCCGGTGTTTGGAGGATATATTGGCACTGGTGCGAGGGCATTATCACTTTTATACAACGGGTTATTAAAACATATTCAAATAATGATAGACATATTTTCATTGAAAAACGTTGTTTTGATGGATTTATTCATACTATTTAATCCTTCCACCAGATATAGTCCAAACACAAATCTAGGGTTGCTACCCAAGCCGGCTGATCGGTCGTTCTATCGGTTCGTTTGCCAGAGACGCGACCCAGTCGTTCAGTCTTTTTGTTCTGTACTTATGGATGTACCAGTCGTTCGTTCTAAATGTTCCATTGCCATACTGGCTGGCAACGTTTTTATCCCTTGCTTGCTAGCTAGCCAACAACGGCTAACTTATAGTCACGTCAAACAGTGCAGCCAGAATAACAACAGTAGCTGCATTTTCATTTATTTAAGCTGTTTTCTAGTGACATTTACTTGGACACATCCATAACAATGAGCTAATGAGGTGCGATTTCGCCTGCCAGGACACTGTTTTTCAGAGGAGCTAGCCAACAACACAGCTAACACAATCACTTCAAACTGAAGCTGGAAAGACTGCAAACTAGCTGCACTTTTGCAAAAAATATATATTATTGACATTTCTTTGTATATATCCATAAAAATGATGCCAGCTGATTCATGATTTAGACTGGCTGAGAATTTGAATATTGAAACAATGTTGCAAATGTCAGAGCGACAGACAGCAAGGTTTATACAAATCTCCACTGTTGAAATCTAAATGTTAGTCTAAAAGAAATGTGAGAATGTCTAGATGCTTTTTATAGTGGAGATCAAGTTTATAAAGTGCCTGGCTGGTCTGATGAGACAGTGGATTGCGCAGTCAGATGGAACAAAGTAAAGGCATTTTAACATCATAGAGTTAGCCGATGGTAACTTGTGGAATAGACACTGGCTGGAATGTGGTTTTAACCAATCAGCATTCAGGATAGAATGGCATTCAGGATATAATGGCGCCGGAGGGGATGGCTGCCTTTTTTCGGCCTCCTAACCAACTGTGCTATTTTATTAGTTTTTTCGTGTTGTTTGTAATTTATTTTTTTATCTTATTGTGTACATAATGTTGCAGCTACCGTTTCTTATGACCAAAAATAACTTCTGGACATCAGAACAGAGATTACTCAACTCGAACTGGACAAAAATATTTAACGAGTCCGACTCGAAGGATATACTGCTTTCTCGGGAACGGGCCCAAATCCCCGTCATTTGCGTGAAGAAAATATGGCGAAAAAGGGGGCGGAGGTCGGGCTGCCTTCTGAGAATTCGTAGGCGAGTGAGTAAACCTCCACTACCATCCGTTCTATTGGCCAATGTGCAATCATTGGAAAACAAAAAGGATGATCTACGATCAAGAATATCCTACCAACGGGACATTAAAAACTGTAATACCTTATGTTTCACCGAGTCGTGGCTGAATGACGTCACGGATAATATAGAGCTGGAGGAATTTTTCACGCATCGGCAGGACAGAGAAGCTACGTCTGGTAAAACGAGGGGCGGGGGTGTGTGTCTATTTGTCAGTAACAGCTGGAGCGCGATGTCTAATATTAAAGAAGTCTCGAGGTAGAGTACCTTATGATAAGCTGTAGACCACACTATCTACCAAGAGAGCTCTCATCTATATTATTCGTAGCCATCTATTTACCACCACAAACCGACGCTGGCAATAAGACCGCACTCAACGAGCTGTATAAGGCCATAAGCAAACAAGAAAATGCTCATCCAAAAGCGGCACTCCTAGCGGCCAGGGACTTAATGCAGGCAAACTTAAATCCATTTTATCTAATTTCTACCAGATTGTCACATGTGCAACCAGAGGGAAAAAACTCTAGACCACCTTTACTCCACACACAGAGATACATACAAAGCTCTCCCTCGCCCTCCATTTGGCAAATCTGACCATAATTATATCCTCCTGATTCCTGCTTACAAGCGAAAACTAAAGCAGGTAGTACCAGTGACTCGCTCAATACGGAAGTGGTCAAATGACGCGGATGCTACGCTACAGGACTGTTTTGCTAGCACAGACTGGAATATGTTCTGGGATTCATCCAATGGCATTGAGGACTATACCACCTCAGTCATCGGATTCATCAATAAGTGCATCGACGATGTCCCCCCCACAGTGACCGTACGTACATTTCCCAACCAGAAGCCATGGATTACAGGCAATATCCGCATCGAGCTAAAGACTAGAGCTGCCTCTTTCAAGGAGCAGGACACTAATCTGGACGCTAATAAGAAATCCCGCTACACCCTCAGATGAACCATCAAACAGGTAAAGCGTCAATACAGGATTAAGATTGAATCCTACTACACCAGCTCTGACGCTTGTCGGATGTGGCAGGGCTTGAAAACTATTACGGACTACAAAGGGAAACCCAGCCACGAGCCGCCCAGTGATGCGAGCATACCAGACGAGCTAAATGCCTTCTATGCTTTCTTCGAGGCAAGCAACACTGAAGCGTGCATCAGAGCACCAACTGTGTGATAACGCTCTCGGTAGCCGATGTGAGCAAGACATTTAAACAGGTCAACATTCACAAAGCCGCAGGGCCAGACGGATTACCAGGACGTTTACTCAAAGCGGACCAACTGGCAAGTGTCTTCACTGACATTTTCAACCTCTCCCTGACCGAGTCCGTAATACCTACATGTTTCAAGCAGTCCACCACAGTCCCTGTGCCCAAGGAAGTGAAGGAAACCTGCCTAAATGATTACCGCCTGTAGCACTCACGTCGGTAGCCATGAAGTGCTTTGAAAGGCTGGTCATGGCTCACGTTAACAGCATCGTCCCGGATACCCTAGACCCACTCCAATTCGCATACCGCCCCAACAGATCCACAGATGACGCAATCTCAACCGCACTCCACACTGCCCTTTCCCACCTGGACAAAAGGAACACCTATGTGAGAATGCTGTTCATTGACTAAAGCCCAGTGTTCAACACCATAGTGCCCACAAAGCTCATCACTAAGCTAAGGACCCTGGGACTAAACACCTCCTTCTACAACTGGACTTCCTGACAGGCCGCCCTGTGCTTAGTCCCCTCCTGTACTCTCTGGTCACCTATGACTGCATGGCCAAACACGACTCCAACACCATCATTAAGTTTGCTGACGACACAACAGTGGTAGGCCTGATCACCGACAATGATGAGACATCCTATAGGGAGGAGTTCAGAGACCTGGCAGTGTGGTGCCAGGACAACAACCTCTCCCTCAATGTGAGCAAGACAAAGGAGCTGATCGTGGACTACAGGAAAAGGCGAGTCTAGCAGGCCCCCATTAACATCGACGGGGCTGTAGTTGAGCAGGTCGAGAGATTCAAGTTCCTTGGTGTCCACGTCACCAACAAACTATCATGGTCCAAACACAACAAGACAGGGCACGTGTAGCTATATTCAATCAAATTCACAAGTTGATTTAAAACCTATGTTTAACCCTTTATCATGGTTGGTCTCTTGACGGATTTGTCCAAAATCGTGTGACATAAAACAATACTTTTCTGTCCTTGCATTTATGGCAGTGTAAGTTGTCGTTATATCATGTATTAAGCATTACTCAGTTAAATTTGAGATTGATCTTGAACCCTGTAATAATCCTGGATCTAGCTGTCAGACAGTTTTTGTATAGAGATCTCAGATATGCAGTGTAATATGCAACATTTTGTGTCTCCTTATGCTACAGAGGGAAAACAGTTATCATCGGCACACAAATCCAAAATGATGTATGCCAACGCAAAATCTAATGCTTCTAACCGAAAGAGTCACCTTACCTTGATATTGTCATTAACATGGTTCTTCAATAATTATGCATAATACTTGATGTGTGCGCATTTGGTGTCCAGCTGATTAGTTACACCGTGATATTTTCACACATCATCATCATCTGTTGATGTTTTACAGCTAGTTTCCTGCAATTCTACACATTTTTCCATAGGGTGGAGAGAAATGTTTGCAGTTTTAATATATCTGAGTGAGACTTGGGGGCCCCCCAGCCGGTAATTCGTTTAGCAAGCTGGCCGCTAAACTAACTTAGCAATAAAACATTAAATAATAGCTGACATGGGACTATCAGTGACTGACTAAACAAGAGAAAAACATCTGATGCACAACCAAATTTCAAAATTGCACCTTGTGTATTCTACTATTCTAACTCGCAACAGTAAATTCAGACCCAGACTGAGTTCCTATTCAGTCTCAATCAGATATCATATTAAAACTGCAAACATTTCTTTCCACCCTATGGCAAAATGTGTAGAATTGCAGTGGGTACGGATGTGGGTATGCTGACCTGCTAGTAACTGCGGCCCCTCATGATGAGTTCAAATTATGGGTGGCCCCCACCCCCAACAACGTTGCCCATCCCTGATGTCGATCATCTGTTGTTGTCTGCTTGATTTACGTCAGGATCTCATTAGATTTATCAGAGATAGCATCAAGGTAATGAGTTTGTTTTTGTGCCTCGGATTGTACACCCGAGTCAACTGTGCGCAATTGTATAGGACAGACTATTGCGCAACACCCAACACTATTCCTATTAATTATTCTGGATATACTGACAACAAATTACATAGCCTAGTACCCTTACTCACAATATGATCTGGTAATGAAATAAAACGACACATTTTGTTTTACATGTTACACCTGCAATTTTAAACAATAAAAGGGGCTTGAAGTAACATTTACATTTACGTCATTTAGCAGACGCTCTTATCCAGAGCGACTTACAAATAGGTACCTACTTTAACTTGAATTTGGAGCTCAGCAATTCAAGTACTGGAATAGGCCTACATTTCCTCAATTTGGTGCTTGAAAAGTCCTTGTAATTATTGAAGCCAATTAAAGGTTGTCTGCTAAATGGCATATTATTATTATTATTAAAGGTTCCACTGCTCCCTTGTAATTATCCGTGATTTCATTCGTTTTTGTGAGAGATGTGGCCACTTTAGTTTGTTTCCCGACGCTTCAATTGAATGGTGTTGCGCTACTCTTTTGTGGTAAACCACTTGCGGTTATTATGAGGAAGACAACATCTAATGTTGGCTTCAACTTGGCTTTCCATACAAATCCTTACATTAAAAAGGAACCTGTTTTTTGGTCACTTGCTCATAAAAACATTGATGGTGAGATTCAAATGGTGAGATTAATGCTACCGCTATGCATGGTTTTATTCTGTGTGCCTTTGTCGGACACATACGCTACAAAAATCTATCTATTTAGTCAGGCAATGCCCACATTATTCTTACATATTTTAGAATGTAATTATCATTTCAATATCAATGCATTGGCAAGGCCTAAAAAAATGATTATTATTAAAGTTGTAATGACCTACTTTTATGACACTTTTTGCAAGCTTTTTTATTAGGCCCTATGTACAATTATATCAATCATACAATTGTATTACACTGAGGTCCTTGAAAATTACAAAAGTGTTAGAAAAAGTAACTGAAAGTCCTTGAATTTGACTTGCCAATGTCTGTAAAAACCCTGCTGAAAGGATGTATAGTCTTAGGCCTATGGTGGAGTTATGGGCCAATTTGCATTTATTCACTTTTATTCCTCTAAGTACACATGTGGAACTGCATGAAAATCCTTTTTATTTTTGTTTCAACCCATTTAGAAATGTTGATTCCAATGTCACACATTGGCCCCACTATTTATAGAAACACCCACATACAGTATGTCAACAGCCAAGCTTTTTACTGAGTTAAATATTACTTGAATAGTACGTTTATATGCTGCAGAGACTGTGCATTGTCGACTACTGCTATAAAACCATTCATACACCCAACAGTATGTTATCTCGGACAACTGTACACATGAGGCTCTGGATATTTCCCGGTTTAAACAGCCAATAATATGTTTTACATCTAAATAATAAATAAAAACATGAAAACATAGTAATGATGTGTGTTAAGTGCCACTGATTAAGTGTAGTGCCAAAGAAGCTGTACAAACCAAAGTGTGGTCACAGAGATATAGCATAATGTGGTCAGAATGGCTGTTGTTACTTTTCTCAACCCAAAGGTCTGTTCTCCATGAATATTTTAGAGGATTCACCCTAAGCTTAGGACAGCAAACCATAATCCGCCTTAAATCAGTAACAGCATATTGGCTAGGGTTTATGCTTTCTACAACCAAAGACAAGTCAAGGAGCATATCGTGTGATAAGGCTGAATAAGTAGCACAGATCTTGACAGGCACTCTATTTATGTAACATAATGAAGGCCTGCTGTATCTTTAATGTCCATCAATGCTTCCTATATCCTATACTGTATGTAGGCCTATGGAAACCTATACTCATATATCAGTAAACAGAGGATTGTTTTGAGTACACACCACCATTAGATCAACTCCCATGGCTATAGCCATATACTTTTCCCAGTTTTTTACGACTGTGTTATAAGCACTGTATCAAAGCTTTATCCCCTCCAGAATCCCCCAGCTAGTCGTCATTGAGGAGAGAGGCAGTGACTAGTGGGATTCGGTGACGAGTGGGACTTGCTGAGCGCGGATAATCGCTGGAACTGACCCAGCAGCCGGCTCCTCAGATAGAATGTGATTTCCACTGTCAGCAAGAGCAGAGGCCAGCAGCGACCTGGGGCGACATTACTACAGCAGGGGGAGAAATGTATTAGACACGCATCTCAATAGACTTTGTCATGTCACATTTACTAAGAGAATGTAGGGGTGAAACAGGGGGAAGGGAAGGACCTTCTACAAAGGAAGAACAAGGTTAAGTAAACCTTCTTTAGGAATGTGTCAGGACTCTTTTTTGACAAAAACTGAGTCTCTGAGTCTGAACGCAGCCAGCCCAACAGTGGGTCTGTTTTGAGCCAGAGTAATATTCATTTTCTGAGAAACTCAAGAGAGTTGATTTTCTTTCACAGTACATGCTCGATCCACATTTTTTAGACAGAGGCTGATTGTCCAGGAGTTCTAAAATATATTCCTGTACCCATCAAACAAACCATTGATGCATTATAAAACTCAATTCTTTATTCTCCTCATACTGCACAGACAGGGATTAATCGACCCCCCTCCACTGCCACAGATGGACTTTGTATGCCAGCCAACTGGTATTAAATCCTCAGTGTCTTACTGTACTATTCATCAACAAGTCTCCAAGCCTATATCTGTGAGAACTCACACCAGACCCACAACATGCTTACAATGGAACCCACACACAAACAAGAGGGGCTGTAGCTGTGGTCCTGTGGCACATTCAGCACTGTATAACACATTAGTAGGGTCTTTGAGTTTGCCCTCTGATGATAATTCTGAAATCTGGGGGTTTTGCCATTAATCTAGCTGCAATACTCTTTGCCAAGGGGATTACTGAGGGACAATTTCAAGAGGAACGAAAGATGTAATGCGCCACCTAAGCCGCGGATCTATTAAAATCCAAACGGTCCTGTCACTTAACACATAGGCCTTACTGCACAGTTGCCAAGTATTTCATAAATAAGTTGATGATGAATTTTGCTAAGAGAAAACAAGAACATTTCTTCACCCGCCGCCCATGTCTGTCAGAAAAAAATCCTTTCACAGTGCTGTGGTTTGGGGATTTAATGGCATACAGTAAGACCCATGACCAGATGTAAAATCTGAACAGCACTCCAAGTAAACACATCCCAAAAATGTATTAATACAGTACATCTTAGCAAAGGAAAATAGCTAAAGGAAAAAACCTATTTGAAAATGGACTTTGTTTGATACGTTCTCCTTTTAGAAATAGTGTACTCTAGGTCCTTTGAGGTGTTGGTGGGGTGTAAATCCAAATGGTATTTAATCCCTTAACAGACCACCCTAACAGCCCCCTCACTGAGCAGTTTTAAAAAAGCAAGGCAATAATAGGCTACAATATGAGGCACAGCAAAGGACCACAGTTTACAATCCTAAGAAGAACAATGACTGGGAGAAGGACTCCAAATACAATGTTAGAGTTTTTAATTGATCGTCTAGTGGGATGTGAAGGTGACAATTGTCTCTCAAATTAACCTTTTACTGCGGTGGGTTAAATCAGGGTTACACAGAGTGTTTCTTGGTAGTCTTAAACAAATCTACTTTGAAACAAAAGTATACACCTCACACACATGGTTATGGGCTTAAAAAATAAGACACCTGTACCATGTCAGATATAGAGTTTGAAATGTATTCACTTTTGAGTTTGCATCCCAATATTACACTTTATATACATCATAGAAGACTGAAATATAACAAAACCGTTTGACATAGAAACACCGGATTTTCTGCTTTTAAAAAATATAATGTTTCTTAAAATATTAATGACGTTCCACCAATGAGGCCCCTAGAGGGCGCTTTGGTAATTCGACTGCAAGAAAGGGCTACAAGATAAGTACTGTCACGTTGTCAGTAGTTCCGATGTGGATGTGGTGGAGGAGTCAGGCGCAGGACACAGAGGATACGTCCAAAAGACTTTAATAGTCCCAAGTGCAACAAACAACCACGACCTCGAAAACAGACGGAGGCGAGGCAATTACGCAAACACGCGTAAAACAATAATCTCACATAGGTAGAGTGCAAAACACGCAGCACCGCACGACAGGCAGAAAATAACAACACACAATCAGACTAATGCAAAACAAGGAACTTATAAGACAAGTAATCAACACACAAATGGACACAGGTGTAAAAGACAGACAAAAGCAATCACACTACGAAACATAGAGCGGTGGCAGCTAGTACTCCGGGGACGGCGAACGCCGAAGCCTGCCCGAACCAGGAGGAGGAGCAGTCTCGGCAGAATCCGTGACAGTACCCCCCCCTTGACGCGCGGCTCCAGCCGTGCGCCAACCCCGGCCTCGGGGACGGCCAGGAGGACGCGGACCCGGGCGCGTGGGATGCCCACGGTGGAACTCAGTCAGGAGGGATGGATCGAGGATGTCCCTCCTGGGCACCCAGCACCGTTCCTCCGGACCGTACCCCTCCCACTCCACGAGATACTGGAGACCACTCATCCGGCGCCTCGAGTCCAAGATGGTCCGGACCCTGTACGCCGGGGCCCCCTCGATGTCCAAAGGGGGCGGAGGGGTCTCTCCTATCTCATCTTCTTGGAGTGGGCCAGCTACCACCAGCCTGAGAAGAGACACATGGAACGAGGGGTTAATATTTTTGTACTCTATAGGCAGTTGTAACCTGTAACACACCTCGTTCAATCTTCTCAGGACTTTGAAGGGCCCCACAAACCGCCGACCCAGCTTCCGGCAGGGCAGGCGGAGGGGCAGGTTTCGAGTCGAGAGCCAGACTCGATCTCCCGGTGCGTACACCGGTCCCTCACTGCGGTGGCGATCGGCGCTCGCCTTTTGTTGATGGATGGCACGCTGCAGATGGACATGGGCAGCGTTCCACGTCTCCTCCGAGCGCCGAATCCACTCGTCCACCGCAGGGGCCTCAATCTGGCTCTCGTGCCATGGTGCCAGGACCGGCTGATAACCTAAAACACACTGGAAAGGTGTTAAATTGGTGGAGGAGTGGCGGAGAGAGTTCTGGGCCATCTCTGCCCAGGGGATGAACCTAGACCACTCCTCCGGCCGGTCCCGGCAATAGGACCTCAAAAACCTACCCACATCCTGGTTGACACGTTCCACCTGCCCATTGCTCTCTGGGTGGTACCCCGAGGTAAGGCTTACCGAGACCCCCAAGCGTTCCATGAACGCCCCCCAAACTCTGGAGGTGAACTGGGGACCTCGGTCAGACACAATATCCTCGGGGACCCCATAGTGCCGGAACACATGGGTAAATGGGGCCTCAGCGGTCTGTAGGGCAGTAGGGAGACCCGGCATTGGAAGGAGACGACAGGCCTTGGAAAACCGATCCACAACGACCAAAATGGTGGTATTCCCCTGGGAGGGGGGTAGGTCGGTTACAAAATCCACCGATAGGTGGGACCATGGTCGTTGTGGAACGGGCAGGGGATGTAACTTACCCCTGGGCAAATGTCTAGGCGCCTTACACTGGGCACACACCGAGCAGGAGGAGACATAAACCCTCACATCCTTAGCTAACGTTGGCCACCAGTATTTCATGCTAAGACAGTGCACTGTCCGGCCAATACCTGGATGTCCAGAGGAGGGTGATGAATGAGCCCAATAAATAAGACGATCACGAACCTCGAGCGGAACGTACGTCCACCCCACAGGACACTCGGGGGGAGTAGGGTCGGTACGCAGTGCCCGCTCGATTTCCGCATCGACCTCCCATACCACCGGAGCCACCAAACAAGACTCCGGCAGTATGGAAGTAGGCTCATTGGACCTCTCCTCTGTGTCATACCGCCGGGACAGGGCGTCTGCCTTACCATTCTGGGACCCTGGGATGTATGTGATCTTAAAAACAAACCGGGTTAGGAACATGTTACACCTAGCCTGACGAGGGTTCAATCTCCTAGCTGCCCGGATGTACTCCAGGTTATGGTGATCAGTCAGAATGAGGAAAGGGTGTTGAGCCCCCTCAAGCCAATGCCTCCACACCTTTAGGGCCTGGACTACGGCTAACAGCTCCCTGTCCCCAACGTCATAGTTGCGCTCCGCCGAGCTGAGCTTCTTGGAGTAGAACGCACAGGGGCGGAGTTTAGGTGGCGTGCCGGACCGTTGTGACAGGACTGCCCCAATACCGGTCTCGGACGCGTCTACCTCTACTTGGAATGGTAAAGAGAGATCCGGATGCACCAGCACTGGGGCCGAGGTGAACAGGTTCTTCAGTTTGACAAATGCCCTGTCCGCCTCAGCCGACCACTGCAAACGAACCGGACCCCCCTTTAGCAGGGACGTAATGGGAGCTGCAACTTGTCCAAAACCCCGAATAAACCTCCGGTAGTAATTAGCAAAACCCAAGAACTGCTGCACCTCTTTTACAGTGGTTGGAGTTTGCCAATTACGCACGGCCGATACACGGTCTACCTCTATCTCCACACCAGACGCGGACAACCGATAACCCAAAAAGGAGACGGACTCCTGGAAGAACAGGCATTTCTCTGCCTTGACATACAAGTCATGCTCCAACAGTCTTCTCAACACTCGGCGCACCAGGGCTACATGCTCGGCTCGTGTAGAAGAGTACACTAGGATGTCGTCGATGTACACTACTACACCCTGCCCATGCATGTCCCAGAAAATCTTGTCAACAAAGGATTGGAAGACTGAAGGAGCATTCATTAACCCGTATGGCATGACGAGATACTCGTAATGACCCGAGGAGGTGCTAAATGCTGTTTTCCATTCATCCCCCTCCCTAATACGCACCAGATTGTACGCGCTCCTGAGATCCAACTTTGTGAAGAACCGCGCTCCGCGTAACGATTCCGTCATAGTCGCAATCAGTGGAAGTGGGTAACTGTACTTAACTGTGATCTGATTGAGACTACGGTAATCAATACACGGGCGCAATCCCCCGTCCTTCTTCTTCACAAAGAAGAAACTCGAGGAAACCGGGGAAGTGGAAGACCGTATGTATCCCTGTGCCAAGGACTCGGCTATGTAAGTCTCCATAGCCGCTGTCTCCTCTTGAAACAGGGGATACACACGACTCCGTGGAAGAGCCGCTCCTGTTTGGAGATTTATCGCACAGTCCCCCTTCTCTATGAGGTGGTAGCCGTGTTGCCCTCGATTTGCTGAACACAAGTGCTAAGTCCTCATACTCAGGGGGAATGCGCAGTGCGGGCACTTGGTTCGGACCGAGGTCGCCCCTACGGAAACACCTAGACATCTCCCTACACACTGGGCAGACCACTCCATAAGAGCCCTCTGTTGCCACGCAATGGTAGGATCATGGGTGCTTAACCAGGGAAGCCCCAACACCACGGGGTACGCAGGAGAGTCAATCAGATAAAACTGAATGATCTCCTCATGACCCCCCTGCGTCGTCATCGTCAGTGGTGCTGTGACCTCCCTGATCAGGCCCGACCCCAACGGCCGGCTGTCTAAGGCGTGGACAGGAAATGGAGCTTCTACCGGCCGAAGGGGAATTGATCGGGCATTTCCTCCAAAATGCCCGATCAATAAAGTTCCCAGCTGCGCCTGAATCTACTAGCGCCTTATGCTGGGAATGAGGTGCCACCTGTGGAAATCTCACAGGAATACTCATGTGACCAACAGAGAGCTCTGGGTAAGTGGGGCGCCTACTCACCTGAAATGACTCCCCAGTGTGTGACCTGTTGTCCCCTCTCCCAGGAGACCCTCCCCAGCACCTGGCCGCGGTGTGTCCTCCACGACCACAGTTGGTGCAGGGGATGGCCCCCCTCGGGTTCTCTCTCCTCCTCTCTCTAGCGCCAGCACCCCCGAGCTCCATGGGAATCGGCTCGGAGGTGCTGGAGGGTGGAATGGACGACCCCCACTCGGGACGTCCGCGGGTATCCAGCAGGGTGTCTAGACGGATGGAGATGTCCACCAACTGGTCGAACGACAGGTTGGAGTCCCTGCAGGCCAGCTCACGACGAACGTCCTCTCGTAGGCTACACCGGTAGTGGTCGATGAGGGCCCTCTCATTCCACCCCGCATCCGCCGCTAGCGTCCGGAACTCCAGTGAGAACTCCTGTGCGCTCCTCTTCCCCTGTCGGAGGTGGAACAGACGCTCTCCCGGGAGAACTCCGCGTAGGTGATGGTAGCGGCGTCTATTCCCCTCCATTCGGCGTTGGCCCACTCCAACGCCTTGCCGGATAGACAGGAGATGAGGGCGGAGACGCTCTCGTATCCCGAGGGCGCCGGGTGTATGGTGGCCAGGTAGAGTTCCACCTGCAGGAGGAATCCCTGACACCCGGCTGCAGAACCGTCATATGCCCTCGGGAGCGAGAGCCGAATGCCACTGGGTTCCGGTGCTGAGAGAGGAGGACTGGCCGTTGGTGATGGGATGGTGTAAGAATGCGTGGGCACCTCTCCAGTAACCAACCGGCGCAGAGTGTTGGACACCTCGTCCATGGCGGCCCCAAGTTGCCGGATCATGGTGTCTTGGTAGCTGATCCGGTCTTCCAGGGATTTGGGTGCCGCCGCTGCTCCTGCTGACTCCATAGTTAAGGTGTGTTGATCTGTCAGTAGTTCCGATGTGGATGTGGTGGAGGAGTCAGGCGCAGGACACAGAGGATACGTCCAAAAGACTTTAATAGTCCCAAGTGCAACAAACAACCACGACCTCGAAAACAGACGGAGGCGAGGCAATTACGCAAACACGCGTAAAACAATAATCTCACATAGGTAGAGTGCAAAACACGCAGCACCGCACGACAGGCAGAAAATAACAACACACAATCAGACTAATGCAAAACAAGGAACTTATAAGACAAGTAATCAACACACAAATGGACACAGGTGTAAAAGACAGACAAAAGCAATCACACTACGAAACATAGAGCGGTGGCAGCTAGTACTCCGGGGACGGCGAACGCCGAAGCCTGCCCGAACCAGGAGGAGGAGCAGTCTCGGCAGAATCCGTGACACACGTTCGTTCATAGACGGGTCAGACCAAGGCGCAGCGTGATATGCATACATGTTTATTTTAAACTTAATAAACAACGACAAAACAATAAACCAACGAAACGTGATGTCCAAAGGTAACACACAACAAACCTCACACGGAACAAGATCCCACAACCCACTAGTGCCAATAGGCTGCCTAAGTATGGTCCCCAATCAGAGACAACGAGCGACAGCTGCCTCTGATTGGGAACTACACCGGCCAACATAGATCTAGACATACTAGATCCTATAACATAGAACAAACACAACAAGGAATATACACACCCTGACTCAACATAGAAGCATCCCCTGAGTCAGGGCGTGACAGTACCCCCCACCCCAAAGGTGCGGACTCCGACCGCAAAACATAAACATAACAGGGTAGGGGCCGGGTGGGCATTCTGCCTCGGAGGCGGATCCGGCTCAGGGCGTGACGACCTCTCACTCTTCGCCTCCCTGTTGTGCCCCTGGTCTGGTCTAGACCTCGGCGCATTGCTTCCCCTCTCCTTCCTCCCACGATACGCCAGGACCAGTCTGGACCCTGGTGTGGGAGACCCCAAACCTGGAGAGGGCTGATGTCATGGTCTGGACTGGAGCCGCTGACCAGAGCTGGACTGGGCACCGGTGGAGCGGACTGCTCTGGCTCCGGAGTGGAGCCGCTGACCGGAGCTGGATCAGGCACCGGTGGAGTGGACTGCTCTGGCTCCGGAGTGGAGCAGCTGACCGGTGCCGGACAAGGCACCGGTGGAACGGGCACGGGCCGTGCCGGACTGGACAAACGCACCACTGGTCTGGTGCGAGGAGCAGGCACGGGCCGGACCGGACTGGCGACGCGCACCACTGGTTTGTTGCGAGGAGCAGGAACAGGCCGGGCCGGGCTGGCGACGCACACCACTGGCTTGGTGCGAGGAGCAGGAACACGCCGGGCCGGGCTGGCGACGCGCACCACTGGCTTGGTGTGAGGAGCAGGAACAGGCCGGGCCGGGCTGGCGACGCGCACCACTGGTTTGGTGTGAGGAGCAGGAACAGGCCGGGCCGGGCTGGCGACGCACACCACTGGCTTGGTGCGAGGAGCAGGAACGGGCCGGGCTGGCGACGCGCACCACTGGCTTGGTGCGAGGAGCAGGAACAGGCCGGGCAGGGCTGGCGACGCGCACCACTGGCTTGGTTCGAGGAGCAGGAACAGGCCGGGCCGGGCTGACGACGCGCACCACTGGCTTGGTGCGAGGAGCAGGAACAGGCCGGACCGGGCTGGCGACGCGCATCACTGGCTTGGTGCGAGGAGCAGGAACGGGTCGGGCCGTACTGGGAACACCCACCACTGGCTTAGTGCGGGGAGCAGGAATGGGCCGGACCGGACTGGCGACACGCACCACTTGCTTGGTGCGAGGAGCGGGACTGGGTTCCTTTATTAACCCCCGCTCCTTCTGCTGCCTAACCTGCTCCTCTCGCCGTGCCTCTACACTTTCCTTCTCCCTTTTTAACCTCCTGTAGCGCCTCCCTCTGACCGAATAACTCCTGCTCCCTCTGAACCAATAGCCCCCGTAACATGGTGGCCTCCTCTCCTAACCAGCAGATCCGCCCTATCGTGGCCTCCTGCTGCCTCGTCATCCACACCGTGTGCCCCCCCCCAACATTTTCTTGGGGTTGCCTCTCCACCCTGATCCCCTTCAGGGCCTCCATCTTTCTTGCCAGATCCTCTCTTATCTCCTGCCAAGTCCATCCTCTCTGCTCCTCCTCGGCACACTGCTTGGTCCAGTCTGGTGGGATCTTCTGTCACGTTCGTTCATAGACGGGTCAGACCAAGGCGCAGCGTGATATGCATACATGTTTATTTTAAACTTAATAAACAACGACAAAACAATAAACCAACGAAACGTGACGTCCTAAGGTAACACACAACAAACCTCACACGGAACAAGATCCCACCACCCATTAGTGCCAATAGGCTGCCTAAGTATGGTCCCCAATCAGAGACAACGAGCGACAGCTGCCTCTGATTGGGAACCACACCGGCCAACATAGATCTAGACATACTAGATCCTATAACATAGAACAAACACAACAAGGAATATACACACCCTGACTCAACATATAAGCGTCTCCTGAGTCAGGGCGTGACAAGTACAGAGTATAAGGCCATATATAAAGGCATACTCTGTGCTATCTAAAATGTACTGATAAGAGCCGAGCTCAAGATTTATGCATGTTTATCCCTAAAAAATGAATGTGGGAGAATGCACGGTTCCATGCAAAGATAACATGCATACTATAAACTAGTGGGGGGGGGGGGGGGATGTTTGGAATGTAAGAAATTCATATCTCCACACAATGTCATTAAAGTGATAACATTCATCTAGTGTTGAAGGCATATCGACAAAACATCTGTAGCCTACTTACATGATGCCATCCTGCACTCTACAACTGACTCAATGCTAACTCACTGCTCCCTGGTCTGACACTGACATTACTTCTTCCTGTCTCTCTCTTCTCTTCATGTCTGTCTCAAGCCTTTATTATGGTAGACTGTCAGCCTTCCTGAATCCTCTACCTTTCAAGCCAAAACAAAAGATGTGTTACTTACAACATTGACTACTACTATATCATAACCTCATCCCCTTCCAACTAGGGCTGGGCGATAAGGCCTAAAACTCATATCTCGATTTTTTTCAAACCTATTCACAATATATATAACTAGATTTCTAAAAATGTTTTCTCTGAATAAGCTTTGTTGTACAATTAAATGTAACATACTGTCGTGTATTGGGATTATGCCTTTGTTAAATGTTTTTAAGTGGAACTGAAAGAACGTTAATTTTAGTATCAAGAGGGAATGTTTTAGTGTAACGCCACATACAACAGGCAGGAAGTGTGTTGTAGACAGGGGAGACTGGTGATTGGCCAGAAGAGGGAGCCCATCTTTTTGCATTGTTTATAAGTAGGGGTTAAACGAAGAAGAGAGGCAGAGCGGCCATTCTGAGGCGTCGCTCTCCGGATGTCATGACATCTGTCACTTATGCTGTAACCGTGGGATATTAATAAAAGCCTCTAAAACACGGTGCAGCCTAAGCGGACTCTTTGTTGACAGCAATAATTGCCACCATTCACCCGATACGACAAATGGCGCCCAACGTGGGGCTGGTCTGCATCTCCCCTTTGTTTCATTCAGCCGCCAGGCTAACTCGCTTTGAAGCCATGGCCAGACAAGGGTGAGTTTTTCTTACCGCTTTGGAGCTTGTTAGATTGGATCCTGCTTGTGTACACTGGAGGGGTGTACCATACGACCGTGCCTCGTGTGGCGTTATTGCGGTCGACTAGAGTCTGTTATAATATATTCCATTCGTAAACGGCAGGTAATTGGAAGTTTAGAGCATAAAACGGTAGGAATTAAGTATTGAAGGTGTACAATTAAGGCAGATATGCGCATTCATTAGGGCACTGTACCGCTTAAGACCCCGGGGGGGCCATTTAGAAAATGATGGGCCGCAAATCCGCTTACACGATAGAATGTGCAAGACGGTGGTTTTTTTTAAAGGAAAACTCGCATTAATGAAATGTATCTGATTGTGATTATTGCTTGACTTTCGTCCGACGGGGGGTTTGCATGGGTGTAATTTCTCGGTGAATTGTCATTAAGTCCACGGTAGCACAAAATGGTAGGGAAATATGTTAAAAGGAATAACGGCAGTGCAGGATGTCTGTTGCGTGGTGCAAGCCACAGATTGGCTAAATGCTAATGCTAATGCTAATGCTAAATGCTGGGTTGTGTTTCAGGCTACATTATACATAGCGGCTAATGCTAAATGCTAAGGCTAAATGCTAATTGTGTTGCGTACTACACGCTAACGGATATCCTTAGAGGGCTATTGCGATAGGATAAGCCTCTTAAACTTGTTTGTATGTGGGTGGAATTCAGAGTTCTACGCAAATATGAGTTCTGTTATGTGTAATTGTCTGACTATAAGGGTAAAATAGAGAACTGAGGTAGAACGCTGGCGTTCTATGGTGTGGCAATCATCGGTTAAGTGGATGTGCGCATGCGCTTGATTTTACGGCGCTAAAACTACGACATGCGGTTATGTGCTAAAACTACAAACACGGCATTGTGGGTAAGGGTCATAGGTCTGTGGGGTTACCCTGCAGGGGGAGAAATAGCCACAGAAGAGGAGAGATTTTAACACGAATCTTATAGTTTTAAAGCGGCTGGTGTTTGAACATGAAACTATTTGTTGAGATGTGGTGAATTTATAAATTAAATATATGTTGACGGAGTATAATGAATTAAATTAAATGACGGATTAAAATAAAATAAAAATGTTTTTGAGCGATCTATTTAGTTCTGAGTTTAGTCTTAGAGTGAATAATGGGTGAACGAAGGAATGTTGAATATGGTTGAGATAACTCAGTGATTGCATTAACTACTAAAATCTTTTCCTGTGTCTCTGTTCTTCTGTCATATGAGAGGAACGATAAGCGAGAGGAGAGAGGAGATACAGGAAGTGCTGACGTGACATCACGTGACGCGGCAGAGGATCAAGTCAAAAAGGTTTTGAGACTGGTCTGGTTACAAAATATTTGATGTTATGACAATTTCACATAGGCTTGGCAAACTGATTCTAGGCTAAAAGGTGTTTAGTCGTTTGCCAAGTCTGTGTGTAAAGAAGTCAGAAGCAGGGGGACTTTCCCAATCACATATCCTAAAAATTGGTGGTAAAGGGATTTTGTGAATAAATCAGTGGAAAAGGTTTTTAAAGGTTAGGAGAAAAGATTAGATTAAAAATAAGTTAGGAGAACTAGGTTGAAGGAACTCTGAGACAGTAAGCTAAGTTTCAAAGTTAGTAGTAAGAGAGAGAACAATGGTGAAGGACACTTTAGAGTAGGAAGATCAAGGTAATTGTAGGTGTATTTTTTATAATCAAAAGTTTGAAAGTTAGGGTTTAGAGTAGGAAGAGAGAGTGAATGTAAGTTACATTTACGTCATTTGACACTAGTGGTGATAGATGGAAGTACAAGCAAAGAGTTCACCAATTTTAGGGAAAATACTTATTGGGGTTAGGATGGGGACGTTCTTCCCACATGGAGAGATAATTATGGAGAAGAAGTATTGTTATCAGGACCAGAAGTAGAAGCAAGCTGTTGCACCTAATCAAAGGAGATATAGTTTGTAAAACAATATGAAGTGGAAGAGGATATGAGTGATTGTTCACTTATTTTGCATAATGTTACAGAGAAAGATCAGGGAGAAGAAGTATACTTATCTAGTGCAAGCATTAGAATTTGTTCCGGTTAAGAATTATTGGTTAAAGGGCTATGTAATTCGTAAAGTGACGCTTATAATGGAAGATTTGGCAGTAGTCACTCCAACAGTAAATAATACACATAGGATATGGGTAGCTTTCGCACTAGAAATAATTAAGGTTAATACATCAGCTAAATCAACTACTTTAATGGTAACTTTGGAAGGGATTAATGATACGATGGCAATAGCAAATGTAGGAAGTATGACACCGACAACAACTTTTCTGAAATTAAAGGGGGTCGCAAGAAGGACTCAGGGGTTTGATGGAGAGTGCTGTCAATGATAGTACGAATAGGGTTAAAATAGGAGAACAGATAGTAGTAGAGAGAATATAGATTCATCATGGAGGTACAGGATGAGGTCTTTGATTTTAATGACAGACAAGGAGAGGTATCTGATCAGTACCGCTCGTTAGGGAAGAGAGAAACTATATGCATGTAGTTTGATTCTTCTGTTGTGAAAATTAGAGATGGGAAGGTAGGAATCTTTGGTTCCAGCGGTTAATTCATTCTGTAAGATCAGTGAGGAATCTTGAGGGTCCATGTCTGTTGAGAATTCCAGTCAAACATTTTAGAGACGGTCGCTCGACCTCTATCAAGTATGTGTCAATCTTATGCTTTGTCATGACTGTGGTATCAGCAACAATCAGTAACCGATAAAATAATGTCGTTGTCAAAACATTTGTTTAAGCCTAGGTTTAAGTGTTTTTGGGTTAAGTGAATTAACTTGTGTGCATTTGTTAGATGGGAAGAAAAATCAGGTAACAGCGAGCCCTGAAACATTGGAGGTGTAACCATTGAGGGCTAAAAGTTGTTTGTTCTAATAAAACATATGATATAAGGGGTATGTTTATGGGAATATCAGATTGTGATTATTATATGATAACTTTGGGTAAGCATGACCTTAAGGGTAGTAATGAGAAATATAATGTAACTTTTTATGTACCAGGTAGTAAGAAGAGCAGGACTTTGATGTTAATAGATTAGCTTTTGCCTGACAATGGGACTATGGGAAATTTTAGAGATATTTTGAGGGTTTGTGGTGATAAAGCGTATATATTCTTACCCTATGGATGGACAGGATGTTGTTACATGTCAACGTTGAAGCTTCCATATGAGGTTTCTACCATTAAAAGAGGGGTAGCACCGGACACAGAAATCTGAAGCTAGGTTTGAAATTGGATGAAAAGAGACATGGAGACATGTCATAGTCTTCAAGCCTATTATTGAAGGATGAGTCCAAGGGAGAAGGGGGGATTTTTTCCATGGTATGGTGTAATATTTGGGAAGATCATATTGATAATATTAGGTATACTTTGAGTCCAGATAGTTCAGATATTATCACTAGGGTTATATATGCATTGAAGAATATAAGGGATGCATTTGGTATATCTGAAGGAGCGGAAGTCAGCGAAGTCTTGGTTGCAAGATCAGGTAGGCCAGTAGGGGCAGTGATGGGTTACATTTAATTACAGCTTTGATAGCACTGTGTGATGTTTGTAATTTGTTACTGACCTTTGAGAAAGCTATGATATTAAGATGGGTTGGTGTTGTGATGCCTGGAGACAACACTCAGATGCCGGTGTTGACTGTTCCTGATCTGGATGAAGATGGACAAGTGGAACTGAATGGATAAATATCATTTTTGATTATTTGATCATTTTTCAATTTTTTTTTTTCTTCTCAATATTAGTGTGATTTTGGTATGATTTTATGAATCAAAGGGGGGAAATGGGTTAATGTGATTCATACATCATTTATATATCATTTTTATATTCTTAGTTGATATTGATGGTCAATTTGAAAGTGTTGTTTTGCAAAATATACTGTTTGGTCTTTCCTTTTCTTCCAGAAGCATTTGGGGGAACATGTGGAGATTGAAATACTCAAACAAGGACAATATGAAAGGACAATGACTGGAGGAGATAAAACAAGGAGGGGTGGAAAGATTCCGATTCCATCATCAACAGTCCATTGGAAGAGGAGACTACGGGGAGATGAAGTGTAGTGGACTACATTCCAGTGTCTGCAATGAAATATAGACATATTTGATGTGTAATACATAATTGTGTCATATTCTTAGGTATTAATTTTTGTAGAATGATGTTTGATGTTATTGAATACATGTGAGGATCTTAGATGTTTTTGTTTATTTCGTGAATGCTTAGGGACAGGGAGTCTAGGCAGGGAGAGGTCCACTATAGGGTCCAATGGGTTGACCAGCCTTAGAGTGGATATTTTTTGGATAGGATTTTGGTTGCAGGGGCTTACATGTGTATTTAATTGCATCATAGTTTCAAATGCATTTACATTGTTTGAGTTTATTTGGAGTACCGTGGTGGTTGCCTGGGGCAGAGGGACCGTGAGAGAATTTTACTGTCTTGATTGATGGATGGATATCTGAAAAGATGGCTGCCGGACAGTTTTTCGCTCTTACACTCCATAAAGATTTGTTCATATTTCATAGTAATGTATTCACACTGCATAAACAGTTATTCATATTTCATAGAAAGGTATATACACTCTAGAGAAGAATGTTTTTGGTTTAATGTTAAAGATACTCAATAAGATAAATTGTTACTAGTCATAATCCTATTCTGTTTGTTTTCGAGACTGTTCGTCTCGAAGGGGGGAAATGTCGTGTATTGGGATTATGCCTTTGTTAAATGTTTTTAAGTGGAACTGAAAGAACATTAATTTTAGTATCAAGAGGGAATGTTTTAGTGTAACGCCACATACAACAGACAGGAAGTGTGTTGTAGACAGGGGAGACTGGTGATTGGCCAGAAGAGGGAGCCCATCTTTTTGCATTGTTTATAAGTAGGGGTTAAACGAAGAAGAGAGGCAGAGCGGCCATTCTGAGGCGTCGCTCTCCGGATGTCATGACATCTGTCACTTATGCTGTAACCGTGGGATATTAATAAAAGCCTCTAAAACACGGTGCAGCCTAAGCGGACTCTTTGTTGACAGCAATAATTGCCACCATTCACCCGATACGACAATACACTGCATTTAAAACAGTCAGCAATAATGTAATGAATTCAGAGCTTGTGAAATTATACACTAATCATTTAATTATTTTATCAAAATAGTTGTACCTGCTTTTTTTGCGATAATTACTGATCTGGCTTTCAGGTCTGTCTATAAAAATTGCCTTTTTGTTAAATGTTTTTACCAGAACCATGCATAATGCACATTCACTAATAATGTAGCAGGCATTATAAACAATCTCTCAAGCACCACATCCTAATGAGTAGCCAGCTAATATTTCTATTTCAAGTTTAGCCAACTTGGATCTAGGTATAATTTCACAAGCTCTGAATTCAGCTAACATGGCAAAACAGTTGAATTGTTGTGAACACAACCTTCTGTCCGTCTCCAACTGTTTGAACAGCATGTCCACTTTGTTCAGATGTTGAAATCAAGTGGCCTACCTCATTTCTCAGAATGAGAACGAGTTGCCAATTCCTTATGTAATTGTTTTATGTTTATTGCACATTTAGAAAACAGCCTAAACAGCTAGCATAACAATCTTTATTTGACTAAAATGCTGCTAGGGATACGTGGTGCCGTAATGCGTGCGTGACAAACTGAGAATTCATTTTCCAGAATGGACGTTCTTTAGTACATCCGTTTTAGTAGTGTCTGCTCTGCTCTAAATTTGAGGAGTTGAAACATATACAGGGAATGGTTCGAAAGGTTAACATCTCCTCTATTACAGTCAAATAATGTCTCCATGTGTTTCGGTGTCCATATGACCGATTCTGTTGGTCCAAACCTCAAATGCAAATGTTGTTGTGAGTGGTAGGGGGAGGGGCTTGGGAGAATGAGGCAAAGCAAGAGGTTTCACTCTTGCCAAAATCTGTCCAAAATAAGTATGGAGCGAGATAGCTGCCAAAAGGTTGAACGTACGTATTGTTAGGATTGTACGAAAATCCATACGTAAATTGTTAGGATTGTAAGAAAAGCCATGCGTGAAACATGAAACGTAAACCTTAAATTAGATCTGTAAATGTACAAACATTTACACGTTCAATTCTTACTTTACGTCTCCCTTTACTCGGTTACAGATCTTTTTTATACGTACAAACTTCTGTCAGTAATATGGCATCTGCAAAGGACATGAACCGAACGTAGCTAGTCAATCAAGCAACTCTAGCCCAGACGTTAGAGTTGCTTTGCAGCTTCCGGTTTCATTTACAAAATAGAAGTCTAGAGCTTGTTTTAGAACTGCATTCAATAACGACATTACATAAGTAGATGGCGTAGTATAGGCTTGGGCCTTCTGCAAATTACCTGTGTGAGAATGATAAAGACACAGAAGAGCCTTGTCTAGAATAACCGCCTAAGCTGCAAAATAGAAAGGAAATATGATTTAGGCTAGGCCTATTCTGCTAACTAAATATGCCATGCTGTTGTGTGTTATTTAATGGCCATGTAATTGCATAATTTATTTTTATAGCCGCATGGGGCTAGTGTGGTGAATCACACTTTTTTCAGTATTTGGGAGCACGGACTGTAGGCCTTAGGCATTTTGACTTTTGTATTAGTGAATTCCACTCTGTACAGTGGTTCTTCATGTCACGGTTTCTGCCGAGGCTGCTCCTTCTCCTTGTTCGGGCAGGCTTCGGCGGTCGTCGTCCCCGGAGTACTAGCTGCCACCGTTCGTTGTTTCTGTGTTCGTTTGGTTTGGTCTGTTTTGGAACACCTGTTTCTCATTTTGTCTTAATTATGTGTCCTTTAAGTTCTCGTTGTTTCTGTCTTGTGGTTGTGTGTAGTTGTTCATTGTCAGCAGGTGTTTCCATGTCAAGTTTGTGCTCATTTTCTGTAGAGAGTCCGCACTATTGTGCGTGTTTTGTTTATTACGCTGAGTGCGTTATTTTTCTTGTGCCTCCGGCTCTGTTTGTAGCCGTTCATTCTGTGGACTTTATTAAAGTATTTTGGACTACTTCTGCATCCTGCATCTGATTCCCACAACACACCTACGCCAGCTCTGACAGAACTACACACCACTCATGGAATCAGCAGGAGCAGCAGCAGCGACCGAGTCATGGGAGGAGCGCGTCCGCGGACAGGATGACAGGATATCTCAAATCACCAACGCTCTGCAGGGAGTAATGAATACCCTGCATCGCCTGGAGACCAGTTGGGCACCCACGCCTCCTCCCACATTACCACCAGCACCGGTCAGTCCCTTTGTCGACGCTCCGGAACCCAGTGGGATTCGGCTCTCGCTCCCGAGGGCGTATGATGGTACCACTGCCGGGTGTCAAGGTTTCCTCCTACAAGTTGAACTCTACCTCGCCACCGTACACCCGGTGCCCTCGGGACACGAGAGCGTTTCCGCCCTCATCTCCTGTCTCACCGGCAAGGCGTTGGAGTGGGCCAACGCCGAATGGAGGAGAATAGACCCCGCGACGATCACCTATGCAGAGTTCTCCCGTCGCTTCAGGGCTGTATTCGACCATCCACCTGAGGAGAAGGCGGCGGGAGAACGTCTATTCTACCTCCGACAGGGGAAGAGGAGCGCCCAGGAGTTTGCACTGGAGTTCCGGACTCTAGCGGCAGACGCAGGGTGGAATGAGCGGGCCCTCATAGACCACTTCCGCTGCAGCCTACGGGAGGACGTCCGTCGTGAGTTGGCCTGCAGGGACACCACCCTCACGTTTGACCAGTTGGTGGATATGGCCATTCCCCTAGACACCCTGCTGGCCTCCCGCGGACGTCCTGAGTGGGGGTCGTCCATTCCACCCTCCAGCACCTCCGAGCCTAGTCCTATGGAGCTCGGGGGTGCTGGCGCTAGAGAGGAGAGGAGAAGGAGCCCCAGGGGGACCAACCCCTGTACCAACTGTGGCCGTGGAGGACACACTGCGGCCAGGTGCTGGGGGGGGGTCTCCTAGGGGACGAGACGGCAGGCCACGCACTGGGGAGTCCTTCCAGGTGAGTAGGCGCCCCACTTACCCAGAGCTCTCTGTTGTGCACCTAACCATACCTGTTTGCTTCCCACAGGTTGCACCTCGTTCCCAGCATAAGGCGCTAGTAGATTCAGGCGCAGCTGGGAATTTTATAGATCGGAGGTTTTGTGCAGAGTTAGGGATTCCCCTCCTTCCTGTCAACAATCCTTTCCCTGTACATGCTCTAGATAGCCGTCCGTTGGGATCGGGGTTGATTAGGGAGGTCACAGCTCCACTTAGGATGGGGATGCAGGAGGGTCATGAGGAGACTATACAGCTATATCTTATTGACTATCCTGCGTATCCGGTGGTGCTGGGGCTTCCCTGGTTGATTACCCATAATCCCTCTATTTCGTGGCAACAGAGGGCTCTTAAGGAGTGGTCTGCCCAGTGTGTAGGGCGATGTCTGGGCGTTTCCGTAGGGGCGACCTCGGTGGAGAGTCGAAACCAAGTGCCCGCATTGCACATTCCCCCCGAGTATGAGGATTTAGCACTTGTGTTTAGTAAGGTGAAGGCGACGCAATTGCCACCACGCAGACAGGGGGATTGTGCGATAGACCTCCAGGTAGGAGCTGCGCTTCCGCGGAGCCATGTGTATCCTTTGTCTCAAGAGGAGAAGAGAGCTATGGAGACTTACATAGCCAAGTCTCTGAGACAGGGATACATACGGCCCTTCACTTCCCCTGCGTCCTCGAGTTTCTTTTTTGTGAAGAAAAAGGATGGAGGTTTGCGCCCGTGTATTGATTACCGCAGTCTCAATCAGATTACTGTGAAATACAGTTATCCACTCCCTCTGATTGCGACTATGACGGAGTCTTTACACGGGGCGCGGTACTTCACAAAATTGGACCTCAGGAGCGCATACAACTTGGTGCGTATTAGGGAGGGAGACGAATGGAAGACAGCATTTAGTACCACCTCGGGTCATTACGAGTATCTCGTCATGCCATACGGGTTAATGAATGCTCCTTCAGTCTTCCAATCCTTCGTAGATGAGATCTTCCGGGATATGCAGGGGCAAGGAGTGGTCGTGTACATTGACGACATTCTGGTGTATTCTTCTACCCGAGCCGAGCATGTAGCCCTGGTGCGCCGAGTGTTGAGGAGATTGTTGGAGCATGACCTATATGTCAAGGCAGAGAAATGTCTGTTTTTCCAGGAGTCTGTCTCCTTTTTGGGTTATCAGTTGTCTGCGTCAGGGGTAAAGATGGAGGTTGACCGTGTGTCAGCCGTGCGTAATTGCCAAACTCCAACCACTGTTAAAGAGGTGCAGCGGTTCTTGGGCTTTGCGAATTACTACAGGAGGTTTATCCGGGGTTTTGGACAGGTGGCAGCTCCCATAACGTCTCTTCTAAAGGGAGGTCAGGTGCGCTTGCAGTGGTCTGCTGAGGCTGATAGGGCTTTTGGGAGACTGAAGGACCTGTTTACCTCGGCGCCGGTGCTGGCGCATCCGGATCCCGCGCTACCATTCCAGGTCGAGGTAGACGCGTCTGAAGCCGGTATAGGGGCCGTGCTCTCGCAACGGTCTGGCACGCCCCTGAAACTCCGCCCCTGTGCCTTTTACTCTAAAAAGCTCAGTCCGGCGGAGCGAAATTATGACGTGGGGGACAGGGAGCTGCTAGCCGTGGTCCAGGCCCTAAAGGTGTGGAGGCATTGGCTTGAGGGGGCTCAACACCCTTTCCTCATTTTGACTGACCACCAAAACCTGGAGTACATCCGGGCAGCTAGGAGACTGAACCCTCGCCAGGCTAGGTGGAACATGTTTCTGGCCCGGTTCGTTTTTAAGATCACGTACATCCCTGGGTCCCAGAACGGTAAGGCAGATGCCCTGTCCCGGCGGTTTGACACGGAGGAGAGGTCCGTTGAGCCCACGCCCATACTCCCGCCGTCTTGCCTGGTGGCACCGGTGGTGTGGGAGGTCGATTCCGAAATCGAGCGGGCGTTGCGTACCGATCCTAGCCCTCCACAGTGTCCTGTGGGTCGGACGTACGTTCCGCTCGAGGTTCGGGATCGACTTATATATTGGGCTCACACGTCACCCTCCTCTGGACATCCAGGGATTGGCCGGACGGTGCACTGCCTTAGCACTAAGTACTGGTGGCCAATGTTAGCCAGAGATGTGAGGGTTTATGTTTCCTCCTGCTCGGTGTGTGCCCAGTGTAAGGCACCCAGAAACCTGCCCCGGGGTAAGCTACAACCCCTGCCCGTTCCACAACGACCCTGGTCTCACCTCTCGGTGGATTTCGTTACAGACCTTCCCCCCTCCCAGGGAAATACCACCATCCTGGTTGTTGTGGATCGGTTCTCGAAGGCCTGTCGTCTCCTTCCCATGCCGGGTCTCCCCACTGCCCTACAGACCGCTGAGGCACTATTCACTCACGTCTTCCGGCATTACGGGGTACCCGAGGATATAGTGTCTGATCGAGGCCCCCAGTTTACCTCTCGAGTCTGGAGAGCGTTCATGGAACGCTTGGGGGTCTCGGTGAGCCTTACCTCGGGGTACCACCCGGAGAGCAATGGGCAGGTTGAACGGGTAAACCAGGATGTGGGTAGGTTTCTGAGGTCGTATTGCCAGGGCCGGCCGGAGGAGTGGGCGAGGTATGTTCCCTGGGCCGAGATGGCCCAGAACTCCCTTCGCCACTCCTCCACCAGACTCACTCCTTTCCAATGTGTACTAGGGTACCAGCCGGCTCTGGCACCTTGGCATCAGAGCCAGATCGAGGCTCCTGCGGTGGATGAGTGGGTGCGGCGCTCGGAGGAGACATGGAACGCTGCTCACGTACATCTGCAGCGGGCCATCCTTCGACACAAGGCGAGCGCCGATCTCCACCGCAGTGAGGGACCGGTGTACGCACCGGGAGATCGAGTCTGGCTCTCGACCAGAAACCTGCCCCTCCGCCTGCCCTGCCGGAAGCTGGGTCGGCGGTTTGTGGGGCCTTTTAAAGTCCTGAGGAGGTTGAACGAGGTGTGTTACAGATTACAACTTCCTATTGATTATAAGAATATTAACCCCTCGTTCCATGTGTCTCTCCTCAGGCCGGTGGTAGCTGGTCCACTCCAGGACTGTGAGATAGCAGAGACTCCTCCGCCCCCGCTGGACATCGAGGGGGCTCCGGGGTACACAGTTCGGTCCATCCTGGATTCGAGACGCCGGATGGGGGGTCTCCAATATCTCGTGGAGTGGGAGGGGTATGGTCCGGAGGAGCGGTGCTGGGTGCCGAGGAGAGATATCTTAGACCCGTCTCTTCTGACTGAGTTCCATCGTGGTCATCCCACGCGCCCTGCTCCGCGTCCTCCTGGTCGTCCCCGAGGCCGGGGTCGGCGCACGGCTGGAGCCGCGCGTCAAGGGGGGGGTACTGTCACGGTTTCTGCCGAGGCTCCTCCTTCTCCTTGTTCTGGCAGGCTTCGGCGGTCGTCGTCCCCGGAGTACTAGCTGCCACCGTTCGTTGTTTCTGTGTTCGTTTGGTTTGGTCTGTTTTGGTACACCTGTTTCTCATTTTGTCTTGATTATGTGTCCTTTAAGTTCTCGTTGTTTCTGTCTTGTGGTTGTGTGTAGTTGTTCATTGTCAGCAGGTGTTTCCATGTCAAGTTTGTGCTCATTTTCTGTAGAGAGTCCGCACTATTGTGCGTGTTTTGTTTATTACGCTGAGTGCGTTATTTTTCTTGTGCCTCCGGCTCTGTTTGTAGCCGTTCATTCTGTGGACTTTATTAAAATATTTTGGACTACTTCTGCATCCTGCATCTGATTCCCACACCACACCTACGCTAGCTATGACACTTCAATTAAAAGTTTTGAGTTTATGCCGTGACCGTTTGTGGTAGATTGTGGCAGATTGTGGTAAATTGCCTCATTCTGTCATTGCACCACACTATCACAAGGGGGAGTTAGAACGCTGATCTATCGGTAGTCTAAATGGTGGCACAAAAATAATTTCATATATTAATGGAGGTGTGAATGTTTCAGTCCTAGAGTCTCTCCTCTGGCACTAGAGTCCTGCATCAGTCCCAAAAAACTATTGCTGTCCGGTGGTCCCGGAGTTGAGAGAGAACTTGGGTAAATACAATGGTTCAATTACACTTGACATGTGGACTGGCGATTTTAGAAAAATAGGCACGGTGGGCTTTTGGTTTCTCTCCCTCTAAAAACAGAAATAAATAATTCTTAATAACTAACTGGCTTTATTTACCACAGTGTGAAAGAGTGATAGCCCCTCTATATAAAATTAGTTTCTGAAACATGGATTCCTTCTTTGCTGATGTGCAGAAGAAACAGAATAAAAGAGAGTCCAGCGAGGAAAGGGAGGGGAAAAAGGTTGCTCGTATTTTCAAGACCTGAGCTTCTTAATTTATTTATGAAATGTACTAGTTTATTTAGGCAATTTAATATATTTGTTTAGGCTTGGCCTATTTAGTAGGCTCACAGCATAAAGCTATTTGTCAGCATCAAGCTGAGTGACTCACTCATTCGTGGCTTTGGATCAAATTAAATAAGTACCAACATTCTTTCTGATAGTCTTTAATAAAGAAATGTTTCGACCAAGTTAATCTGCTCATGTTGTGTGTGTTCAATTATTTGTGATATTGTGGTTACAATGAAGAATGTAAACTAAATAAATCAAATAAATCCTATTCATAATGAATAATCAGATGTGTGTTGCAAGCTTGTCATTTTTCCTTATTTAATTTTTTGGTACGATTTTATTTTATATTTTTAGACAATACAAAACATACACATACAAATGACAACTACATCACACCTGCCCAGACCCACATGCTCACACCCCCATCTCCAGCGCTCGCATCACTCTCCGCCACATGGCCTCAAACTACACTATTTTGTTTCTCTCCGTCGCAAGCATTTAAAGGCTGACATTGGTTGATTTTCCGTTTTAAAGTTTCCGTTTTTTCAAGATGATTGACGAGAAAAGTATCGTCCAACCCATAGGGTATCTCACTGCACCCTTATATGCAATGACTTGAAATATGCAGACAGAAGGATTACAAGTTAATTTCCATTGTAATACTTCTGATAGCCAAATTTCTAACTCCACCCATAACTTTTGGACTTTATAACATTCCCAGAAGGCATGGATTATTATAACCTAATGAAAAATGAACCTGGTAATCTAATTTAATTTACTGCAGGCCTAAGACCTATGGGTTTAACCTTCTGAATGAATGATTATTGAAGATAGAAACCCCCTCTTAAAGATAGAAAAGATAGAAACCCCCTCTTAATGAGTTCCAAGAGCAGATCCGTTACCCAACAAAATAATATCAATTTATTTAGCCTAATTGTTTTTATGACTACAGACAGTAGGCTATTATTCCTTTTTTCCTGCATTAATTAATTTGTCTGCATGTCTACTCAACATTTGGCTAAAAATAAACCATGCCATGAATTAAGAACAGATATATATATATATATATATATATATATATATATATATATATATATATATATATATATATATATATATATATATATATATATATATTTAATGCAATGTGGCACATTGACAACTCAAATCACTTTAAAGAGCCTTCTAATATTAGACAACAAATAAATATGCTAAAACAATAACTTCAAAAACAGCCCATTCATCACTGGATTTCTTCAAATTGCTGTGCAGGAAAAGGATGACATCTACCGTGCCTGGTTGTAGGCTCGCAGCTGGCTTCTCTCTGAAACCACACATCCATCTGAAGGTGACGATTTATCCTTCGGAACCACACAATTACCAGGTGGACAGTAGGCCTCTTGAAACGATAGAGGAAATCATCAAGATCCACAAGTATTCTTTCACAATAGCTGGCCTTATGTTATCTGCAATTTTGAGCTGCACTGTCCCACTCTGTGTTGGATAACATCCACTCTTCGTTTATGTAATGGGCTGTAAGGCACAAGTATCCTATTTTTTGAAAATCGTCAGTCCACATGTCAAGTGTAATTGTGCCATTGTATTTACTCAAGGTCTCTCTCAACTCCGGGACCACCCGCCAGCTACATTTTTTGGCCTGATGCAGGACTTTAGTGCGATAGGATAGAGACTGACTGATACATTCACACGTCCATTAATTTATAGAAGGATAGTCTAATATCTTGGCCAGGTGTGAAAAATCTCCTAATTTGTGCCACAGTTTAGACTACAGTCAGAGTTGAGTCCTATTGGGGAAAAAAAAGGGCATACTTGCAATGTTTTCGATGCTTAAGTACTCTAAAGTTTTACATTTCTAACTCCATATCACTGATCAGAGTTGCCCTAACAAAAAATGCATCAACTCCTACAAATATATCAATTTATTATAATCCACATTATAATTCAAATGAAATTTGCTGTAGAGAGAGGAGAGACTGCATGCTAAAGACAATCAGAAAGAATGTGTCTTTAACCCTGCATTATAATATAACTTATTTTGAACGAAAGCCAGGAATTAAAGAGTAACTCAGCCCTATGGTGAGATCAACATTCACAAGGCCACAGGGCCAGACGGATAACCAGGACGCGTACTCCGAGCATGCACTGACCAACTGGCAAGTGTCTTCACTGACATTTACAAACATGTCCCTGACTGAGTCTGTAATACCAACATGTTTGAAGCAGACCACCATAGTCCCTGTGCCCAAGAAAACTAAGATAACATGCCTAAATGACTACCGACCCGTAGCACTCATGTCTGTAGCCATGAAGTGCTTTGAAAGGCTGGTCATGGCTCACATCAACACCATCATCCCAGAAACCTTAGACCCACTCCAATTTGCATCCACAGATGATGCAATCTCTATTGCACTCCACACTGCCCTTTCCCACCTGGACAAGATGAACACCTACGTGAGAATGCTATTCAAATCAAATCAAATCAAATCAAATTTTATTGGCCACATGCGCCAAATACAACAGGTGCAGACATTACAGTGAAATGCTTACTTACAGCCCTTAACCAACAGTGCATTTATTTTTAATAAAAAAAGTAAAATAAAACAACAACAAAAAAGTGTTGAGAAAAAAAGAGCAGAAGTAAAATACAACAACAGTAGGGAGGCTATATATACAGGGGGGTACCGGTGCAGAGTCAATGTGCGGGGGCACCGAATAGTTGAGGTAGTTGAAGTAATATGTACATGTGGGTAGAGTTAAAGTGACTATGCATAAATAATTAACAGAGTAGCAGCAGCGTAAAAAGATGGGGTGGGGGGTGGGGGTGGGGGGCAGTGCAAATAGTCTGGGTAGCCATGATTAGCTGTTCAAGAGTCTTATGGCTTGGGGGTAGAAGCTGTTGAGAAGTCTTTTGGACCTAGACTTGGCACTCCGGTACCGCTTGCCGTGCGGTAGCAGAGAGAACAGTCTATGACTAGGGTGGCTGGAGTCTTTGACAATTTTGAGGGCCTTCCTCTGACACCGCCTGGTATAGAGGTCCTGGATGGCAGGAAGCTTGGCCCAAGTGATGTACTGGGCCGTACGCACTACCCTCTGTAGTGCCTTGCGGTCGGAGGCCAAGCAGTTGCCATACCAGGCGGTGATGCAACCAGTCAGGATGCTCTCGATGGTGCAGCTGTATATTTTTTTGAGGATCTGAGGACCCATGCCAAATCTTTTCAGTCTCCTGAGGGGGAATAGGCTTTGTCGTGCCCTCTTCACAACTGTCTTGGTGTGTTTGGACCATGATAGTTCGTTGGTGATGTGGACACCAAGGAACTTAAAGCACTCAACCTGTTCCACTACAGCCCCTTCGATGAGAATGGGGGCGTGCTCAGTTCTCTTTTTTTTTTCCTGTAGTCCACAATCATCTCCTTTGTCTTGGTCACGTTGAGGGAGAGGTTGTTATCCTGGCACCACACGGCCAGGTCTCTGACCTCCTCCCTATAGGCTGTCTCATCGTTGTCGGTGATCAGGCCTACAACTGTTGTGTCGTCGGCAAACTTAATGATGGTGTTGGAGTCGTGCCTGGCCATGCAGTCATGGGTGAACAGGAAGTACAGGAGGGGAATGAGCACGCACCCTTGAGGGGCCCCTGTGTTGAGGATCAGTGTGGCAGATGTGTTGTTATCTACCCTTACCACCTGGGGGCGGCCCGTCAGGAAGTCCAGGATCCAGTTGCAGATGGAGGTGTTTAGTCCCAGGATCCTTAGCTTAGTGATGAGCTTTGAGGGCACTATGGTGTTGAATGCTGAGCTGTAGTCAATGAATAGCATTCTCACGTAGGTGTTCCTCTTGTCCAGGTGGGAAAGGGCAGTGTGGAGTGCAATAGAGATTGCATCATCTGTGGATCTGTTGGGGCGGTATGCAAATTCGAGTGGGTCTAGGGTTTCTGGGATAATGGTGTTGATGTGAGCCATGACCAGCCTTTCAAAGCACTTCATGGCTACAGACGTCAGTGCTACGGGTCGGTAGTCATTTAGGCAGGTTATCTTAGTGTCCTTGGGCACGGGGACTATTGACTACAGCTCAGCGTTCAACACCATAGTACCCTCAAAGATCATCACTAAGCTAAGGACCCTGGGACTAAACATCTCTCTCTCTGCAACCGGATGCTGGACTTCCTAACGGGCCGCCCCCAGGTGGTAAGGGTAGGTAACAACACATCTGCCACGCTGATCCTCAACACGGGGGCCCCTCAGGGGTGCGTGCTCAGTCCCCTCCTGTACTCCCTGTTCACCCATGACTGCATGGCCAGGCAAAACTCCAACACCATCATTAAGTTTGCCGATGACACAACAGTGGTAGGCCTGATCACCAACAATGATGAGACAGCCTATAGGGAGGTGGTCAGAGACCTGGCTGTGTAGTGCCAGGATAACAACCTCTCCCTCAACATGATCAAGACAAAGGAGATGATTGTGGACTACAGGGAAAAAAAAGAGGACCGAGCACGCCCCCATTCTCATAGACGGGCTGTAGTGGAACAGGTTGAGAGCTTCAAGTTCCTTGGTGTCCACATCACCAACAAACTATCATGGTCCAAACACACCAAGACAGTCGTGAAGAGGGCACGACATAGCCTATTCCCACTCAGGAGACTGAAAAGATTTGGCATGGGTCCTCAGATCCTCAAAACGTTAAACAGCTGCACCATCGAGAGCATCCTGACTGGTTGCATCACTGTCTGGTATGGCAACTGCTCGGCCTCCGACCGCAAGGCACTACAGAGGGTAGTGCGTACGGCCCAGTACATCACTGGGGCCAAGCTTCCTGCCATCCAGGACCTGTCTACCAGGCGGTATCAGAGGAAGGCCCTCAAAATTGTCAAAGACTCCAGCCACCCTAGTCACAGACTGTTCTCTCTGCTACCACACGGCAAGCGGTACCGGGGCACCAAGTCTAGGTCCAAAATGCTTCTTAACAGCTTCTACCCTCAAGCCGTAAGACTCTTGAACAGCTAATCATGGCTTCCTGGATTATTTGCATTGTCCACCCCTCTTTTACGCTGCTGTTACTATCTGTTTATTATCTATGCATAGTCACTTTAACTCTACCCACATGTACATATTACCTCAATTACCTCGACTAACCTGTGCCCCCGCACATTGACTCTGTACCGGTACACCCTGTATATAGCCTCCCTACTGTTATTTTATTTTACTGCTGCTCTTTACTTATTTGTCATTTTTATTTTTTACCTATCTATTTTTGACCTTTTTCTTAAAACTGCATTTTTGGTTAAGGGCTTGTAAGTAAGCATTTCACTGTAAGGTCTACACCTGTTGTATTCAGCGCATGTGGCAAATACAATTTGATTTGATTTTTCCTGCTTTTGTTGCCTATTTGAGTGTTTGTTTAATATCCTACTGATTCTGTGATCACCAACCCTCATGCAACCGTAAAATGTCCAACCCTCATGCAATTTAAAAAATCCGTCTGTTTTTAAACTTTGCTATGCTGTATTAAAGGCTTTACTTTTTTTTCTCATTAGAACAGACTCTCTGGTATTACTTATACTTTATTTAGTATTGTTTATACTGTCGCAAACCTGCATATAAACTATAATGTAATCTAACTGCACCTGTTGGTCATGCAACAGTATCTCTTGCGGTTTTGACAATGATTTTACATGAGGCCTAATTCACATGATATGCCTAAAATACTTATATCCACTAGGCTAATAAATAATCTAATTTTTCCTTTCGATTATTTAATTAACCTATATCATGTTATTTCAAGTTATCCCTTTGGAGCACATGCAAAAGCGATTTGGAGTTGTTGAACGGGAGTGACAAAATGTATTACAATTGAATTTGAATGAACTGAATGATAAGGATGAAGAAGAAGAGTGACTGAATTTAGATCAATAGGGTAAGAATTGCTCTTCCTCTGTCCCACATGCACAAAAATACACTTCTTTTGGTTTCTACTTTGTCAGAAGAAGCTGTAACTGGGGCCGTAGGTTACTACTTACTAAAACTGTTGTTACACTGTAAGGTTTTTATTTATATATCACTTTAGCCGACATGTTAAGGTTTATTCATTGTTTAATTATTCAAGGCTCCCTTTGTTATTTCGTTTTATAACTAAAATGCTTGACTGTATTTAAAGACATGGATGACTTGTATGCTGTGTGATGACATGCACAAATGAATGATTGATTGATTGATATACTGTATATTGAAGTAGGCCTTTATGCCAATAAGTAAGTTACGCTAAAACAGCTACAGTAAACAGGACTCTTAGGCCTACAGCGCCATGTCATTTCAATAACTTAGCTTCTCAAAGATGCCCTATGATGATCGAACTAGCATTAATGGCAACAATGGCTGACAGTAAAATACTATGACGTCATGCACTCCAACGTGCCATACCATTCTGTGTTACCCCACAAGCTGTGCTGCTGGTATGACGCAACTTTTAAAGGAAGAACCACTGTATGTAGGCTTGTTATAGCCATTTGCATTGCACAACCCCATCACGCAGAGGCTATATCCATATCAATAAATGAGACTAAACAAAATATTGATTAAGTCTTGGCTATAACCTGTCCTGAGCGAAATAGCCAAGGGGGTCCCAAAATGTCAAGACTAGCTATAGCCTATTCTTATTGCCAGATCTGTTTTCCCCATCAGCCACTGCATGTGTTTCTTCAACTATTTTGTTTAACATTCATTTAGAGGCTATATTTAGAGGCCTGTGAGCTAGGGTCTCTTTTTAAGGGGAGCCCTATAATAAAAACAGTTCTAAAACACAAATAGAGTTCTAAAATTATTCCGCAAGACACCAATACCCAAAATGATTGCAATGCCTACAAGTTGAAGGCCTATTTTTTATTTGGATAGGCCTAAATTAAACATTGTATTATTAAAGTGATAGGGTAAAAAACTTTGAATACACACATGGATTTCAATAAAGAAATGGACTGTTCTATTCTCTTTGATTTAGTTCCTATCACAACTCAGACAAGTGACTGAATGGATGACATACTGACTGACTGAACTGAATGAAGGATTCATTAAATGTTCAAATATGTTGGAATGACGAGTTGCACGAATCATGCATGCTCTGAACTTTATTTGGCTAGTAGGCAAATAGGCCTACATTAGGGTATAATGACTCTTTGGCTGCATGCCTCCAGAAGGTATTTTGTCAGTAATGTATTTTTCGACCCCATTGGCGTCGGCTAATGGGGATCCTAATAAATCAAATCAAAGGGCATCTTCTGAGGCTGAGGGGTGGTTTTCCGAAGGTGCATGGTGCTGTGGTGCTGCATGGAGATTACAAGCTCTTCAACTGGGCAGCAGTGTCGCGATGGAGGGAATAGCCTATATGGAGATTACCTAAGACCACTGCAACAGAGTTATTGTAAAGTGTGGGAATAAGCTTATGCCAGACTTAGCCTATGTTTAACCTCTCCCTAGTTCATTTCAAAGTTAATATGTTCCTGACCTGATTAATATAAATCATGTCAAATTATTTTCAATTCATATTAACCCAACAGAAAATGCTTTGTAAAGATTTTGAGTGCGGCAATAAATATCAAAATATTCTAGAAAAAAACATATTGAGTGGCAAAGACTCCCAGAGAATGGGATGGTGCAATTTTGAATTAGTCATATTTTGACAAGGTGCATGCATGGGGATGTCCATGTCACCCAGCGATATTCTAAGTTTTGAATACGGCGTTGTTTTGCGTATCAGTTCATAAAACATGTGCCATGGAATATCTCTTCCCAACTATTATACTATCGACAGTGAGGGAAAAAAATATTTGATCCCATGCTGATTTTGTACGTTTGCCCACTGACAAAGAAATGATCAGTCTATAATTTTAATGGTAGGTTTATTTGAACAGTGAGAGACAGAATAACAACAAAAAAATCCAGAAAAAGGCATGTCAAATATGTTATAAATTGATTTGCATTTTAATGAGGGAAAGAAGTATTTGACCCCTCTGCAAAACATGACTTAGTACTTGGTGGCAAAACCCTTGTTGGCAATCACAGAGGTCAGACGTTTCTTGTAGTTGGCCACCAGGTTTGCACACATTTCAGGAGGGATTTTGTCCCACTCCTCTTTGCAGATCTTCTCGAAGTCATTAAGGTTTCGAGCCTGACGTTTGGCAACTCGAACCTGAAAAACAACCCCAAAGCATAATGTTTCCACCTCCATGTTTGACGGTGGGGATGGTGTTCTTGGGGTCATAGGCAGCATTCCTCCTCCTCCAAACACGACGAGTTGAGTTGATGCCAAAGAGCTCCATTTTGGTCTCATCTGACCACAACACTTTCACCCAGTTCTCCTCTGAATCATTCAGATGTTCATCGGCAAACTTCAGACGGGCATGTATATGTGCTTTCTTGAGCAGGGGGACCTTGCGGGCGCTGCAGGATTTCAGTCCTTCACGGCGTAGTGTGTTACCAATTGTTTTCTTGGTGACTATGGTCCCAGCTGCCTTGAGATCATTGACAAGATCCTCCCGTGTAGTTCTGGGGTAATTCCTCACCATTCTCATGATCATTGCAACTCCACGAGGTGAGATCTTGCATGGAGCCCCAGGCCGAGGGAGATTGACAGTTCTTTTGTGTTTCTTCCAATTTGTGAATAATCGCAACAACTGTTGTCACCTTCTCACCAAGCTGCTTGGGGATGGTCTTATAGCCCATTCCAGCCTTGTGTAGGTCTACAATCTTGTCGCTGACATCCTTGGAGAGCTCTTGTGTCTTGGCCATGGTGGAGAGTTTGGAATCTGATTGATTGATTGCTTCTGTGGACAGGTGTCTTTTATACAGGTAACAAGCTGAGATTAGGAGCACTCCCTTTAAGAGTGTGCTCCTAATCTCAGCTTGTTACCTGTATAAAAGACACCTGGGAGCCAGAAATCTTTCTGATTGAGAGAGGGTCAAATACTTATTTCCCTCATTAAAATGCAAATCAATTTATAACATATTTGACATGCCTTTTTCTGGATTTTTTTGTTGTTATTCTGTCTCTCACTGTTCAAATAAACCTACCATTAAAATTATAGACTGATCATTTCTTTGTCAGTGGGCAAACGTACATAATCAGCAGGGGATCAAATACTTTTTTTCCTCACTGTATATGGCACAGCAGTCAATTTTTGGTCCTTAAATGAAACTGGTATATATTTTTTATTGATCACAATTTTCTTTAACCAATTTTGGTGTTTAATGCAGGGCCGACAGACAAGTTCTTTACTTTTTCCCCCTTCCAATTGCCTCTTCCATTTTTGTGGTAATGCTGCAATTAGTTGGTTGTAATTTTGGGCAGAGCAGACATTTCCATATATTATTGTTAGCTGCGTGTGTGGTCCTCTGTAGCTCAGCTGGTAGAGCACGGCACTTGTAATGCCAGGGTAGTGGGTTCGATCCCCGGGACCACCCATACACAAAAATGTATGCACGCATGACTGTAAGTCGCTTTGGATAAAAGCGTCTGCTAAGTGGCATATCTTTATTATTATAACTCCACCAGTCCTATTTATGATATAATTTACAAAGATTATACCTTTTTTTTATGTTATCAGTTATTATATTTGAGATTAACAACAATATTTGTTATATTATTTGTTCTGTCTTTTCTGGTGGATTAAACTGAAATTGCAACCAACTTTCTATGGCTTGTATAAAAATAACGATATTAATAATAATACATATTCTGGAGATGATTTCATTTGCAAATAACCGAAAGTGAGAGGTTGTAATCTGAATAAAGGGGAAAAGGCCATTCTTGAACATGGGGTGAGACATTCTTACTAATTTGCTAGAGAACCAGTTTGGATTGAAGTATAACTTTTGTATGACTGACGCCTTTAGTGAGAGGTCTAATGCTTTAATATTTAATAATTTCTGCCCTCTGAATTCATATTCATTATATAAATAGGCCCTTTTAATTTTGTCTGGCTTGCATTCCAAATAAAATTGAATATTTTTTGCTCATGTAATTTAAAAAAACAGGTCGCTAGGTGTAAGCAAGACCATAAGCAAAAAGGTAAACTGGGATATAACTAAAACGTTAATCAGGGTGACCTTTCCACAAATAGACAGCGTGATCTTTTCACAAATATCCAGCGTATCTATTTTTGATAACTTTCTATTACATTTTATGGGAGTTCAATAATGTATTTCTTTCAGGATATGTATACCGAGTATGTCCTCATCCCCGTCAGACCATTTTATTGGTAAACTACACGGTAATGTAAAAGTTGTATTTTTTTGTGATCCAGTACATCATATCATAATTTGGTTTTAATCCAGAGAGGTTAGAGAAAGTATCTAGATCGTCTGAGGCTGTGGAGGGATCCAAATTGTGGATTTAAAAGAAAACATTAATCATCAGCTTACAATGAGACCTTTGTTTTTAAGCCCTGGATTTCTAACACCTTAATATTATTGTTGGATTTGATTTTAACAGTTAACATTTCGATGGCAATAATAAATAGATATGCCGATTGTGGACAACCTTGTTTTACTCATCTTGACAGTTTAAAACTTTCAGAGAAGTAGCCATTATTGACTATTTTACACATAGGGTTACAATACAAAACCTTAACCCATTTTATAAGAGATTCTCCAAAATTGAAATATTCCAGGCATTTATATATAAACTCCAGTCGTACTTTATCAAAGGACTTTTCAAAGTCAGCTATGAATACCAGGCATGCTTTCCCAGATTTTTCATAGTGTTCTATTGTTTCCAGTACTTGTCTTATATTATCTCCAATGTATCATCCATGTAAAAAACCTGTCTGATTAGGATTAATAATTTCTGACAATACCTTTTTAATTCTATGCGCAAAGCATTTTGCTAGAATTTTTGCATCATAACACTGAAGTGTAAGAGGCCTCCAATGGATCTTTATATTTACTACTTGGATCCTGTTTCAGTAATAATGAAATCAGACCTTCTTGTTGAGTGTCTGATAATCTACCATTTATATAGGAGTGGTTAAAACATGCTATTAACGGTCCTCTGAGTATATCCAGAAAATCCAGAAAATCACATTGTATGATTTTTAAGTAATGAATTTGCAATGTATTGCATGACATAAGTATTTGATACATCAGAAAAGCAGAACTTAATATTTGGTACAGAAACCTTTGTTTGCAATTACAGAGATCATACGTTTCCTGTAGGTCTTGACCAGGTTTGCACACACTGCAGCAGGGATTTTGGCCCACTCCTCCATACAGACCTTCTCCAGATCCTTCAGGTTTCGGGGCTGTCGCTGGGCAATACGGACTTTCAGCTCCCTCCAAAGATGTTCTATTGGGTTCAGGTCTGGAGACTGGCTAGGCCACTCCAGGACCTTGAGATGCTTCTTACGGAGCCACTCCTTAGTTGCCCTGGCTGTATGTTTTGGGTCGTTGTCATGCTGGAAGACCCAGCCACGACCCATCTTCAATGCTCTTACTGAGGGAAGGAGGTTGTTGGCCAAGATCTCGCGATACATGGCCCCATCCATCCTCCCCTCAATACGGTGCAGTCGTCCTGTCCCCTTTGCAGAAAAGCATCCCCAAAGAATGATGTTTCCACCTCCATGCTTCACGGTTGGGATGGTGTTCTTGGGGTTGTACTCATCCTTCTTCTTCCTCCAAACACGGCGAGTGGAGTTTAGACCAAAAAGCTATATTTTTGTCTCATTAAACCACATGACCTTCTCCCATTCCTCCTCTGGATCATCCAGATGGTCATTGGCAAACTTCAGACGGGCCTGGACATGCGCTGGCTTGAGCAGGGGGACCTTGCGTGCGCTGCAGGATTTTAATCCATGACGGCGTAGTGTGTTACTAATGGTTTTCTTTGAGACTGTGGTCCCAGCTCTCTTCAGGTCATTGACCAGGTCCTGTTGTGTAGTTCTGGGCTGATCCCTCACCTTCCTCATGATCATTGATGCCCCACGAGGTGAGATCTTGCATGGAGCCCCAGACCGAGGGTGATTGACCGTCATCTTGAACTTCTTCAATTTTCTAATAATTGCGCCAACAGTTGTTGCCTTCTCACCAAGCTGCTTGCCTATTGTCCTGTAGCCCATCCCAGCCTTGTGCAGGTCTACAATTTTATCCCTGATGTCCTTACACAGCTCTCTGGTCTTGGCCATTGTGGAGAGGTTGGAGTCTGTTTGATTGAGTGTGTGGACAGGTGTCTTTTATACAGGTAACGAGTTCAAACAGGTGCAGTTAATACAGGTAATGAGTGGAGAACAGGAGGGCTTCTTAAAGAAAAACTAACAGGTCTGTGAGAGCTGGAATTCTTAATGGTTGGTAGGTGATCAAATACTTATGTCATGCAATAAAATGCAAATGAATTACTTAAAAATCATACAATGTAATTTTCTGGATTTTTGTTTTAGATTCCGTCTCTCACAGTTGAAGTGTACCTATGATAAAAAGTACAGACCTCTACATGCTTTGTAAGTAGGAAAACCTGCAAAATCGTCAGTGTATCAAATACTTGTTCTCCCCACTGTATGTATATATATACTACTGTTCAAAAGTTTGGGGTAACTTAGAAATGTCCTTGTTTTCTAAAGAAAAGCAATTTTTTTGTTCATTAAAATAACATCAAAATGATCAGAAATACAGTGTAGACATTGTTAATGTTGTAAATGGCTTTTGTAGCTGGAAATTGCTGATTTTTAATGGAATATCTACATAGGCGTACAGAGGCCCATTATCACTAACCATCAGTCCTGTGTTCCATTGGCACGTTGTGTTTGCTAATCCAAGTTTATCATTTTAAAAGGCTAATTGATCATTAGAAAACCTTTTTGCAATTATGTTAGCACAGCTGAAAACTGTTGTGCTGATTAAAGAAGCAATACAACCTTCTTGAGACTAGTTGAGTATCTGGAGCATCAGCAATTGTGGGTTCGATTACAGGCTCAAAATGGCCATAAACAAATAACTTTCTTCTGAAACTCGTCAGTCTATTCTTGTTCTGAGAAATGAAGGCTATTCCAAGCGAGAAATTACCAAGAAACTGAAGATCTCGTACAAAGCTGTGTACTACTCCCTTCACAGAACAGCGCAAACTGGCTCTAACCAGAATAGAAAGAGGAGTGGGAGGCCCCGGTGCACAACTGAGCAAGAGGACAAATACATTAGTGTCTAGTTTGAGAAACAGACGTCTCACAGGTCCTCAACTGGCAGCTTCATTAAATAGTACCCGCAAAACACCAGTCTCAACTTCAACAGTGAAGAGGCGACTCCGGGATGCTGACCTTCTAGGCAAAGTTGCAAAGAAAAAGCCATATCTCAGACTGCCCATCTTAATCTTTTCTTTTTATTGGCCAGTCTGAGATATGGCTTTTTCTTTGCAACTCTGCCTAGAAGGTCAGCATCCATGCCAGGTAGGCTTAGAATCTTGAGGGGGCGGGGCTGCTTTAGTAGGTCTCTGACCACATTCATCTTTCTGATTTGTCTGCTACTTACAGTAGGCCCATAAAACAGATAAGGACTTCTCCTTAGTGTATTGGTCGATCAGGTGGGTGTCTAGGGTATAGGGTTGGGGTCCATTCCATCATGATAGGACAAGTAATAAATAAAATATATTTATAATTTATTTTAAAATGTATATCCCATATCTGCACTAAATTGAAAGCTCTCTCTCACAAACACACATGGGTTCTGGGATTTACAACCATTATCCTTTTTCACTCACTTAACACCACATATTTCCAAACACAAAAACACACACCCCACCTTCCATCACAATACATCCGCACATACCCACATGCCGTCCTCTGTTTGCTGTGTTTTCTCTCTACCATGTCTTTTGTGTTCCAGTTCCTTATATTTGAAGATGTATTATATCGCTAATTATCCTTTCTTCTAATGCTGTCTTATCAATTTGTGTTATGCTTGTTCGTATAGCACTCCTCACAGGCCGTTTGGTGTAAAAAAATATTGTTGGTGAGATGAAACTGCCAAAACTCTGAAAGGTATTATTGTACGTCACAATTGCAACACAAGATTTGTTCAAGCCTAAAATGTTTGTCCGTAATCGTAACATGGTGTTTGTATGTTCACAGATGAAATGTCACGTTAATGTTTCATGTTTCACGAATCACTTTTCTTACGATCCTAACAATTTCCGTATGGATTTTCTTACGATCCTAACGATACGTACGTTCAAACTTTTGGCAGGTATCTCGCCCCATAAATAAGCCCAATGCGTTTCTATGTGCTTATTTTGAACCTAAGCTTGTGGCTTGCCTTCCCGCCTTTGGGACAAGGACTCCCATTGTTAGAGCTGAGACATGAGCATCTCGTCATTATATACAGCTCTCTGGTGTAAATGGGAAGGTGCACAGCACAGAAGGCGCGAACGAGATGAGACCAAAAAGACAACATGAGAACAAGCGGACATAAACGCTCATGAAAACGAAGGGGAAAAAAACTATATTCTGCCATACAGGCATTTGAAATATGAATTGACTTAATTTCGATATATCGCCCAACCCTACTTCCAACAGCCTTCTAAGGTAATGTTTACAAGACGAGAGCTTGGGACCATAAGGTTCTATCTGCATATTAGTCAAAATATAGTTATTGACACAGCCTTGTTCTGTTCATTTTTCTCTACCTACAGTGCGTTCAGAAAGTATTCATACCCCTTGACTTATTCTGCATTTTGTTGTGTTACAGCCTGATTTCAAAACGGATTAAACAAATTAATAAATTCACCCATCTACACACAACACCCCATAATGACAAAGTTAAAACATGTTTTTAGAAATGTTTGCAAATTTATTGAAAATGAAATACAGAAATATATCTCATTTACATAAGTATTCACACCCCTGAGTCAATACTTTGTAGAAGCACCTTTGGAAGCGATTACAGCTGTGAGTCTTTCTGGGTATGTGTCTAAGAACTTTCCACACCTGGATTGCCATAATTCTTTTTAAAAATGTTCAAGGTCTGACAAATTGGTTGTTGATCATTACTAGACAACGATGTTCAGGGCTTGTCATAGATTTTCAAGCAGATTTAAGTCAAAACTGTAATTCGTCCACTCTGGAACATTCACTGTCTTCTTGGTAAGCAACTCCAGTGTAGATTTGGCCTTGTGTTTTAGGTTATTGTCCTGCTGAAAGGTGAATTCTTCTTCCAGTGTCTTGTGGAAAGCAGACTGAACCAGGTTTTCCTCTAGGTTTTCGCCTGTGCTTAGCTCCATTCAGATTCTTTTTTATCCTGAAAAACTCCAGATTCCTTATCGATTACAAGCATATCCATAACATCATGCAGCCACCACTATGCTTGGAAATATGGAGAGTGGTATTTAGTAATGTGTTGTATTGGATTTGCCCCAAACATAACACTTTGTTTTCAGGACAAAAAGTTAATTGCTTTGTCACATTTTTTGCAATATTACTTTAGTGCCTTGTTGCAAACAAGATGCATGTTTTGGAATATTTGTATTCTGTACAGGCTTCCTTCTTTTCACTCTGTCAATTAGGTAAGTATTTTGGATTAGCTAACATGTTGTTGATCCATCCTCAGTTTTCTCCTATCACAGTGAATAAACTCTATATCTGTTTTAAAGTCACCATTGGCCTCATGGTGAAATCCCTGAGTGGTTTCCTTCCTCTCTAGCAACTGAGTTAGGAAGGACGCCTGTATCTTTGTAGTGACTGGGTGTATTGATAACTTCACCATGCTCAAAGGGATATCCAATGTCTGCTTTTACGTGCCCATCTACCAATAGGTGCCCTTCTTTACGAGGCATTGGAAAACCTCCCTGATGGTTGCATCTGTGTTTGAAATTCACTGCTCGACTGAAGGACCTTACAGATAATTGTATGTGTGGGGTAGAGAGATGAGGTAGTCATAAAAAATCGTGTAAACACTATTATTGCACACAGAATGAGTCCATGCAACTTTTTATTTGACTTACGCACATTTTTACTCCTGAACTTATTTACGCTTGCCATAACAAATACTTACTGACTCAAGACATTTCAGCTTCCCATTTTCTTTATACATTTCTAAAAATAAAATGAAAAACATAATTCCACTTTGACATTATGGGGTATTGTGTACATGCCAGTGACAAAAATTATAAATGTAATCCATTTTAAATTCAGGAAGTAAAACAACAAAATGTGGAAAAAGTCAAGGGGTGTGAATATTTTCTGAAGGCACTGTGCTCATGTTGTTAAGTTCTAAATAATACAATATAAAAATTGCTGACACCATTCAAGCCAGTGAGGGTTTCCTAACTTTAAAGCCAATTATCTCAGAATCATCTTTTTGCAGATAGAACCTTATAGTCCCAAGCTCTTGAAGAGTAACAACAGACATTACCTGACATTACACCTTCTACTGGTGGCTGTGACAGTCAAGTATTTGACTATCAAATGTCTTTGAAAGACACCCTCTCACCTTCAATAGCCTGTAACCACAACATTTTGACATTTTAGTCATTTAGCAGACGCTCTTATCCAGAGCGACTTACAGTTAGTGAGTGCATACATTATTTTTTATTTTATTTTTCATACTGGCCACCCATGGGAATCGAACCCACAACCCTGGCGTTGCAAACACCATGCTCTACCAACTGAGCTACATCCCTGCCGGCCATTCCCTCCCCTACCCTGGACGACGCTGGGCCAATTGTGCGCTCCCCCATGGGTCCCCGTTTCGTTCCGTTTGCTTCCGCTTAAGAAACATTTTTCAAAAAAACACTTCATATCATAACCGCTAACCACTACACACAGCCTACACAACATAACTGACAATAATTCCATGGGAACACATCAGAGGCAAGCTCAATCCATTGTTGTCCAACCTGTTTTTCTTTGCATGCATTTTCACAAAGCCAAACATTTTATTTTACTGAATATTCCTATATTATCCGACAGAAAAGGTATACAGTGCACCAGTAGAGGCTCCTCAGAGGAGGAAGGGGAGGACCATCATCCTCAGTCAATTTCAGAAAAATAAAAAGTGAAACATAAAAAAGTTATACATTTTTGATAAAACTATACTACAAATATTTACTTCACCAAATAATTGATTAAAATACACTGTTTTGCAATGAAGGTCTACGGTAGCCTCAACAGCACTCTGTAGGGTAGCACCATGGTGTAGCCAGAGGACAGCTAGTTTCCGTCCTCCTCTGGGTACAAAGACTTTAATACAAAACCATGGTTCTCACCCCCTTCCATAGTAATTATGACAACCTCCGGAGGACGTCCTCCAACATATCAGAGCTCTTGCAGCATGAACGGACATGTTGTCCACCCAATCAAAGGATCAGAGACTGAATCTAGTACTGAAAACAAAAACTACAGCTAGTTAGCACTGCAGTGCATAAAATGTGGTGAGTAGCTGATTCAAAGAGAGAGAAAGGCAATAGTTGAACAGTTTTGAACAAATTAATTTATTCAAAAATGAAGGAGAAGCGAGAGAGAGAGAGTTAGTTTTTTTTAAACTTTCACTTACTTAGCTAGCGAATGCAGCTAGCTAGTTTAGCCTACTCAAACACCCGGCTCAAACAGAGAGAGAGACGCTATGTTAGCTAGCTGGCTATGGCTATCCAACACTGGTAAGCTTTTGGTTTGATTCATTTATTGACACCGGGGCCCGCCGGTTTAACTGCTATACTGCTTGCTGACTGTACACTGTACTACATGATTATAGCGGGTTTACTAATGTGTTTGTTCTAGTAGCTATGTTGACTATGATGTTAGCTAATATGGTGACAACGATGTAGGCTATGTGTGGTGGTTAGCGGTTATGATATGAAGTGTTTTTTTGAAAAATGTTTCTTAAGCGGAAGCAAACAGAACGAAACGGGGATAAACATACTTGAATTTGTCCAATAGAAACTCTCGTTTGCAACTGTTGGACTAATGATTACACCCTAGATCCGCTAGATGCAGGCAAGAGTGGGCAAGGCCTGTCACCTTGATTACTCACATTTTTCTCTTGACCTGTGCACCTACATTGTAAACTTTCATTCATAGGCTAGGTTGTAGCAACCTCATGATGGGTATAGGGACATTTTGAATATCATGTAGTAGCCTAAACCTATCGATGTTACATTGAGCTGGGTGAATGGAATATGAATGACAATCATCCAATATACTGTAATAGAAATAAGGCCATGCTCACAAAACATTTTTTGTCCTCTCTCATCTTAAACGGCACCGACCGCCACTGCAGTACACATCAATAGAACTGCCTTGCACAACTCTCCTTCCTCCTAACCATCATTATTACACAAACAGACCAGTATCTCTTGGCTTTATATTGCCAAAGGAAAGACAGTCATTCAGAGGCAGAGGAGGAGAAGATAGGGGTTGCGAGAGAGGCTTGTGAAGACACTCAGTCTGACGTGTGTGACATTATCAGCAGAGGTCCAGCGATCGACCATGTACCTTTAGTACCCCACCACTGATAAGCATTGTTCCTCTTATCACATCACCTCAATGACAGAACAATGAGAGCCCAGGCTTTCAAAAACAAACAGTGCCATAACATTGACTTAATTCAACACAATCAGAGAGTAAAGGGATTATTTTCTCATCTAAATGTGCACTGAATCTAACTGCAAATTGGCCCGGTTTAATATGTACAGTAGCTCGCTATAAAAGAGATCACGCAATCATTATTCAAACAGGAACATGGATGCTTAATGATGCTTTGAACAATGTGAGAGTACCTACGTTTGATTTTTAGGTACTTATTCATGATTCATCAGTGATTCATCACTGGAGTTGGTTCAGAATCCAACTCATTGTTTGTTAGAGGTTCCTATTTTCTATTCCAGTGGGCATAATGAGCTATTTTGATTCAGTGTTCTTTGACTCAGCCAAGACTTTATGATAACCCGTTTTCTTGGCTGTGTCTCAAATGGCACCCTATTCCTTACATTGTGCATCCTACGAGGCCTTGTTAAAAGTTGTGCACTATATAGGGAATAGGGTGCCATTTGGGACACAGGCCTTCTCTTCATTCGGTAGTCAGTCTTTTGACAGAGCAAGTGAGCAGGCAGGTAGTGAATGTCTGAAGTGTTACCCCTAATGACTGGAGCATCATGAATAATAGCGGGGATGTTTTTGCTAGATTGACTGATTTACCAAGATCAGCAGAGCTGGCTCAACTCTGAGAGCATACATAATCAACTGTGGACTTTCATGGGGCTTCAAAAAGAAGTTTCAATGAGAATTCACTTTAATTACTTACCCATCTGTCCTAGAACACTGTTTGTCAGAAGAGAACCTCGATTGATGATCATTTTACTGTCAATATTTTACATTAATCCTATAATTAATTACAAATCAAGGTTAGTATCTTGCTTTAAAGGTTCACAGTTCTGGCATCTTATAATGATCTAACTTTTTTCAGATCAAGGGACACAATCATTAAGACATTAAAGTTTCACTATGCAGAAATCGCTCCGCTATTTCCTGGTTGCTAAAACTCTAATAGTTCGCCTAATTTCAGTTGTGACAAAATAAGCTAGTATAGTGTAGAGAATCGTTGTACCATCTAAACCGCTGTGAAGTATATTTCCATAACCAAAAATGTTGTTGTTTCAGCTGTTTGAAGCTGGTGTACAAAACCGAAAGTAAAAGACGCAAAAACAAAACTTAAGAACGGGAAGCATAGAAATAGCACACATAGAACAGATCTACCGCTTCTGAGACTTGCTTTCAAGAGAATGATAGATCTATAACTCTATGTGAATTTTGTCAGGTCACCCAAAAAGTTGCATTTTGCCATTTTAAACTAATTGGTAGTGTCATTATACCTGTTATTGAAAATGCATCAAGGGAAGGGCATCAGATCTGCCAAGCAAAAACTATCTTCCACAACATTGAGAAAAGGCTATATAAAAGCCAGTACTCTACGCCATCCAAGAACTCCGGAAGCAAAGTGCCTAGTCACTAGCATTGCAGTGAGAGTTATGATGAGACTAGGAACCGTCGGAACTCCCATGGCTCATTAATGCAAGCATCTTATTTTCCTCTGACTTTTAAATGTCACAATTAATTTGGAGCTACAGTGCAGCGTTCCATTCACCCTGGTGGCTTAGCAAGAGATGACATAATCATACGACTTTCCCCTCGTTGTCTCTAACTACCACAATGACAAGACTGACAAGAGATAGATTAATTTACCTCTTCTGAGAACACAGGTTATTATATCATTGTCAACAACATACAGTATGATGCAAGGCTGATCAACACTGCCTAAATCATGGGTTCCCAAACCTTTTCACTAGGGCCCCCCTTCCAGCATTGGTGAACATCCTGCACCCCCCCTGTGCACACACACGGCACGTCTATTTCTATGGGCACAAGCACTGTTCATGACAAAAACTGTTCACACCCCTTTGTTGGTGGAGAGAATTGTGTAGGTTTAAAGCTTATTTCCTGCAATTCTACACATTTTGTCATATTGTGCAAATAACATGTTGCAGTTTTAAAGCACATTTTCTTGCAATTCTATACATTTTGCAATGTCTAATGTGTATTCATGTGATATTTGAGTGACAAAAAAATTACAACAATATCTATGGGCTAAAAAACCTAAATAAAAAAACAGCTGACATGGGCTAGTTGATCTGGACATTTCTGACAATGACTAACATGACAAGAGGAACTGATGATGCACTACCCAATTTTGAAATTGCACCTTGTGCATTCTACTGTTACAACTTTCAAGAGTAAGCTTAAAGCAGGACTGAGTTCGTTAAAAAATAAAAATAATAATAATCATTCTTATAATACATTAGAATAAATAAATACAATTGGTGGGAGTGGGGGGGGGACCCTGTAAAATTAAATGGTTGTATGGGAGGGCTGACCTGACTGACATTTAGTCATTTAGTGCAGTATAATAATACGTCAGTGTCAGGAGTATTGTGTTGACTAGAGGTTTATCAAGCTTCATGTGAGCTGCTTCTCCTGGCAATGATAAGCCAGCACAATCACTGTGTAGTGACAGTTCAATTTCACACTTGATTATGGAATGAAGAATTGTTTGGAATCGCTGAATGCCTATGACATTGTTTTGTGTTTGTTTGTGTGTGTGTGTGTGTGTGTTTTGTGTGTGTGTGTGTGCTTTAATATTGTTACAGTTTTTGATGAATGTGTTATCTAGACAGAAAATGGAGAAGCTGTTCCCGTATACAGTGTGACAGAATCCAGATGTCATTACTGTGGCATTAACAACAACATTGCATGTGGTTTGCTCGTGTTTTTGCTTATGTGTAAGCACACATTATCTGGATATTACGCTGCGGTAATATCTTAGAAAAGTTGAGTAAAACTTTGGAAAAAGAGCATCAGCCACTCCTCTCTGCAGAAAACATCTGGCATGTGAGGCTAGATTTATCGTGGGAGCGGTAATTTCATGAGATTAGACATTAATGCAGCACAATCACCAGGAAAAACAACACAACACGGTTTCCTAAACAGAATGTCTGCAATTTGTAACCAAAATCACATCCAATCAGGGGCACAACTTTCACTGGGGATGGGGGGGGGCATGTCTGAAATTGCATTTTTGTCCCCCCCAGTTTTATCATTTGAATGTGATACAAAACGAGGCAACAGTGTGCTTTAGGACCATGCGGACGCCTCCGAGCGGTCGGTTAGGCTGTTTGGAGTGTTTATCCGACTGTAAAAATAGTTGCGCCCCTGCGTCCAATAGGCTATGTTTTGCCAAATAAACACACAAACAAAAACATTTTGGACTTGGAATGACAGTACTCTAAAAGTTGAAAAGTTGAACCCTATTACCACTGTGATTAAAAAGCAAAAAGACAATGTTTCAATACTTCCTGTGTGGTCAATACAATAAAAACATCTATTAGGAAACTGAGCATTCAAAAACAGTTAAAAGTTTTCAATTTAATTTTGTTCTCTCTCTAAACCTAAACAAAGATGTAGTTCCATGTGAAGGTTAGGTTACCATGGAGTCCATTTGAGAGGCAGCCTACTTTGAAAGGCAGCCTACTTTGCTTGCCTGGCCAGTGCCAAGTTTTCTCTCCCAGAATAAAATAGTCCTAATATATTACAAAAGGTCTGCCGTGGCAAAATAATAAAGATTACAGAGTCTGTTCAGATGACCATGAAATATTGCCCAAAATTAAAAGCCCTTTCAATAACCCTGCCAAGTGAATAATAATTACTGAGTTATGGGTCATATCTATTCAAGACCTCACAGAGCCAATGGTAACTGTAATAATGCAAATCTGCCTTTCACAGCAATTCTAAAACCCACTTTACAACAGTAATATTTTCATAATCCTTGTGAGCAACTCACTTTTCTATGAAAGTACTATGTGGGTATGTAACTGTAAGCAGTTTGGAAGTTCCATGCATGTACAAATAGCTGATGCAGTGAATCTCGCCAACATTGTGAAAATGAAAGGTGGTCATAAAACAGTGTGAATTTACAGCTATCGACCATAGCTTTGAAAATAACATGATTTCCCTTTCCCTTTAACCAACTATTATTGGAGAGAGCATGCATGGTAATAAATAACAATACCTTGCAACATTCTCACTAAAGCAATCCCATGTTAATAGGCCTACTGTCAATTACATCATGAAATAATGTAAGAGAATATAGGATATTGATACTAGGATGATTTTGAACATAATATTAATGTTATTGTGGATTAACATTAATTGACTGGCCGTTAATGTCAACCCTTAGTAAACCTTCACAAAGACAAAGCTATTTTCCATTTCTGTGAAGACTGATGTTACAGATTCCGAATACCAACCCAAAGAAAGTCACAACTTGATCATGTGTGAATGCATAGAGCGTAAAGAACTCCTGTCAGCTGGATCCAGGAGGGGGAGTGAGAGGAGATAGAGGTTAGAGAGAGAAGGGAGAGACAGGAACAGAGATTGAGGGAGAGTAGAGGGGGGAGAGAGAGAGAGGAGAGAGAAGAGGGGGGAGAGAGAGAGAGGAGAGAGTAGAGGGGGGAGAGAGAGAGAGGAGAGAGTAGAGGGGGGAGAGATAGAGAGGAGAGAGAGAAGAGGGGGGAGAGAGAGAGGAGAGAGTAGAGGGGGGAGAGAGAGAGAGAAGAGAGAGAAGAGGGGGGAGAGAGAGAGAGAAGAGAGGGGAGAGAGAGAGAAGAGAGAGAGAGAGAGAGAGAGAGAGAGAGAGAGAGAGAGAGAGAGAGAGAGTAGAGGGGGAGAGAGAGAGAGAGGAGAGAGAAGAGGGGGAGAGAGAGAGGAAAGAGTAGAGGGTGGAGAGAGAAGAGGGGGGAGAGAGAAAGAGGAGAGAGAAGAGGGGGGAGAGAGAAAGAGGAGAGAGAAGAGGGGGGAGAGAGCGAGAGAGAGGAGAGAGAAGAGGGGGGAGAGAGAGAGGAGAGAGAAGAGGGGGGAGAGAGAGAGAAAGGAGGGAGAAGAGGGGGGACATTGAGGTAGGGAAATAGAGAAATAGAGAGAGACATTGTGTGAGAGTGAAAGAGAAGGCTTGCTGAACGAGAGGTAAAGAGATAATTAAATAAAGAGAGAGGGAGATGGGGGCTGGAGGAGTGAAGAACAGTGCCTCTGTAATTACCGCCTCTCCCAGCGGCAGGTCGACTTGTCTCATTACGGTCACAGCGGGGTGGCAGTACCGTGGGCTACCGCTGGTGACCAGCATGAAGCCTGTCCACCGCTCCTCCCTTAGGCTGGGAGGACGAGGTGTCTCAGTCTCAGCAGTGACCAGCACTGCACTGTATCTCTTTCCTCCATAACTCAACTTCCTGCTAAAAATGACCATAAATTGCTGTGTAAAATGCAGCTCATTCAATGGAAAATAAGCTGTTTGGGTGAGGAGGTGCATATAGATTCAGGGATTCAATTCCCCAGGGAAGAAGCCAACCCTTTCTGGTCACCAAAGTGATCCATTTCATTATTGGACACTATTCTCGAAGATGTGTGTTGTGTTGCCTACACACTTAGATAAAAATGTGCTATCTAGAACCTAAAAGGGTTCTTCGGCTGTCCCAATAGGAGAACCCTTTTTGGTTCCAGGTAGAACCTTTTTGGGTTCTATGTAGAACCCTTTCCACGGAGGGTTCTACAGTACATGGAACCCAAAAGGGTTCTACCAGGAACCAAAAAGGGTTCTACCTGGAACCAAAATGGGTGCTCTATGGGGACTGCTGAATAACCCTTTTGAAATCCTTTTTTCTAAGAGTGTGTAGTTACAGTCTCCCTGCACATACTTTGCATGTTGTCTTCAAGTCACGGCAGCAGTGTTTTTCCAGCAGCTAGCTAGTGATTTTTGTTTTAAGGCCATTACTTTAGAGGTGGCTTTTGGAAGTCATGCTAGAACTTCACAACAATAGATACCTTGAAGAGTTTGAAAGTGCAGTTGCAACAACATGACGACATTACAAACACATTTGCAGAAAAATATTGCTTGCTACGTCCTCTCTCTGCTTTTAACAGAAAGCATTTTGCTGGTGCACCAAACAAGCAGAAGTTGGGCTGACATTCTGCGGAGACTTCACGCATTTATGGAATAGGTGTGATTGTGTCTACACCCCCCTATCCTTTAATTAGGCTTCCCTATCCTTCAGATAGGTATCTGATAAGCATTCTGCTACACACCTTCATGTATGAACTAACTAACAGCAGGCCTGTCAGGTGGCTAGCTGCCTGCCTGCAGGACCATGCTGTAAGGGGGAGAGAGAGGTTACAGACTGGCCAAGCTAGCCGCACTACTCCCTCCCAAGACCAATTGCTGCTACACATCTCCACAGTTTCAATCAACACCCTTACATTCCTCAAGAGATTGTATAGCAACATGCCTCATACCATTCCCCTATGATAATCTGCCATAAGTCATTATTAGATATATTATGTATTAATTGTCCAGGGTGGGGGACAATACATTATTAGGTAATTAGGTTTTGCTACAAAAAGATTTAATGTTTTTGTTCATTTGATTTGTGGACTGGTTTATAGTACAAAGAGCTTACATTTCCTCATGTTTTCACAGAGGATAATATTGTATTAGCATGTGTAACAGCCTTGACCCTTTTCTGCTTTTAGTCACCATGATTTTGAGATAGTTGCCCCATTTTGTGGGCCTGTCCATTACTCAAGTTAATTGACTTCATGGCTCACACAATATTGGAATTGAGGTTCAGGCCAGAAACTTCAGAACAAATTAACTATATAAATGTACAACAAGGGGGTGAAACGCATCCATATGGCTGTGAGACTATGAAGGGACTTTTAAGGCCTGGATGGGATAGAGTAAGGTAGTGAGTACTCTATTTTATACCCCAAATTTGAGATTAGCATCGACATGCTATTTGTTTTTGAAGCTTCGGCATCTTATCTCCACCATGTTCAAATAATTTAATGATATCTGTTGGAGTTCAGGACCCAGTCAGCTATGATCAGATATCACTGAAACTCGGCCTATCATAAGGATTCTTTCAGGATTTTCAGGAACAATTAAATAATGAGGTCACAGAGATATATAATTAAGCATTGAATAACTCATAGAAGGTAGCAGCCAATAGAGAGGAGGTCATCTCTCCTCTGAGACAGAGAATGGACAAAGAGGCATTTAAACCTGGTCTCAAGCTCTCCGTGGAGGACTGGTAGACTATAGAGAGGTGGCGGAGCATCGCTACTGAGGGACTTAGAAGACAACACACAAAAGTTAATACCACAACTTCCTGGGGTCCTTTGAGAGGAGAGGAGGGTGAAGGTCCTATTACCCAGCACCCTGTCATCCCCCGGCTGGGCACTAAAAGCTGCTCAGCAGGCTAGATGAAGCTGGACTGCTGGAGGCTAGAGGGGGAGACATGCCAGAGGTCTCAGAGACACTCTCCAAGGAGAGAGACAGGCCGTCTGGTCGGTCACATTAGGGGACTTCTGTGACTCAATAGTGAAGACTTTGGCTATAATATTGATAAAGCATGGATGCAATGTTGAATTCTGTCACAACTTTATGCAAAAACGACAGTTTACACTCTAAAAAGAAAAGAGTCCTGGAGTATCCTTTAGGGGTTCTTCAAATTGAAACTGTGGGGGAACCCCTATAAGTTCTTGGAAGAACACTTTAAAAGGGTTCTTCAAAGAACCCCTTTTAATGGATCCTCAACGAACCTTTTGAATAACCCTTTGGGGTAAATGTTTTAACTACCCCCCTTATTATTATTATTATTATTATTATTATTATTATTATTATTATTATTGTTATTGTTATTGTCATTATTATTATTATTATTATTAATATGCATAACAATAGCAACAATAACACAATATTTTAGTTGTCAGTGTTTATTATGATTTTAGTGGCATAGCAGAATAAAAAAATCAAAATATGAGGTAAACTCCCAGCAGAGCCCGAAGTCCAATGGGTATATCCTCTGGCGTGTTGATGTTCTCCGTATCCATAGCCGGAATGATTTTGCAGTGCATGGTGATCGAACAGGTTTACGGTTATATTCATCAGAGGTGTAGGGAGGGTGAAGTCTGTGAATCCAAAAAATAATAGTCATACAGATGATTAACAAAACATGCACAGGACAGTATTCATACCTTGGTTTTTGTGGTAAATGTGAATGAAAAAAACTATTTTAACAATGGTTTTCATACACATACCTTGTCCATAATGTAGAGGCCTATGGGATTTTCATTGAAGAGTTAAGGGAGGAGGATGGTACAGTTGAAGTCGGAAGTTTACATAAACTTAGGTTGGAGTCATTAAAACTCGTTTTTCAACCACTCCACAAATGTCTTGTTAAAAACTATAGTTTTGGCAGATCGGTTAGGTCATCTACATTGTGCATGACACAAGTAATTCTTCCAACAATTGTTTACAGATTATTTCACTTATAATTAACTGTATCACAATTCCAATGGGTCAGAAGTTTACATACACGAAGTTGACTGTGCTTTTAAACAGCTTGGAAAATTCCAGAAAATGATGTCATGGCTTTAGAAGCTTCTGATAGGCTAATTGACATCATTTGAGTCAATTAGAGGTGTACCTGTGGATGTATTTCAAGGCCTACCTTCAAACTCAGTGCCTCTTTGCTTGATATCATGGGAAAATCAAAACAAATCAGCCAAGACCCCAGAAAAAAAATTGTAGACCTCCACAAGTCTGGTTCATCCTTGGGAGCAATTTCCAAACACCTGAAGATACCACGTTCATCTGTACAAACAATAGTACACAAGTATAAACACCATGGGACCACGCAGCTGTCATACCGCTCAGGAAGGAGACGCGTTCTGTCTCCTAGAGATGAACGTACCTTGGTGCAAAAAGTGCAAATCAATCCCAGAACAACAGCAAAGGACCTTGTGAAGATGCTGGATGAAACAGGTACAAAAAAATCTATATCCACAGTAAAACGAGTCCTATATCGACATAACCTGAAAGCCCACTTAGCAAGGAAGAAGCCACCGCTCCAAAACCGCCATAAGAAAGCCAGACTACATTAGCAACTGCACATGGGGACAAAGATCAAACTTTTTTGAGAAATGTCCTCTGGTCTGATTAAACAAAAATAGAACTGTTTGGCCATAATGACCATCGTTATGTTTGGAGGAAAAAGGGGGATACTTGCAAGCAGAAGAACACCATCCCAACCGTGAAGCACAGGGGTGGCAGCATCATGCTGTGGGTGTGCTTTGCTGCAGAAGGGACTGGTGCACTTCACAAAATACATCATGAGGAAGGAAAATTATGTGGATATATTGAAGCAACATCTCAAGACATCAGTCAGGAAGTTAAAGCTTGGTCGCAAATGGGTCTTCCAAATGGACAATGACCCCAAGCATACTTCCAAAGTTGTGGCAAAAAGGCTTAAGGACAACAAAGTCAAGGTATTGGAGTGGCCATCACAAAGCCCTGACCTCAATCCTATAGAAAATGTGTGGGCAGAACTGAAAAAGTGTGTGCAAGCAAGGAGGCCTACAAACCTGACTCAGTTACACCAGCTCTGTCAGGAGGAATGGGCCAAAATTCACCCAATTTATTGTGGGAAGCTTGTGGAAGGTTACCCGAAACGTTTGACCCAAGTTAAACAATTTAAAGGCAATGCTACCAAATACTAATTGAGTGTATGTAAACTTCTGACCCACTGGGAATGTGATGAAAGAAATAAAAGCTGAAATAAATAATTATCTCTACTATTATTCTGACATTTCACATTCTTAAAATAAAGTGGTCATCCTAACTGGGATTAAATGTCAGGAATTGTGAAAAACTGAGTTTAAATGTATTTGGCTAAGGTGTATGTAAACTTCCGACTTCAACTGTACATGTGATCTGCATAGCATATATTTAATTGACATAGCTTTTGTATTCCTCCTTGTCTGTATACCTGCAGACACAGACACAAAAGTGAGCAGTTCAGTCATCTGCACCCAATATAGCTAGCCTTCAACATATTCTTATAGGCTACAGTACATATTCTTACCTTTTTGTTGATTGATATCCATTGAATTGTGTCAATTTTCTGTTTTAGAAAGATTTGCACAAATATGTCATCAGAAAACAATATCAATTTAGATCATACAAGGGACAAACCTTACCTTAAATTGATCTTTACATTTTTCAGTTAAGTGCCTGCACCTGCTGTCCTTTCAAATTAAAATCCAAATGTTTCAGTTGGCAGTTAGGTTCTTGCAAGAACCCCCACCAACTAAGGAGGTTCCTCGATTAACCCCACCTCCTATGGGGTTCTTGGAAGCACCTTTTGGGTGCAATTTTCAGTGCCAAGAACCCTAAGGTTCTTCAAAGAAATTTGAGGATCTTAGAAGAACACTTGTTGAACCCCTAATTTTTAGAGTGTATTTGTGTATGTGAAACATTTATTATGATTTACGTTAATTTCTTAAAGAATGCTCTAACTCTTGGGAGGAATGTTTTGCCATTTATTTAACGACAATGAGATCCTAACTTGTTTGTCAGATGGAAATGAAGTAGTTATCCATGAAATATGTATTGAAAACTTTTATGAATATCCTGTATGCACAGCTGGACTAGACAGATGGTTATCCTAACTGACGTAGAAGTAGTACAGATGATGGATGTTACGGTACATGTTAACATATTGTCTACATCTATTCCCATTTCCCACCTGACAATTTCATACGGTATTTTTCATTTCCTTGTTTCTATATTCATTCAAATCTGAGTCCAAGTTGTGTTTTTCATGCTTTCCCAAAAGCATTTTCCCAACGTCTTTTGCAGCCATTTACTCTGATATCCCCTATAGAAGATTTGACCCTATAGCATCACTGAACATCACACTTACTCTAAAGGGCTTGCACATGTTGGGTACAATAGATCCACAAGTTGTATGCTATTAGCACTTACAGCAGACCTGCTTCAACATGCCCAAGGTCACGTTGATCAATTTCAGCCTGTCTCTGTCCCTGCCATGCCATTGTCAGATTACAATTACTCTATGGTTGAGGAATTACCCAATTGAAATCGACTCACTCATGATAACACGCATGACAAACTATTTTAAATGACTGATCATGTGTGATATTGCTTTTGATGTACACTACCGGTCAAAAGTTTTAGAACACCTACTCATTCAAGGGTTTTTCTTTATTTTTACTATTTTCTACATTGTAGAATAATAGTGAAGACATCGTAACTATGAAATAACACATATGGAATCATGTAGTAACCAATAAAGTGTTAAACAAATCAAAATGTATTTTATATTTGAGATTCTTCAAATAGCCACCCTTTGCCTAGATGACAGCTTTGCACACAAGGAGTGCATTAATCAGAGAGGCAACAAAGAGACCAAAGATAACCCTGAAGGAGCTGCACAGCTCCACAGAAGAGATTGGAGTATCTGTCCATAGGACCACTTTAAGCCGTACACTCCACAGAGCTGGGCTTTACAGAAGAGAGGCCAGAAAATAAGCAAACACGTTTGGTGTTCGCCAAAAGGCAAGTGGGAGACTCCCCAAACATATGGAAGAAGGTACTCTGGTCAGATTAGACTAAAATTGAGCTTTTTGGCCATCAAGGAAAATGCTATGTCTGGCGCAAACACAACACCTCTCATCACCCCGAGAACACCATCCCCACAGTGAAGCATGGTGGTGGCAGCATCATGCTGTGGGGATGTTTTTCATCGGCAGGGACTGGGAAACTGGTCAGAATTGAAGGAATGATGGATGGCGCTAAATACAGGGAAATTCTTGAGGGAAACCTGTTTCAGTCTTCCAGAGATTTGAGACTGGGACGGAGGTTCACCGTCCAGCAGGACAATGAACCTTAGCATACTGCTAAAGCAACACTTGAGTGGTTTAAGGGGAACATTTAAATATCTTGGAATGGCCTAGTCAAAGCCCAGACCTCAATCCAATTGAGAATCTGTGGTATGACTTAAAGTTTTGCCTTGAAGAAAGGGCAGAAAAAACTTATGCACACTCAAGTTTTCTGTTTTTTTTGTGTCTTATTTCTTGTTTCACAAAAAAAAATATTTTGCATCTTCAAAGTGGTAGGTATGTTGTGTAAATGAAATGATACAAACCTCCCAAAAATCCATTTTAATTACAGGTTGTAAGGCAACAAAATAGGAAAAATGCCAAGGGGGGTGAATACTTTCGCAAGCCACTGTATGTGATATTTAATAGTTTTTATGTTTTCACTATTATTCTAGAATGTAGAAAATAGTAAAAAATAAAGAAAAACCCTTGAATGAGTAGATGAGTAGATTTTCTAAAACTTTTGACCGGTAGTGTATGTCTTTAAAGCAAGGAGCTGTGGATTTGACAGCAGACAGGTAGCTAAAAGCAGATGGTTTAGATTATAAATCTACAGATGCGGAAAAAATTTATAGACCACTGCAAAATTATCAGTTTCTCTGGTTTTACTATTTATAGGTATGTGTTTGGGTAAAAATAACATTTTTGTTTTATTCTATAAACTATTGACAACATTTCTCCCAAATTCCAAATAAAAATATTGTAATTTAGAGCATTTATTTGCAGAAAATGACAACTGGTCAAAATAACAAAAAAGATGCAGTGTTGTCAGACCTCGAATAATGCAAAGAAAGTTCATGTTCATTTTTAAACAACACAATAGTAATGTTTTAACTTAGGAAGAGTTCAGAAATCAATATTTGGTTGAATAACCCTGATTTTCAATCACAGCTTTCATGCGTCTTGGCATGCTCTCCACCAGTCTTTCACATTAATGTTGGGTGACTTTATGCCACTCCTGGCGCAAACATTCAAGCAGCTTGGCTTTGTTTGATGGCTTGTGACCATCCATCTTCCTCTTGATCACATTCCAGAAGTTTCAATGGGGTTCAGGTCTGGAGATTGTGCTGGCCATGACAGGGTCTTGATCTGGTAGTCCTCCATCCACACCTTGATTGACCTGGCTGTGTGGCATGGCGCATTGTCCTGCTGGAAAAACCAATCCTCAGAGTTGGGGAACAATGTCAGAGCAAAAGGAAGCAAGTTTTCTTCCAGGACAACCTTGTACGTGGCTTGATTCATGCGTCCTTCACAAAGACAAATCTGCCCGATTCCATCCTTGCTGAAGCACCCCCAGATCATCACCGATCCTCCACCAAATTTCACAGTGGGTGCGAGACACTGTGGCTTGTAGGCCTCTCCAGGTCTCCGTCTAACCATTAGATGACCAGGTGTTGGGCAAAGCTGAAAATTGGACTCATCAGAGAAGATGACCTTACTCCAGTCCTCTACGGTCCAATCCTTATGGTCTTTTGCAAACCTCAGCCTGGCCCTTCTTTGCTTCTCATTGATGAATGGCTTTTTCTAGCTTTGCACGACTTCAGCCCTGCCCCTAGGAGCCTGTTTCGAACCGTCCTCGCCGTGCACTGCACCCCAGCTGCCGTTTGCCATTCTTTTTGTAGGTCACTTGATGTCATCCTACGGTTGTTGAGTGACATTCGAATGAGTTAGCGGTCATCCCTGTCAGTAGAGAGTAGTTTTCGCCCTCTGCCAGTCTGTAGCTTTGTTGTACCCAATGTCTGCTGCTTGACCTTGTTCTTGTGAACCGCCGTCTTTGAAATTTTAAGGATGGAAGCAACCTGATGCTCACTGTATCCCTCTGCCAGTAAACCCAGAATTGAACCCTTCTTTTCCTCACTCAAAACTTTCCTTTTCAACTCTTTTGGCATGGTCAATAGTTATTTTTTGATTAATATTACTTTTGAGGTACTATTAGCACTGTTTTTGCCATCCAGCTGGTCCTATTGCAAGAGGATAGTGATGACCACAGCAGTGGTTTTTATACTTTTCCTCGTTAAATAAGATTTGGTTCATGTGATCACCTAATCAGTACCTAATTCAGTAGAATGAGGTGTGCCTGTGTTGGAATTCAACAGACACTGGAATGGAATGGCTGTCATACATGTAGAGATGCTGATTTAAGAAAAAGTTGCAGTGGTCTCTTCATTTTTTCCAGAGCTGTATATCTCAAATTCTTAACATCAAATTGGACTTTAGAGAAGGTAAAATATGTTACATTTTTAGATCATCCACATGTCGATTTATTACACTTAGCTACCATATGTATTTCTTTAGGTGCCTGATTAATTTTGCAGCATATACAGTATAAGAACTGAGAGAAACAATCTTGATATCAATCTAAGGCAGCTGTAGTCCCCTGACCAATGTAGACATTCATATTGAATCCCTGATACATGAATAATAGCTTCAGATGTGAATGAGATTTGTCATATCAGACATCTAACGTGAATTGACATCCATAAACAATGAACTAAAACGTGTATTTATCTCCCTTGTAGTCTTTGGTATGCTCATACTGTAGCACAAACAGTCTCTCCACAATACACATTTTACAGCCTCTCTTGCTACTTACAGTAGTTTTCAATTTACTTATCAGGGGTGTCGGAAGGTAATGGCTTTGAGATAATAGTATTATAAAATGCAGATTTGGGTAGTGCGGTAATAGGACAGTTTAAATGGGGGTTGTTTGAACATGAAGTTATCAATTCAGAACTATGAAATACAGTGCTGTGAAGAGTATTTGCCCTTTTTCAAATGTTCTCTACTTTTGCATATGTTTGATACTGAATGTTATCAGATCTTCAATCAACCAAATATTAGATAAAGGGAACCTGAGTGAACAAATAACACAACAATTTCATACTTATTTCATTTATTTTAATTAACAAAGTTAATTAACACCCATGCAACACCCAATGCCCCTGTGTGAAAAAGTAATTACACCTTACACTCAATAACTGGTTGTGCCACTTTTAGCTGCAATGACTCCAACCAAACGCTTCCTGTAGTTGTTGATCAGTCTCTAACGTCGCTGTGGAGGAATTTTGGCCCATTCTTCCATGTAGAACAGCTTTAACTCAGCGACATTTGTGGGTTTTCAAGCATGAACTGCTCTTTTCAAGTCCTGCCACAACATCTCAATTGGGATTAGGTCTGGACTTTGACTAAGCCATTTCAAAACTTTAAATGTGTTGCTTTTTAGCCATTTTCATGTAGACTTGATTGTGTGATTTGAATCATTGTCTTGCTGCATGACCCAGCTGTGCTTCAGCTTCAGCTCACAGACGGATGGCCTGACATTCTCCTGTAGAATTCTCTGATACAGAGCAGAATTCATGGTTCCTTCTATTAAGGCAAGTCGTCCAGGTCCTGACGCAGCAAAGCATCCCCAAAGCATCACACTACCACCATCATGCTTGATCATTGGTTATTACTGTGGAATGCAGTGTTTGGTTTTCGACAGGCATAATGGGACCCATGTCATCCAAATCAAAAATGGGGCAAATACTTTTACACGGCACTCTATGTGCAAAACTTCTAAGGTGTGGGAGTAAAATCACTATTTCCTCTATATGTATATATTACAAAGAATATCAGGGAGAAATAGTCTGGTGTACACAACCCTCTGTGAGTCTCTGATCAGAGAAAGAACACTTTTCATAATGGAAGAAAGAGGAGAATTCTTTGTAAAAGGAAGGTAACATATCTAAGTGTACAGAGTGATGCTGAATACATTGTAGGAGGCTGGTGTTTCAAAGTTCCTATATCAATATATGAGAAATATGTGAGAAAAGGTGTCGGAGCCTAGCTACGTTTCATAGAATGATGACAACAGGGATACATTTGTCTGGTTATAGCTACTGTATATACAACCCTCCAAGTGTCTGATGTTGAGTAAGAAAATGTTTCGTAGATAAAGAGGAGAGTTCTCTGTAAGAGCAAGGTTACACATCTAAGTGGTTAAGTGTTGTATTTTGTATTTTATTACGATCCCCATTAGCTGTTCCGATAGCAGCAGCTACTCTTCCTGGGGTCCACACAAAACATGAAATAATTCAGAACATTGATAGATAAGATCTACGTAAGTCCAGAGAGGAGATATGAATTTAAAAAATATTCCCTTGTTATGTCGAGATCACGACTTATTTATCTCATGATCACGACATAACAAATGTAGTTTTGTCGAGATCACAAGATAATTTTCATGTGATCACGACATAACAAAAGTTTTGTCGAGATCACGAGATAAGCTCTATAATTAGAATTGGACGTATTGATGATAGATTTGACAGCAGGTTCATAGTGGACCAAAGGCTGTAAGACTCTACAAAGATCTAAGACCTTTGATTAGAGCACATCTGTTGTAAGTAGCCATGTGCTAGTGTATAGGCCTGGTCCTTCTTATCAAAGCTCCAGCAATAAAAGGCAAACAATGGCAAACTGAGGAATTACAAATTCCAAACAAACTGCACATATTACAGTATGTGTCTAGTCAGTGAGATGATTTTTATAACTGGATGAATGGCGGAGCTGTCCTTCAGCACCACAACATTTTGCCCACCATTTGTCACTGAAAAGACAAATAGACTGTAGCCTACCTGAAATGTTGGAGTATTTAGAAACCTCAACATGTGATTCACTTCACCTGTTTTACTATTTATATTTTTCTGTACTACTTGTTAATTGTTGTTTGTGACTGTGTTTTTGCTGATATTGACAGGCCAATCTCCCTGTTAAAACTATTAAAGATATTATAGTCTGGTAAACGTTGGTCAACTTTCATTGGTAGTCTGCAACCACAGACCTCAATGTTAACTTTTCTTGCACTGAACATTCCACATTCAATCCATTTAAAATAGTAGTGCAACCACACTTTTACATGTCTTTAAAATTGGATTGTATTGTAGCCAAAACTGGAAGCCATATATAACTGACAGACATAATGCAATTTCTGCTTGGGTTAATCCCTTATCAAAATTAAAATGGATGCGCTGATCCACCATGGGCTCTGTCGCCTCAGCCATACTGTCAATCTATCATCAACACGTCCACTCCTATTTATAGAGTTTATCTTGTGATCTCGACAAAACAACCTTTGGATAGTGGAATGACTGACTTCCCTCCTGTAGCTCAGTTGGTAGAGCATGGCGCTTGCAGCGCAAGGGTTGTGGGTTCGTTTCCCATGGGGGGCCAGTATGAAAAATGTATGCACTCACTAATTGTATGTCGCTCTGGATAAGAGCGTCTGCTAAATGACTTAAATGTAAATGTCTGAGGACAATTTTGTTTTAAAAATAGGAGTGGCAATATAGTCTGCTACCATCCTCAGTAGCTTTCCATCTGTTGTCAATACCAGGGGGTTTCTCATTATTGATGTACAACAATAATTTTTCCAACTCACACACACTAATGCTGCATTTACATGGTACGAAGTAGATGGTAGACAGCAAACCGGATGTCATTGTTTTCAAAGAGAGCACGACGGTAAATGCCGTTGAGGCTGGCAGTGTCGCCACGTTAGACGGGACTTGCCGGCAGAGTTCAAATATTTAAACTTTTGCAGTCTGTGGTAGCGCTGTTTTCTACTGGATATTGATTTGACCTGTTTGTTTACTGAAATCCCCATAGCAACGCATACCGTCGTGCTGGCTTGCTTTTGCTATCACCATCTTTCTTGCTTTCTTGTACCGCTATGCCGACTGGTATGATGGTTTTTGCGTCCCTCGTCTAAACGCAGCATAACTTTACTAAATTCTAAATTACGTTTTCCCTTCATTATTAGGTATTTTATGCATGAATATGATGGCTCACAGTTTGTTGTTGGAATTTAATGCTTAAGTTTGCCTACTTTTCCAATTAAATAGTCATTAAAGTAATTGGCAACAACAAAACATTTTTTGATAAATTAGCCATCTGATTCAATGAAAGATGGAGTTGAATGAGTTTCTATGACCATAATTTCATTTAAAGTATTCGAAAGCATTTTTCCATTATACTTTCGGTCATTTATCTTGGTTTCATAATAAAATGTCTTCTTCTTTTTGTTCAGTTTAGTCACATAACTTCTCAATTTACAGTAAGTTTGCCAATCAGATGTGCAGCCAGACTTATTCCCCACTCCTTTTACCTCACCCCTCTCAACCATACAGCTTTTCAATTCCTCATCAATCCACGGGCCTTAACAGTTCTAACAGTCAGTTTCTTAATAGGTGCATGCTTATCAATAACTGAAAGAAACAATTTCATAAATTCATCAAGTGTATTGTCTAGATGCTCCACATTACACACATCATACCAACAAATATTTGTTGTATCTTCAACATAGGAATCAGTACAAAACTTTTTGTATGATCTCTTATACACTATTGTAGGCCCAAGGTTTGGATATTTGGCTTTTCTAGATATGGCCACTATATTATGGTCAGCACATCCAATGGGTATGGATACAGCTTTAGAGCAGAGTTCTGCAGCATTGGTAAAAATGTTATCAATACGTGGATGATATAGTTCCTGTATTGTTTGTTTGTAATAATCTGAACCAGATTATTGGCACTGGTTACAGTGAGCAGCTTCCTCTTGAGCAGACAGCTTGATAAAAAACAGTCTATATTCAGGTCACCCAGAATATAGACCTCTCTGTTAACATCACACACATTATCAAGCATTGCACACATATTATCAAGATAAAGAAGCTTAGCACTTGGTAGCCTATAGCAGCACCCAAAAAGAAGAGGCTTTAGATGAGGCAGGTGAACCTGCAACCATAACACTTCAACAGCATTAGACATGAGATCCTCTCTAAACCTTACAGGAATATGTCTCTGAAAATGTACAGCAACACCACCACCGTAGGCATTCCTGTCTCTTCTGTAGATGTTATATCCCTGTATTGCTACTGCTGTATCATCAAAGGAATTATATAAGTGAATCTCAGGGATTACCAATATATGAATGTTATCTGATGTTAGCAATTTATTGATTTCATAAACCTTATTTCTAAGGCTACATATATTAATTTGGACAATTTTTTTGCCCTTTCCTGGGAACCATTGTTTGGCTAATAGAGTCAGTCAATCAGGCACCTGTGAGTGTCAGTTGGTGTATGTGTGTGTGTGTGTGTGATGTGGGGCTGAAGCTACTGACCCGGAAGCTCTCTCACTCCTCCCAGTCTTTTGGGAGGGAGGGTAGACAATGAGCGGATGTAAGCAATGTCCCCATGCTCTCTGGCAGCTTTCATGGCTGGGATAAGTTCTTTCCGCCTCTGGCTCACAGATTCCGAGTAGTCCTTGTTAAGAAAGATGTTGGTTCCTCTCAAGTTCTTGGCTCTCTCCAGAACAGCCATCTTGTCCTTAAACCTTAGGAACTTGAACACTATCGACCTGGGTCTGTCACCTGGGCTGGCTACAGATTTTCGAGACCTGTGTGCGAGCTCCACCTCAATCTTCCAATGATCTATCTGCAGCTTTTCAGTGATAGTTTTTCTTACTTTCTCCTCAGACTTGGCACAGTTGTCATGTAAAGACTCTGGTATGCCATCCACAATTATGTTATTACTCCTGGATTGTCCCTCTAGATAGTCTTCCCAGTCATTGTTAATAATGATTCACAGACAGTGCTGATGTCATCTCGCGTTGACTTACAGTTTGTTGTCATCTTTTTTTTTTCTTTTTTTTTTTAGGGGGTAGATCAGTTTGTTGTCATCTTGCTGCAAGTCTCTCTCAGGACATCCACCTCTCCCTAGGAGAACTGCAAACTGTTCTTAAGGTCTTCGACAGTCCATTATTTTGTTAGCTCTTGAAGTTATTTTCCTGTTGTAACAACTGCTTGTAGAACCCTTTTTGTTTAAATTATCCTTCACCTGTGATAGAGAAACATTGTCTTCTCCATTACTCCCACCGGCTTTGGCTTTGGATGACATTGTAGCAACGTAGACTAACGCTGGTACTCCACGCAGTTCCAGACGGGGCAGGTCGCAGGGCAGATGGAAACAGCAACAAACAGCACAAGCCACGGTCCCAGCCACAAGGGCTAACCACATCACGGGCTGTGTTCAAGCTTTTAAGGAAACCTTGCTAGCTTGATGGCTAGTTAGCAGCTAGGCTAGCTGCTACACCAAGCAGCTCTTCAGACTTTTGGTTGGCAGGATCCCTGGACAGATAGTAGCGGTCCCAGCAACTGATGCTAACCCCATTGTGGGATCTAAATTCAAAAGGTAGCTAACTAGTAACCAAACTTTTTCAATAGAACACTTTTTCATTAGGCACGAAATGGAAGCAAACGGTCCTGAACGGTGAGGTACTATCTGAACTATCTGAACGTTTTCTGTTGTACACCAGTTTTAGTGTGATACAAAATATATCTGAAGGAGGCCAGTGGTCAAAGTTACCATGTACCCAGATGGTCCTATACCCTTCTAACCCTCATGATATCACTATTACTCTTGAGTGGTAGCACATGTCTGGCATTGATTCTTTCAGTCAATTGCTCAATTTAGGGACTTTTTAGAGGTCATAAAGTTATTTAGGTGTCGATCACAAATGAGTCTAAAATTACATCGATTGAATTTAAAGTTGACCCAATTAATCTTAATTGTTTGGCCCTCACAAATTGATTATTCTGCATTGAATACTATGGCATGTTAACTTGGGAAAGGCGCCATCATCACTTGAAGGATACATGTTGAATTTACTTAAACACAGACCATCCTACAGGGAACCATACTGATCTGGCAACCCTTATACAGTATTTATTTTTTATTTTTTATTTTACCTTTATTTAACCAGGAAGGGCTCATTGAGATTTAAAATCTATTTTTCAAGAGCGTCCTGGCCAAGATAGGCAGCACCAAGTCATTACAAAAAATTACAGACAGACAACATGAAAAACTACAAGTAATCTAGTAAAAAACCATTCATGAATTCACAAGAGTATAACAATATCAAAAACAGCAAATTAAAAACATTGACAGGTCAGGGAATCAGCCTCAAAATCCTTCATCAGAGATTTAAAAACACCAATCGGGACAAGTTCTTCCAGTTTAAAATTATTTTGTAAGGTGTTCCAAGACGATGGCGCAGAGTACATAAAAGACCTTTTACCAAATTCAGTTCGGACATTTGGAACAGTTAGCAGGATAAAGTCCAGTGAACGAAGAGAGTACCCACCACATTTCTGAACAATAAAAATGCCCAAATAAAAAGGTAGTAAACCCAAAATGGCTTTGTAAATAAAAGTATACCAGTGACTGAGCCTACGAGTGACTAGAGAAGGCCAGCCAACCCTGGTATACAAAGTACAGTGGTGCGTAAGGGTTTTGCAGTTTAAAATAAATCTCAAAGTACCATGATAAAGAGTGTCAATTGATCTCAAACACTGAGCGGAAGCATTCATATATAAAATAAAGTATAACATACAGATCGGGCAACCTTGGGACAATTACTGGATCTTTAGAATTGGAATCATACAACACTACACACTCATGAATCCTGTCACATAAAATATTAACTCACATGCACAGTTCTTGTCATTATTTGGCCCAACAAGTTATCTATCCTTATTATGGGGTTAGCCTTTGTCCTGTGGTGGAATGAATGTTTTCCCCAACATGCCCGTCAAGCTGCACTTGGCCATGTTTTGTCTTTGTCCCTGGTTGACACACGTGGGTGATCCCGCCATTGTCCCACACTGGTCCTGTTGACCTGAAACAGAACAAGGACACAGTGCCCGACTCTGTCGTGTCCTTGTTTGACACAATGAGAAGGAAATTGAATCATTCACAAGAAACCTGTCCCAATTCAAGGATTAAAGGGTTTTATTCATTCATTGGGGAATTGGTTTGGCAACTCAAATAATTGGAATGTGTACAGGCTTCTGTGGGTGGAGGTCCGGTCCATGCAATGATCTGGGTGGTCTAAAACAGATTGAGAATATACATAAAATGTATGTATTTTGAGTTGAATCGTCCATTCTAATTGATATTGTAATATCTTATTAAACTATACTCTGACCTTAATCCCTTCCCCTACAGCACTCTAAGGCTTTTGATGGGTTCGTCCATCTGGTGGCTATTTTCATGGGCAGAGACTAGCTCAGCATTTTCACTGAGCCTCCCTAGACTATACAGTTGGTTCCGTGACTTCCCTCATTACCTAAAATGCTGGATTTGAAGAGAATTGAGTGGAATAATCCAGATAAGAATATGTTTCAAGATTATTCAAAAAGGACAATGTTGCAGCTTTTGGATTAGAATGGGAAAATACAACAAAAACAAACAAGCAACAAACACTGGCATGAATGGACATGCAATCCTTTGAAAATATGAAAAAAGAGAAGAACTGAATATCACATGTAGAATTACAAAAGTGGATATTTTCACATTTGATTGTGCCATAATTAACTATATACAGGGCATATAGACACGCAAATTTACTCAAAATGTTAACTAGCAGTTAAGGCTGAGAAAAGGAAGAACATCATGGAAATAAGTGAACCAGGGGAACGTCACTCCTTAATGTACCGTTGTTGTGAGAACTAATGTTACGGTGAGACTTTTGAGACTGACAATAGAGCTAATCATAATCTGATACTTTCAACTTCAGTTTTTATAAGACAACACCTGCATGAGTTAGCCTTATTGTTTTCATGAAGTTTCCTTGCCACACTTACAATGAAATAACATGTTATTTCAAGCTATTGTATTGTGCTACATCTAGAAAAATACTAGTATAAATCTGTTATTACTAAGGTTTCCGAACATTAGAAAGAATGTGTCACGATCAACAGATTAAGTATAAGTATTGTTCCTACAGCTTCTCAAGGGGCTTTATTCAAGGTTGAAAAAGGTTTAATATCCTGTAAAAAAAAAGAAATCACGAGGCTACCATGTTGTCCACAAGCTTTTTATAGTCACAGAGAAAGAGAAAGAGAGGGAGGGAGGGTTAGGGAGAGAAAGAGACAGGCTGGAGGAGTGCATTGCATTGCTTACACATCATCCTCTGTGGAGAGACATCACTCCCAGTTAGAAGAAGTTTAATTTAGTTGGATGTGTAAGAGTGAAGCATTCTGTGAGGCATGGCCAGGTGATATATATGAAGTAGTGACTGTTTAAGGAGGTCTTTGACCGTTTGACATCTCCAAATGCTTTATGACAGGAAGAAAAGCTCCAACTCCCCTCTCTACACCTCCACACCACCTCATACAGAGTTTCAGAGGATTTACTCTTGCTTTTCTATTAAATCATTCTTAATCCCCACTGATATGAAAATGGGAGCTGTTTTTTTTTTTTGGGAAAGATTGGGAGGGTAGGCTTCTGTAAACTATGGCAGTTGACCTCTTTTACTCCCCAACTCTATACAGTAGGCTCATTCTCAGTGTACAAGACTCTCCACATGTTTTCAGAATAAATTAGACCATCATTAATGCGATGTTTGGATGAGGACACTGTTAATGTTATAACACACAAAGAATGTCCTGTCAGCTAAATGCCATGTGCAGCTAAATGTCTGTTTTGTAGACAGAAAAATGGAAATGTGTTGTCTCATTTTTTACACTGCAAAGGTCAAGCAGCATCGGCTAGCATAAAAGCCTAAAAGCATCTGTTCTACTATGGAAAACAAGATGGTATGGTAGGGAGTTGCCTGACTGTCTGAAATCATTCAATGCATTTTATTTTCGTAAATGATTTGAAATGATAGGTATAGTCTTAAGGAATGTACAATCTTAGTAGGTAATTTCAGCATCTCGGATATTCTTGGAAGGACAGAGTAGAACATGCCTTTTCAGTTGGTTTTGTGCAGTTGCTTGAGAGACAGGGAAATGTATATAACAGAGAAACAACCAGATACCAAGGGACACATTGTTACACTACATATATTGAAAACTGAAAAGAAAAATCATTGTACAATATACCAGATCAAAACTGTAAAAAAAATTAAAAAATAGAACAAAACATAATGAAATACACAGAACATCACGATTAAGTACTGGACAACTATCTCCGTCTTTGGATTTCACTTTGTGTTTGTTGCACCATTTTCCCGGTACAGCTCAGATCAAAACACACCAGGCACAAAGGGATCCATATAACATTAGAGGGCCCTGGATTAATTTGATTTGGCAGCCATTCTATTTACAGTCCTCCAAACCTCACAGGGCCTTGCTTTAGCAGCATTCCCCCCAATGCATTAATGCAGTGACAATTGAGAGAGAGAGAGCTGCAAGCACAAGTGAGGAAACAATGCGGTTGGTTTCTTTATTATTGTTCCTGGCTCAACCGAATAATCTACTGGAAAATAACCATGGTCACGTTAGATTTCCTCATCGCTAGCTGTTGCTCCCGTTCTTCTCTGGTTGATAAGATATTGGAAAGTCGTTGCTTCACAGGGTGAAATGGGTCAGATTTGGTATATGGTGACACTGAGATGACATTAATTAGAGCTCAGAAAGGGACAACACATATGACTGATTAATTCTTCCATCAGCACAATGGACAAAATTCACTGTTTTTATAAAAAGGAAAATATATCTGAAACCTATCACGTAATACATTTGAGTATGCAGTAGAATAACTGCCAGCTCCATATCTCTCAATGTAATTATCAGTTCCCCGGCATACCAATCAGTGCCAAGCATGTGTCTCGAGAGAGACAGATTTATTATCCTTTTTGAAAATGACACCGTTTGGCATTTCTACCTATGAATAAAACAATAGCACCAGTCCATCTCTCCCTCAACATATGGTGTCTGTGTCACATGATACACTTGGATCACATAGGATGCTCAATGCTGGGGTTTAAGTATATGAAGTCATGCCACAGGCCAGGATGAAGCCAGATTAATTAAAGTAATAATTTGAGGGCAATTATGCCACTAATATAGGGTCTTTATTGGACAAATGATAATTATGTAGTTAAAGTATAGAGCTATAGAAAAGGAGGCCTGTTTGTTTCAGGATCTCTCTTAATTCTCTCTCTCGTTACTCGATACTTCCCCTTAGGTCCAATTCATCAGAAGTTCCATCCCAGCAGGCCTCTGCAACTTATTGCGGTCAGACCATCTCCATCTGTCCACTGGTATCAGTGCTGTGTACATCTACCTCCACCTTATCTAGCTATTTTTTGTGTTACATGTTGTTGTGAGAAGTTGCCATTTGAGGGAGGTCTCTGATCACATCGGCACGATGGCCCAAGGTTAGCGTTCGAAGAGAATACATTAGCAGTCTGCTCGCATTGTACCACAAGCCCCAATCCCTTTCACCACAATCTCACAGAATAGAATGGTGAAGCCAAGAGGTTCTCACTCTATTCGGGTTCTGCTCAATCAAACAGCATTCTAGATCTGCCAAGAGTAGAGGAATGCCTCTGGCAAATAGTAAGACGGCAGCATTCAATTAACCTTTAAAAATGTGAAGGGAGAATGCAAATTAAGACTCCTCACAAACCATACTGTACACATTCACTCTTCTGTCTTCTGAAGGAGCACTTACAGTGCCTTCAGAAAGTATTCATACCCTGTTTTAAAGTCACCATTGGCCTCATGGTGAAATCCCTGAGCTGTTTCTTTGTAGTGACTGGGCGTATTAACACACCATCCAAAGTGTAATTAATAATTTCACCATGCTCAAAGAGATATTCAATGTCTGCTTTTTTTATTTTTACCCATCTACCAATAGGTGCCCTTCTTTGCGAGGCATATGGAAACCTCCCTGGTCTTTGTGGTTGAATCTGTGTTTGAAATTCACTGCTCGACTGAGGGACCTTACAGATAATTGTATGTGTGGATTGGAGAGATGAGGTAGTCATAAAAAGTCATGTTAAATACTATTATTGCACACAGAATGAGTCCATATACCTTATTATTTGACTTGTTGAGCACATTTTTACTCCTGAACTTATTTAGGCTTGCCATAACAAAGGGGTTGAATACTTATTGACTCAAGACATTTCAGCTTCCCACGTTTTATTAATTTGTACAAAATAAAATAAAAACATCATTACACTTTTACATTATGGGGTTTTGTGTGTAGGCCAGTGACAAAACAATCTAAATTTAATCAATTTTAAATTCAGGCTGTAACACAACAAAATGTGGAAAAAGTAAAGGGGTGTGAATATTTTCTGAAGGCACTGTAGCTATTTGGCAGACAACCAGTCAACCACAAACAAAAAACAATAACATCCACCTTATTGCCTGAATGCCCACTCTCTATTTCAACGTAATTCCTTTAATAAAATTAATTTGATCTGCATTTTTGCGATGCACATTATGAATGATTCATTGAGAAATTGACTGATCTGCATACCGGCTACACTATTGAAATAATTCACCTCCAATACAAATTGAACCACCTCATATAATTATAATAAAACAGGCTTCAAAACCTGGCAAATGGCATTGTATCAGTCACCAGTTATTTATGCAATGATATTGTTCTCATCACATTATGCCCACCTGATACGTCAGATTATGGTTTCAAACGATGTTATCCAGGGATTTTTGAATGGAATTAAACTGTAGTGTATTAAATTGATTACAGTAGCAAATGCTATAGCACATTTGCTATTCCTCTAATCTGTCTGAAGGGTGACACCTTAATCCATGCAGAAAAAGTGGTGTGTTATTCAGGCTGGGGGATCAGAGACAGAGCAGGTCTGCAGTGCGGCAGACACTATACATACACACTCCTCTCTCATTCAGGTCACAACATCATGGAGCAATATCAGCTTCTGATCTTACTCTCAGGGGTTTGCCTTTAAAATGTGTTACAGATTTTGGTTTTTCCATTTATGTTTTGAGGATGGATTTTATCATGTATAGCTGGTTAGCACATAGGGTGCACCAATTGGTGTCACCTTGTAAGTCAGTATGTGTTACACCTGTGTTGGTTGCCATCTCGGCAAGGTGTTTCACCTGTGCTGGCCCAGGTGCTATTTAAGAGTGGCTGGCCCAGTGTTCCAGTTGTTTTGAGAGATGTGGAGGGTCAACACCTTTAGTTGGCGCTCCCAATTTGATTTCTAGATAAACATTCCTTTGTCTGATCTTTCCTGTTTTCATTTTGCTCAACTTTTTGATTTGCTTCCTGTCTTTAAGTTTGGTGTGGGTTTTAGTTTTGTTTGCATCTTAGTGGGCAAATTTAGTGGGCGCTCATGGTGGGTGTCTTTTCGGTTCCAGTTTTTGTTGCTAGTCAACTTTCAGAACCCCTCCTAAAACCCTACCTGTTTCCTTTTGGTTGTTGGTCAGTGACTCTTTGTTAGTTCCCCCTTCTGTTGGATTGACATTTTTGGTTTTCTTGCTGGGGAATGTAACAAATGTATAGAGCATTTCTTAGAAAGTTAATAAGCTTTTACTATTGGCATTCCGTGACTTTTTCAACTTTACATGTTGTGTGCATAATGCTACTTGGCACTGTATGTCACAACCAAACTAAGTTAAAAGTTGTTGACATGTTAATACTACTGTAAATTACTACTGTGTAATTTTATGAAATAGTAACACTATAATGAGGTATTATTGTGAGGGGCACAAGATTATTTTAACTTCTATTGCAGTCACAATGGTCAGAGACCATGTGCTTAAGGTTAGAGTTGAACAATACTGCTACTGCATTTCTCCATGTATTGGAATAATAGTGCAGTTTAGGCTGCTTTGGATTAAATCAGCTCAGATGACAGATGATCTTTGGGGAATATAGCATAGTTAACTGAATATACATTAGACTAATGATAGCTACGGTAGCTTCCTACAACCAATCTATTGAATCGGTGATCGACCATGGAACATTTAAGCCCTAAACTGACAAAGAAATCTGTGAGGTAATGTCCCCTAGCACTATAATAGGGCATAGCTTAGCCTGTCTTAACACAACATCCTATCAGATAATTTACACAGCAATATTAATTTGATAGAATGACAAAGCTGTCTGTCTTCTACAATCTACACAGTCCCAAGAGCCCAAACGGGTACCTCTCTCATATCCTGATATTTTGGAACAGTTGTCATCCACTACTGAGGACATCTGCAATACAACAGTTTACTTTGTCTTTGTGCTTCATTATGCTTCAGTAACAAGAGTATGAACCTGTTCCTCTCAAGCCCATCTCTGTCCTGGAATTATCATATATATACTCCTGAGTGGCGCAGTGGTCTAAGGCACTGCATCGCAGTGCTAACTGTGCCACTAGAGATCCTGGTTCGAATCCAGGCTCTGCCGCGACCGGGAGACTCATGGGCGGCGCACAATTGGCCCAGCGTCGTCCAGGGTAGGGGAGGGAATGGCCGGCAGGGATGTAGCTCAGTTGATAGAGCATGGCGTTTGCAACGCCAGGGTTGTGGGTTCGATTCCCACGGGGGGGCAGTATAAAAAGATATGTATTCACTAACTGTAAGTCGCTCTGGATAAGAGCGTCTGCTAAATGACTAAAATGTAAATGTAAATGTAATCATACAATGACAAAGCTGACTTTTACATTGTCTCAAAGAGCCAAGATGTGGGTTTCTCATATGGCTGAAATCCATCTTACAGATATGTTGGAACATTATCCACTATAGATTAAATAGATGACCTTGTATGCATCCCAAATGACACCCTATTACCTAAAAGGGTTGAATAACCTTTTTTGGTTCAGGTAGATCCCTTTTGGGTTCCACGTAGAACCCTTTCTACAGAGGATTCTACCTGGAACCAAAAAGGGTCCTCCTACCTGGAACCAAAAAGGGTTATCCTATGGGGACAGCCAAATAATCCCTTTGGAACATATTTTTCTAAAAGTGTAGGGTGCCATTTGTGATGCATCCTCACTTCGGCAAGCACAAGTGTGCACAGGTCATTCGCACCGGCTTGCCTTGTCGACGTGCTTACCGAGGGCAGTAACGTTAGCTAATTGGCATGTCTCGGTGACATCCATATGAACACTAGCTAGCTATCATCACAGATGAATGGGGAAAGCAGTTAGTTAAACGTATATTTGCTTACATCACCTACTAGGGACACTAAATATGCTAGCTAACTTCACTCGCTAGCTAGCTGTTGCCATAGCAACAAAAAGCACCAAATCACAGGATTTTGGCGTCACTTCCATCCGTAGCTGTATACCACCTAGTCACAACCTCTTCCAGGCCCACTAGTGTAGGCTACGGTCTTCCTCTGAGCACAGGGACATCGAAGCCCAGAGTACACTATAGCACATCACATCCTACCAGGAGATTGCACTGACACAATTTACCCAGCACATCATTCCATCTTTACTAACTTCAACAAATATAAAACACATATTTTAGCTTCCTGTTATTCAACAGCTTTCTATCATCTATCGCCTTGGTTTTTATGTAATTAGCCAGAACAGTTATTTTCAATTAATCAAACCACGTTCTCCATAAATGAGGCATTATCCAATTGTTCCAACCATTACTTTTCTTATCTTATTTTTTACAGTCTTTTAATTGTTCTAGGCAATTAATAATTTGATGAGAGGCGTTGCTTCTCACTGCAATCTAAATCTTTTGCCACAATAAAACATAACCATACGCTTCATTTCACAGCTCTAAATCACACTACATTATCTTTTTTCCACCATATGTTGACAAGCAGTACGCTAGTCAATGGACTGTTAATCATTATACATCACTGCAGTATCTCATCTAACTGTTGCTACAAATAAAACATCTCCCATGATTGAAACAAAACATCAAACGTCAACATCTGATTCTGTGCAGCGTCCCCCTCCTCGTATTCCCAGATGAGAGTACTTAATGAAAATGAACAGTACACTCTTTAAAAAAGGTGCTATCTAGAACCTAAAAGGGTTCTACCTGGAACCAAAAAGGGTTCTCCTATGGGGACAGCCAAATAACCCTTTTGGAACCCTTTTTTCAAAGAGTGTAGAACAATAGAGGCTTTCAGTTCTTCCACTTGTGGACAAGCCATTTTGTGTTTGCACCATTTTCATAGCCTTGTCTTACAATTGCTTTGAATCACCATTTAGAAGTAATACAATGTCAGGCCCATGACTATACAGGGGAATTGAAACAGCAAGCCAAAAATAGAACCTTGAGTGATGCTCAGGGACATGTTGAACTGACAAATGGAACCACACAGCACAAAACTCAGTCCATGTTTTTCCCGAAGAGACCACAGCTGGGACTGAGAAATGGTTAGGTTAATAGGAGAAGAAGAAAGGAGATTCTCTGGTGTGGTTGGTTGTCTTGTAAAGTATCAACATTCAATTTTCTCCACGTGGGCGAGGATATTGGAAATGTAATCAAAGCCTATTGGATGATAACTTGTTTTTAACCAGGACAGAGGAATTTATAACTGATTTTTTCCGACATAACATAGGTACAGCAAATCCCCTTATTGTATGGGACACCTTTAAATGTGCCTTTAGAGGCCATGCAATTCAGTACTCATCTCGAAAACAAAAGCAATTTAGGTCAAAAGAGTCCACACTGACAAACAGAACAGATAGATAGCAATAAAAACTGTAACATAGAGGCTCAGAATAAATTAGAGGAAAAACAAAAAAAAATGGAGAAACTTATTCAAGAAAGATCAAGTGTAATATATTATAAAAATAAAGCAAACTGGATGGAATATGGGGAAAAATGCACCAAATTATGTTTTATCTTCAACATAGGAATGCTACCAAAAATAATTTATTGAAACTGGTTACAAATGACGGAGTCACCCATGATTCACCAAATTATATTTTGAAGGAGGAAACAAAGTACTTTAAGCATATGTTTTCGTTTCAGTCGCCTCCATCTCCTCTAACTGAAGCAAATTGTAGAGATGTTTTTTCTATTGATAATGTAAAATTAACAGCCATGCAGAAAGACTCATGTGAAGGTGAAATTACAGAGGAGGAACTTCTGGATACAATTAAAGACTTTAAGTCCGGGAAAACTCAAGGGTTGGATGGCATACCAGTCGAGGTATACCAAACCTTTTTTGATATACTCAGAGGACCGTTATTAGCATTTCAAATCAATGAAAAATGCAAATCAATTTATAACATTTTTGACATGCGTTTTTCTGGATTTTTTTGTTGTTATTCTGTCTCTCACTCATATGTTTACATTGCCAAAGCAAGTGAAATAGATAAACCAAAAGTGAAATAAAAAATGTACAGTAAACATTACACTCACAAAAGTTCAAAAAGAATAAAGACATTTCAAATGTCATATTATGTCTATATACAGTGTTGTAACGATGTGCAAATAGTTAAAGTCCAAAAGGGAAATTAAATAAACATAAATATGGGTTGTATTTACAGTGGTGTTTGTTCTTCACTGGTTGCCCTTTTCTTGTGGCAACAGGTCACAAATATTGCTGCTGTGATTGCACACTGTGGTATTTCACCCAATAGAGATGTGAGTTTATCAAAATTTGATTTGTTTTCGAATTCTTTGTGGGTCTGTGTAATCTGAGGGAAATACTGTATGTGTCTCTAATATGGTCATACATTTGGCAGGAGGTTATGAAGTGCATCTCAGTTTCCACCTCATTTTGTGGGCAGTGTGCACATAGTCTATCTTCTCTTGAGAGCCAGGTCTGCCTATGGCGGCCTTTCTCAATAGCAAGCCTATGCTCACTGAGTCTGTACATAGTCAAAGCTTTCCTTACTTTTGGGTCAGTCACAGTGGTCAGGTATTAGGGCCAAATAGCATTCAAGTTTGCTCAGTTTATTTGTGTCAAGTAATTGTATTTTTGTTTTCTCATGATTTGGTTGGGTCTAATTCTATCTCTCTCTCTGCCCCCAAACCACCCCCCTTCTTTCAGTACCAACTCCCTGCTGTCTGACCCCAGGCCAGTATGGAATAGGCCACTTACCCATGCCCTCAGGAAGAGCTAAACAGAGGGCCGCAGATAACAGGGGACTGAGGGGAGACTCTCCATATGGCAACAATGGCATCCAGACTAGCCGCAAACTGCAAGGAATCAGTGAATGTGCAATCCCCCAGGTATCAAATCTGAATCACCAACGCGATTCAAGACAGCATTAGCCCACTGAGATAAAGTCTCTTTGGGCATTTGTTCTAAAGCTTAACAGTATTCGGGCAGGGTTACTCATCACGATCAGGCCAGTGTAATTTGGAAAACCACCCCCTGCTACACTTTATCTCCCATTGTTGACCTCCTCCTCTCTGCGGTAACCACTTCAGCTGATAAATGACCAGATACCAGGTGCCAGGTGCAGACAAGGTTCCTCATTACCATGTCTGGGGTAGTGCTTGGAATCATCTCTAAACATTGATAAAGCTTTTGGATCAATCTGGATTCAGATTGGTTTTATTCTGCCTAACCAGCATCAGTGCTGTACAGTTTTTTACTGATCATTAAGGGGGTTATAGATTAACATGGCATGATCCTTTATTAATATTACAACACGTGAGGATTGTGATTCATAATGTATTGCACATTCCTCTTGTGTTCATGCCTGTCAGTCTTACCTCAGGACTTTTAAATGCGGAATCTAGGTAATGGCTGGCCTAATTTGGCAGACAAAGATCAGCAGTGGAGCCTTATTAGGAATGTATTAAATTATTCAGGCCTATCTGCAGTGGCAGATTGTTTGAATTATGTATCTTGAAGTGAGAGGTGGAAATGTGTATCACTATGAAATCTCAAAAACCACACTAACTGCTGAAACAATAACGAACTTGGATCTTGATAACAACTGCTTTAAATCCCCCTGTAATAAATGTCCACTTTCTGACCCTTCTTCCCATGACATTACCAAAGTGGGAGCACATAATACAGTCAGAGGTATCGGAACGAACTGCTACACTTTGAACATATGTGATAAAAAAATGAACTATTTCTGATATCCTACCTGACCTTTGTGGTGAAAATTACCATAACAAAGTCCCAGCAGTGTTCCAGGTAGGGTGTTACAGGCAGCCATTCCCTGTGTACAGTACAAAAGAGTAACAGAGCACCACTGAGTTGCCATTGTTACTCTGCTGTGCTCCGTCATCCAGGGGCCTCAATGACTCAAGACAAGGAATGTCTGGCTTCAGAACCTCACCTCCCCCTGGCCTCCCCTCCCTCCCCATGGTCCCATGCCCTCTCGTAGCCGCCTTCCTCCAGACCTTCTGTGCCCCCAGTACCCTCCCACCCCTCCCTCCGTGTCTGCTTTGATCACTTAAGGCAGTGCGGTTCAGCAGTCGCCAGTCATAACCCTTCCCAGTTCTACATGGTCAGCCTGCCCACTCATGTGGCCCTCCCACAGCAGGCCACTGTTAACACTTTAAAATGGGACCCTTTGTCACCACCACCCTGTTGCCTAGTTCAAATCAAATCAAATCAAATTGTATTTGCCACATGCGCCGAATACAACAGGTGTAGACATTACAATGAAAAGCTTACTTACAAGCCCTTAACCAACAATGCATTTTAAAATGTAAAATGTAAAATAGAAAAAGTGTTAAGTAAAAAAATTAATGCAAATAACTAAAAGCAGTAGTAAAATAAAATAAGAATAGGGAGGCTATATACAGGAGTGTACCGGTTCAGAGTCAATGTGGTAATATGTACATGTGGGTAGAGTTAAAGTGACTATACATAAATAATAAACAGAGTAGCAGCAGTGTAAAAGAGGGGGATGGGGTGGGGGTGGGGGGGCAGTGCAAATAGTCCGGGTAGCCATGATTAGCTGTTCAGGAGTCTTATGGCTTGGGGGTAGAAGCTGTTGAGAAGCCTTTTGGACCTAGACTTGGCGCTCCGGTACCGCTTGCCGTGCGGTAGCAGAGAGAACAGTCTATGACTAGGGTGGCTGGAGTCTTTGACAATTTTGAGGGCCTTCCTCTGACACTGCCTGGTATAGAGGTCCTGGATGGCAGGAAGCTTGGCCCCAGTGCTGTACTGGGCCGTACGCACTACCCTCTGTAGTGCCTTGCGGTCGGAGGCCGAGCAGTTGCCATACCAGGCGGTGATGCAACCAGTCAGGATGCTCTCGATGGTGCAGCTGTAGAACTTTTTGAGGATCTAAGGACCCATGCCAAATCTTTTCAGTCTCCTGAGGGGGAATAGGCTTTGTCGTGCCCTCTTCATGACAGTCTTGGTGTGTTTGGACCATGATAGTTCGTTGGTGATGTGGACACCAAGGATCTTGAAGCTCTCAACCTGTTCCACTACAGCCCCGTCGATGAGAATGGGGGCGTGCTCAGTCCTCTTTTTTTTCCTGTAGTCCACAATCATCTCCTTTGTCTTGATCAAGTTGAGGGAGTGGTTGTTATCCTGGCACCACACTGCCAAGTCTCTGACCTCCTCCCTATAGGCTATCTCATCGTTGTCGGTGATCAGGCCTACCACTGTTGTGTCGTCGGCAAACTTAATGATGGTGTTGGAGTCGTGCCTGGCCATGCAGTCATGGGTGAACAGGGAGTACAGGAGGGGACTGAGCACGCACCCCTGAGGGGCCCCCGTGTTGAGGATCAGCGTGGCGGATGTGTTGTTACCTACCTTTAGCACCTGGGGTGGCCCGTCAGGAAGTCCAGGATCCAGATGCAGAGGGAGGTGTTTAGTCCCAGGATCCTTAGCTTGAGAGCACTATGGTGTTGAACGCTGAGCTGTAGTCAATGAATAGCATTCTCACATAGGTGTTCCTCTTGTCCAGGTGGGAAAGGGCAGTGTGGAGTGCAATAGAGATTGCATCATCTGTGGATCTGTTGGGGCGGTATGCAAATTGGAGTGGGTCTAGGGTTTCTGGGATACTGGTGTTGATGTGAGCCATGACCAGCCTTTCAAAGCACTTCATGGCTACAGGTAGTCATTTAGGCAGGTTATCTTAGTGTCCTTGGGCACAGGGACTATGGTGGTCTGCTTGAAACTTGTTGGTATTACAGACTCAGTCAGGGACATGTTGAAAATGTCAGTGAAGACACTTGCCAGTTGGTCAGCACATGCTCGGAGTACACATCCTGGTAATCCGTCTGGCCCTGCGGCCTTGTGAATGTTGACCTGCTTAAAAGTCTTACTCACATCAGTTACGGAGAGCGTGATCACATAGTCATCCGGAACAGCTGGTGCTCTCATGCATGCTTCAGTGTTGCTTGCCTCAAAGCGAGCATAGAAGTGATTTAACTCATCTGGTAGGCTTGTGTCACTGGGCAGCTCGAGGCTGTGCTTCCTTTTAAAGTCTGTAATAGTTTTCAATAGTTTTTCATCCGACGAGCATCAGAGCCGGTGTAGTACGATTCAGTCTTAGTCCTGTATTGACTCTTTGCCTGTTTGATAGTTCGTCGGAGGGCATAGCGGGATTTCTTATAAGCGTATGGGTTAGAGTCCCGCTCCTTGAAAGTGCCAGCTCTAGCCTTTAGCTCGGTGTGGATGTTGCCTGTAATCCATGGCTTCTGGTTGGGGTATGTACGTACGGTCACTGTGGGGACAACATCATCAATGCACTTATTGATGAAGCCAGTGACTGATGTGGTGTACTTCTCAATGCTATCTGAAAAATCCCGGAACATATTCCAGTCTGTGCTAGCAAAACAGTCCTGTAGCTTAGCGTCTGCGTCATCTGACCACTTTTTACACACAGCTCTGTGATAAGTTCACTGCGTGATCAAACTATGTCTGTTCAATTTGATAGGGCAATTCAAGTGGTAAGAGCCATGATATGGCCACCAACTGGAATAATCTTCCTTGGCTCCCTCCCATTGGTTGATAAGGGTTCCCTGACCGTGATTTAATTGCAGAAGCTTTCCATTGTCTTGTCTGCAAGGAAAACATATGGGGAAAGGAAAAGTGTGCACTCAATTAATGTTTCCCTCCTCTTGACAAAAGACAACCAGATAAAGAAATGGATGTTCCTACTCTCCAATTCCTGCGTGGACGGATGACACACCTATAAGATGGACACATAGCTAGGCATGACATGGATAGAGTAATATCTTACTCCCAGCTGAATGGTTGAGGTCTGAGAGGCCCGAGAGCTGTGAGATGGTCTGAGAGGAAACCAGAGTAAGTGCCTGATCAGCACTCAAGGGTGTTCTTCAAAGGCCATTTGAAGCCCATCTGTCATTGGCTATGTCTGGGGTTAGCGCATGTCAAGAGAAAGGTCCCCACCAGACAAGGTCTTCAATCCCGCCGTAACCTCCACAAGACAAAGGCAACTCTCAGGACAACACTGCCTACTGTTTCCTCCTTTGGACAGAATAACACACACAGAGAGAAAAAAACAGTGTCAACATTTTCTACACATTTCCTGTCATGAGGACACAGAGGTTTCTATGATGATCAATTCCACCGAGAGGGGTTGGAGGAATGTTATTACATTATGGCCACTAGATAAACACATTAACAAGTCAATTGTATTTTTACCACATCCATGCTTGTATGATATAATTGAATAGAAAACAACCAATTACATTATAACACTTGTGGGAAGATTTTTTACATGGATTGGCATTTCACATTCCACTCACGACCAGCTGAAATTAATCCAAACAACCCAACAGATTTTCCAATGAAACCATATTAATTATCCACATGGAACACATAGCTAGAACCAAAATAAACCTTGTAATGAAAAGCCATGTAAATTAACCATAATGTAATTCTCTGAATTACTGGCATTTATAACTGTATTCCCTCTCACAAGGCGTTTAATTAACCATTTAACTTCCAACTGAGATATTTGTGACTCAGTGGTGGTCTGAGACTGGCGGCATGCAATAGATAGAGCACCATGTGTCTTTACTCTGAAGTATGCCGTCATTTCGTACCTAAGGGCCACACACAGGATGCACCTTAGGACACTTTTCTCTCCAAGCTGCCACCTCTCTATGGAGCTCCACACCACCCAGAAAACGGCTGTCAGTCAGCCCCCTCGGTCGGAGGCCCTGTCAACTATAAAAGCTCTTTAGCATCAAGCTTGGCCCCCCTCAACATTGAGTTAGCGCTGGTCACACAGAGGAACACAGAGCAGCTGTCACAACTTCCTCCGAAGCTGCCTCCTCTCCTTGTTCGGGCAGGCTTCGGCATTCGTTGTCACCGGCCTTCTAGCCACTGCCGCTCCTCATCTCATCATTCCATTTGTTTTGTGTTGTTTTTACACACACCTGGTTCATATCCCCTCATCAGTACCTGTATAAGTATTCCCTCTGCCCCCCATGTCTTTTTGTGTGATTGTTTATTGTGGAAGTGACGATAGCTCGGTGGAGCTTTATATATTTGTATCCCCGGGATATTCACCCGTGTGCTTTGTTTTCTCCAGTGCGCCGTTATACCGCACTGTAGTGTTTTACGCATTGCTGCGTACCACTGTATTTGCCGAATAAACCATTTATTCTGTGATTTACCCTCCCACGCCTGACTCCGTCAAAATCACCCGCTACAGCAGCGTGCCAGTCAGGGAAGACATGGCACCACCACAGCACAGTCGGCCACGGCAGCCCCCCACCTCCCTGCTGCTACCCTCAGGGGGAGTGGCAAGGGCAAGCCTGGTACTGAGGAGATGGACCAAGGCCGAAGACACAGCTGGGCTTGTTTTTAATATTCTGGATGTATTCGTTTTTTGGGGTCTATAATAGCTCAAATAAAGTGTGTCAACTGGGCAGGACGGCAGGCTATGATCCTAGTTGCCTGTCTTGTCATGGGATTAGGAAACTGCTGAACACTCAAGGATAAGAAAAACCCTAAATTGATGGCAGATATTGCTGGTACAAGATCTGAAGATGTAATATGCTCTCCTTGTATGTATTGAACAATCACTGGAGGCATGAATGGAATCAGTCAGTTACTTGCAGGTCTTCAGTGTTTGAGTTGAATGAGTGGAGTGTATCCATAGTGACTATTATCTGCCGATAGAGATATTATATGACCTGCTAACAGCCCCACCAGTCTTGGTAGTCTTGGAAGAGGCAGCTCCTCTAATGAAAAGCCTGTGCTAACTTTAATGGCTGCAGAGTTTAATGGCTGTCAAAAGCTCAGGAGGCCTGGTTGAATAAGAGCCAAGCAGTACTCAGAGGAACTGTCAGATTCTGAAACTGCAAACGGAGGAGCAGCTCTGTGCCGTGTAATGGAGTGCCATGCTACTGGAAATAGCACACCGTACTCATTTAGAGAGAGTGGCATTCAACTGCCTGGATGATGTTTGGAGGTTTTGGGCAGGCTAAGCCCCCAATGTCATGTTACCCATCCCGTACACACCCGGATGACAGCTATAACCCAGCAAAAAAAAGAAGAGAAAATATTAATAGCCACTGGTTAATTCTGAATATCACTTAATATGGGATAGGGAGATTACGGTGCAAAAGGGAATTATAGGGTTCTGGTTGGAAATTATTCAAGAGGCGCTTCCACAGCAAATTCCTTCCTCTGTTCGCAGTAGTTTTGGATGTGTTTTTTTTTCAAGTTAGAAACGTCTCACTTTTTATGTTACTGTTTATTTCGTTTTGCATGAGAATTATATGTAGCAGGGTGATCCTTTGATCCTTGGGCATAAGGTGTGTTGGGGTTGTGCTTTCTCTCACAAACTGGCTTTGGGGAAGGATGGATGATGGGGAGTTGACTTGGCTATGGAAACTAGATGGTTAATTAGAGGGTGGACTGGAGGCTTGAACAATTGTCAGGCTTAAAACTTCTAGCCATGCAATAGAAATGCAACTATGGCCTGCAGATAAAATAAATTAACTGTACAACAGGGTTATTTGCTATTACACATTCCCAGAAATTTGACTTTCAAAAGAACATTCTAGAAATTGTTTCATCACTTGAGTTTTTCTTCTGTTGTCCTATTCTTTTACCCTTCATATGGTTGGGGATGGCTGGCATGAGAAAATAAAGTGTTCCGAGATGCTTTTGAATGCCAACATGCATCAGTTTGAACAGGCACATAGCTGCAGGCAAAGACTCAAGCTAGAAAAATCTATGCCAATTAAGATTTTGAGCGTTTCAGAAAAAGCCTGTTGCATAAGAATATCTTCAACAGAATTCTGGCATATCAATACCATATTCTGTCCACATTTTTCTTCTAAGGTAACACATTATTCCATGTGTAAACCTTGGCATGTGCAGGTGTGATGAATATATTCAACAATGTATACAAATGTATTTAAAAAAACGCACTGCATTTCCCACTCTTTTGAAGAATATTGCTGCCACCCTCCATCTGCTGTTACTACTATCACAACAAGCCAATGGAGGTCAGCAACTTGTTCCTTCAATACCTGGTGTCTCGCTGGAGTTGTCCTTGTGCTCAAACAGCATGTTCACTACTTAAGAGCAAAGGCGACAAGAAATTTACACAGCGAGTATTCTCAAAGCCCCTGCATGGTAGTCTTTTAAGCCTTGTTTTGGATTTACGTGTATATCACAAGTGTGACGCTGTCTTGACTCCCCATGTAAAACAAGCGGGACTTGTTAATAGCACAAGGCACAACATGCACAGAAGGTTCACTTGATCCGTGTTTGATGTGACACTAGCCGTCACAGTTAATCGCCTACTACCCACTCTGTTCCCTTCCACCACAGTTGTGAAAGCACGGTGCACAGAGTGTCACGGGCCACAGGAATGGGGCTGACACACAACACAGCAAGAAAATATGGTGTATGTGTTCGGTTTTCCTTGGTATAGTATCCTCGGTCACCACATAAGATTAAAGGCACACAGCTGAGGCTCTTTCAGACCACATTCATGTCAGACAATTATGGCATCATGGTTTTGATCATACTCATGTAACTGCTACATAACTAGGGGAATCAATGAATAGGATACTAAGCAGCTTTACAACTATTTATACTCTATGGTACAATTATTAACCCAAGATTGACTGCAATGGTTCATGGTACAGAGTTCGGATATGAAACACTTAAACAGTTCTTCCCTCAGGTTTTCATACTCCAGGGGAATGTTAACCTTTGGCTGTAGATGTGATTTTGGGGTGTGCGTGGAGCACTACTCTACCCCACAGGGGAAATGGCTCCATATGGATAATATCCATTACCAAGCCACATGCAAGGCAATTTATGTTCATGAAATCAATGTTTTATATTGGTAATATATTTAAACAATTTCTTGATTAGACCTTGACTTTGATGCGAAATTCACTTGGGGGAATTGTACAAATTTTAAATGAAACTGAATTAAAAGCAGTGCAGAATGGTTAGACTCTCACTCAGCAGAAACTGACAGTACAATTATCATAATACAACTTTGGCTGTGCAGATTCTGTTGCATTAAGCTGTCAAATTATTACTTTTGTTTTGTGATAAATCCCTTTTTTTAATGTAAAAAATGGTTTTCCTAAAATAACTGGTACATTGTAAACTTTTCACAGAAAGAGCAAGCAGAAAAAGCACCATTTGGGCTTACATTTACATTTAAAAAGTTGTTATTTTTGACATTTGGAACAATACCACTGGCATGTTAAACCATTTTGGGGAAACAAAAACAATCCTTTCTAACTATACCACCAGGGTAGCACCAAATGGTGATCTCTCCCAAATGTATTGGGTTTTTGTTATTGCATTACATATGTGAGCAGAAGTGTGTCTGCAATCCATCCTAAGTGCACAACTGTTGACTTTTTAAATGGTTGATCTTAAATCTGATAGCCATTTGGTGAGAGCTACAGAAAGGGAGTGCCAGGGGCGACGGCAGGCAGGCAGGCAGCAGGGACAGGAGAATCTCAAGAGGGAGAGACCACTTACCAGGCCTGGAGGGAGGGGGACTGAGGGAGAAGGGCTGGAGGGGGAGACAGGGGCAGAGTGGGCCAGGCAGAGTTTGGATGCCAGTCTGCTAACGCAATTTATTTGACCATAGGTTCACTTTGAAACTCCACAGAGGATTATCTACAGACATGAATTGTGCGTTGGCTCTTGGCTGACCGACCCTGTTTAACCACGTTATTACTGTGGTGACAAGTTCACAGACTGCGATACATCAGGATAGGCTTGTACAGCAGTTTTAACATACAGTTTCATTATTGAATGTTGGGATAGAAATAAATAAATAAATGAATAGATAAACATAACATCCTTGATAATGTCATAAATGTATTGACTAGTCAGATCCGGATAGAGTAACAGTAATCTGATGCACAACACCATGCCATGCATAATTCAACAGAACCAATGTATCTGTATAACATCAACGCTCATATGTCAACAGATGTGAGTAAAAGTGATTCATATCTTTGTTAAAACCCCAGCAAATTACACTTTAAGTGGCACCTCATCTCCCCAACTGTTGGTGAGACAATGTGGGTTGAAAAGAAAAGAGGTTGTTTTTGTCCCTGGGGGGGAGGGGGGTTGGTGGACTCCTGAACCTGTAAAGTTGGACCCCCATAATGCAGCAGTAGTTTGTGTCTGAGAGGATGAGGACAGCGAATGTTCTTTTTCACTGACTTCCCTCTCTCCCATCTTTCATCATGAGAACTGTAAATACCACTGGGATCTCTAGATGGAATGTTAAAATGTGAGGGTGATAGAGCTGTCTCCGTACAAGTCTCCTAATTGCCGAGTTCTCCACCCAGACGACATAAAACAGGCACAATCTGTGTCTAATGGATGGACTTACATACAGTACGCTGTATGATCACAACTGGAGCTTGGTTAGCCAGGTTGAAGTAAAGGTGGCTCTGTGGCTTCATGTTCTGTGGCTTCATGTTCTGTGCCATTGTCACGGATTCAGCCGAGGCTGCTCCTCCTCCTTGCTCGGGCAGGCTTCGGCGTTCGTCGTCCCCGGAGTACTAGCTGCTGCCGATCGATGTTTCGGTGTTTGTCTTGTTTGGTCTATATTGTTTACACCTGTTTCCCATTATGTTTAATTGTGTTCCCTTTATAACCCTCTGTTTCTCATTGTGTATTGTGCGTAATTATTTTGGTCTTTGCGGCAGTTGCCCATGTGTGCGGGTCTTATTATTTCCTCGCTGTTTGAGGTTGCCTGTGTACTTTGTATTTTGCACTGCATCCAGTAAAGTTTCTGCCAGTAGCTCGGTGTCCTGCTCTTGACTTCGCCTACCGCATACACGTCGCTGTGACAGCCATCCCATCCCATGGTTCATTTATTTATTATGTTTATTTGAAAAGGGACAATGCACAACCAGATTTAGATAACAGTTTGAGATAATAAACAGCAAAATATGTATATATATATATACAGTCAGGTCCAAAATTATTGCCACCCTTGATAAATATGATAAAATCAATAATACAAATTCTGAGCTACATTATATGCTCTAAAAAAAATGGGAACATTATATTATTTTATACTAATACAATTGCAAAGAGAAAGATTTTGTTTAACAAGTAATAAAAAATAAAATAAAATCTGGGTCAAAATGATTGGAACCCCTGTTTTCAATACTCCAGCACCCTCTCCTTGCGAGGATAACGACACTGAGCCTTTTTCTAAAATGTTTTATGAAATTGGAGAACACATTGGGAGGGATAATAATATAATATGCCATTTAGCAGACGCTTTTATCCAAAGCGACTTACAGTCATGTGCGCATACATTTTTACATATGGGTGGTCCCAGGGATCGAACCCACTACCCTGGCGTTACAAGCGCCATGCTCTACCAATTCAGCTACATCTTAGACCATTCCTCCATACAGAATTTTTCCAGATCCTTGATATCCTTCGTCTGCGCTTATGGACTGTCCTCTTCAATTAAAACCACATGTTTTCAATGGGGTTGAAATCCAGAGACTGAGATGGCCATTGCAAAATGTTGATTTTGTGGTCAATTAATTAACTATTTCTTTGTGGATTTTGATGTGTGATTGGCGTTTATTGTCTTGCTGGAAGATCCACTTGCAAATGGCATGGACAAAATTATTGGCACCCCGGAGCAAGTACTTGTTTGCACAGCCTTTTTAACGAAGATAACTCCCGACAAATGCTTATTTTAGCCATCAATGAGCTTACTGCACCTTTCTACTGGCAATTTGTCCCACTTTTCAACAGCAAATTGCTCTAATTCTTCAATGTTTTAGGGGTGCCCTCCACCAACTGCTGTTATCTGCTCCCGCCATAGGTTATGAATGTGATTCAGATCTTAACTCATCACTGGCCTCTCCAGAATAGTCCAGCGCTTCTTCTTATACCATTCCAGGGTGCATTTGATGTGTGTTTGGGGTTGTTGTCCTGCTGGAAGACCAACAACCTTCATTCTTTAGAGTATAAGACGTTGGGGGAGGAGGGGTGCTAAGCTGACATATGGAATTGTTTTAAGATAGTCATACTGCAATTTCTGCGGCTGGTAACTCTAATGAACTTATCCTCTGCATCAGAGTTAACTCTGGGTCTTCTATTCCTGTGGTGGTCCTCATGAGAGCCAGTTTCATCATAGCGCTTGATGGGTTTTGCGACTGCACTTGAAGAAACGTTCAAAGTTCTTGAAATTTTCCGTATTGACTGACCTTCATGTCTTAAAGTAATGATGGACTGTCATTTCTCTTTGCTTATTTGAGCTGTTCTTTCCATAATATGGACTTGGTCTTTTACCAAATAGGGCTATCTTCTATATACAATGTAGAAAATAGTAAAGATAAAGAAAAACCCTGGACCCAGTTTTTGGACACTGGGTTGAACATTGCACTCCAAAAAACCTTGATAATCTTCTGATTTCATGATGTTTTACACACGTTGTAGCTAGGGTGTTATTTTTATTGAATGCTTCATTTGGTTCATTTGATTCAATATTAATTTCCCACAATGATTTGATCAGAATATAACTTAAATTCCATTTAGCTGCTGTTTTTGTTGTAGTTCTTAAGTCTAAAGATCAAAGCAAATTATCCCAATTCTAGTACAGTGAAGCTTTCATTCAATTGTCCCTCCCTGTTGCACACAACAAGCTTCCAAGGGGATTTATGGCTGATTTAAGATGAAATCGTCAACCCTGTTACTTTATTTGGCACTTACTATAGTCATTCATTTATTTAACCTCTTGAGATGGGAAAACATGTTATTTTTATTAAGTAGAACATGCGCTTTTTATGACAGAATGTTAAAATTAAGTGAAATCATACGTTTTTTTCACCAACTTACGAATTGGTGGAATGAACCAGGGTCTAAAAATAATTAGTAATTGTGTGAATTTGAAGCTGAGGGTGAAGGATACAGGAAGACCCACAACCCCATAGTCTTTCTTACCGGCTGCTTCTCCTTTTCATATACAGAGAGGCTGAGGGTCCGAATTCTCTGGAAGTCTCTTCCCAATAGCTAAAGGTCCGAAGCCTGTACTTTACGCACAGTCTCTGCTCTACTCATTCGGCTGCCCAGAGAACAGGCTACTCGGGCGAAATTCAGTGATGAATGGAGAATGGTGCTCTTTTAAAATAAAGGTAGATCAAAGCTGTATCAATTTCTGCAATATCACATAATGATACTATTTTACATAACAGAACCGGATATAATAGCATAGTATAATGTTACTGCAAGACAAAAAAGGCAAAAGGCAAAATATGTGCTTTGATTTAAACAAAACATAGGTATGCTACAGTTTGTTAACAACATCTGCTCTAAAATTCACTCACTGTACATAATTAAAAACAACACTGTTCTTCGAAACAACACTGTACATAGCTGAAGAAGATCTAAATGCATCTTCCCATGAAACTGATTGAGATCAAATGGTTGCATGCAGATGCTGCATGGACATTTCACTGGTAAAACGTATCATTATCATGACGGGAGAGTGACCACAAAAATGTTTGCGTAAAGTAGAGGTAAAGGAACACATGCGCATACGGATCCTTAGCTCTGGGTAACAGGGTTCCAGGGGGGCGGAACTGAGGCAGAACGGGGCGGTTACCTTCGGATCCGCAGCCTAGGCCTTTCAGATAACAACTGTCTCGGCCAATGGTATCACACTGTCGATCCACTATTAACCTCTGATTCTGTTTCCTGAGCCACCATCTAGACACTGAATATGAGCTGAATAGGAAGGCAGACAGAGAGAGACACACACAGAGACTCAGAAAGAGAGAGAGACCAACAGAGACAGAAAGAGATGCCACTGATTACTGTAAATTGGGCTCTTGACATTGAAGGAAACACATTTGTTTACGATAAATAATTATAATATAAAGGAACCTATTCATACCCAGATGTCGTTATCTTGAAATGACTAAATCCAAGCTTTCCCTCGCACAATTTTTTCTGTATTTTCTCTGTGAAATTACAAAAATATGATTGACCAATAAATGACCATTCAAAGGAGAACAAAAGCTTTAATTGTCTTATGGTCTAGAATGTTAAAAAATATATGTTTTTATCTCTTACACATTCTGATGTCTTGTAAAGCAGTGTGTTGATAATGTAGAAGGCAAGCACAGGCAATTTCATCAACCTTTCATTTTCTCTTGGACAGTAAAATGTTTAATTAATTGATGCAAACAGAACTGAATGTCGCCCTGGCTGAAAATGTTAAAAATTCTAGGTAGCTTTGTTCACAATATTTTATATAATTTATATATATGACCTCCCGAGTGGCGCAGTGGTCTAAGCCACTGCGTCGCAGTGCTAGCTGTGCCTCTAGAGATCCTGGTTCGAATCCAGGCTCTGTCGTAGCCGGCCGTGACCGGGAGACCCATGGGGCGGCGCACAATTGGCCCAGCGTCGTCCAGGGTAGGGGAGGTAATAGCTGGCAGGGATGTAGCTTAGTTGGTAGAGCATGGCGTTTGCAATGCCAGGGTTGTGGGTTCAATTCCCACGGGGGGCCAGCATGAAAAAATTAAAATAATGTATGCACTCACTAACTGTAAGTCGCTCTGGATAAGAGCATCTGCTAAATCACTAAAATGTAAATAAATATTTATATATTCATGCAGCAGCATGAAATCTCAGTTATGTACATGATCTTCCCATTACAGTTGTGAAGCAGCCTAAAATCACAGTATTCATGAAGTGACACAAAAAACGGCTTCATGCCACACTGTATGTCTGATCTTTCGATAAAATGTGTTTATACAGTAAAGATCTTTATATTCTCCTTAGACGTGCAGTTGAACTTTCATCTCCAAGCTTCTAAATCCTTATACCCCATTTCTCTCCATCTTGACAATCTTCTATTGTTTCTCCTCAAACGATTGAACCAATTCATTATGATGATTTTAATCCTTTGTGGTAGAAAGTCCCTGATGACTTAATACCGGGTTGATTGCTTGTGCCTTTCTAAAGTCTGAATGGGCCCTATTCCCATCACATGACTCATTGAGTAATGTAAAAACGTAATTCTAGCGGACATTATGTGTTGAGTAACTTGTGTAATTGGCTACGTGAGTGAAATAACTTAACACAATATGTGTGTTACTGCCTCTCACTGTGGGGGTGGGAGATTTCCAACGTAGAAGATAGAAGTCAACCCATAATGTCTGATGATGTTACCCTTTAATTTGTCCATGAAAACAGTTAATTAAACTGTCATACATCCAAGAGTGCAATGTAAGTCCATTTACAGTATCTCCTAAGACCGAAGTTTGGGGATAACCAAAAGAGCTTGGTGTGAAATGTAAATCCATTGATTATAGTCACTCCGGTTGGCGCGACTATAGTATGCATTGGTTGAAGCTCAATGTTAAATTCAAATCTCCCTACTGTCATATCTAAGCCAATATGACACCAATGTCGAAGAACATTCACAAATCAACTTGATTGGAGGTACACAACACATTCCCGCCTCTCGTCATCATCCGTCCGGCCGTTACTGAGATCCACTATACCGGATTTTTCATTAGGGTCATTAGCATTAGGGTCGTCAGACAATATTTTGCCCAAATCTAGATCAAATTCTAGACGTCGGATTAAAACGAGGCTACAGCGTCAATAAGGTGACCATTAGACGTAGATCCATTTGGACTGTAAAAGTTAGTAGGTGCAACAGTTTTGATTGAATTCACAATTTACCGCTCTCACGTGCATATTCCTGCCCAATATAAACAAACAATGTGCTACCTTTTTGTAGCATTTCTGACAATGCTAAGATATTTTCAGCCGAATCTCAAAGTTCTAAAACCGGGTGCAACTCGGCTGCTGCGCAACAGTAGCAGCTAGCTAGTAGAAGGCTAGCAGCTGTAGCTAGCTAGCTAACACCTGTTAGATGGGAAGTAAAAGGAAGGTACAGTGAGGGAAAAAAGTATTTGATCCCCTGCTGATTTTGAACGTTTGCCCACTGACAAATAAATTATCAGTCTATAATTTTAATAGTAGGTTTAGACAGAATAACAACAACAAAATCCAGAAAAACGCATGTCAAAAATGTTATGAATTTATTTGCATTTTAGGAGCACACTCTTAAAGGGAGTGCTCCTAATCTCAGTTTGTTACCTGTATAAAAGACACCTGTCCACAGAAGCAATCAATCAATCAGATTCCAAACTCTCCACCATGGCCAAGACACAAGAGCTCTCCAAGGATGTCAGGGACAAGATTGTAGACCTACACAAGGCTGGAATGGGCTACAAGACCATCACCAAGCAGCTTGGTGAGAAGGTGACAACAGTTGGTGCGATTATTCGCAAATTGGAAGAAACACAAAATAACTGTCAATCTCCCTCGGCCTGGGGCTCCATGCAAGATCTCACCTCGTGGAGTTGCAATGATCATGAGAACGGTGAGGAATCAGCCCAGAACTACACGGGAGGATCTTGTCAATGATCTCAAGGCAGCTGGGACCATAGTCACCAAGAAAACAATTGGTAACACACTACGCCGTGAAGGACTGAAATCCTGCAGCGCCCGCAAGGTCCACCTGCTCATGAAAGCACATATACAGGCCCGTCTGAAGTTTGCCAATGAACATCTGAATGATTCAGAGGAGAACTGGGTGAAAGTGTTGTGGTCAGATGAGACCAAAATCGAGCTCTTTGGCATCAACTCAACTCGCCGTGTTTGGAGGAGGAGGAATGCTGCCTATGACCCCAAGAACACCATCCCCACCGTCAAACATGGAGGTGTAAACATTATGCTTTGGGGGTGTTTTCTGCTAAGGGGACAGGACAACTTCACCGCATCAAAAGGACGATGGACCGTGCCATGTACCGTCAAATCTTGGGTGAGAACCTCCTTCCCTCAGCCATGGCATTGAAAATGGGTCGGGGATGGGTATTCCAGCATGACAATGACCCAAAACACGCGGCCAAGGCAACAAAGGAGTGGCTCAAGAAGGAGCACATTAAGGTCCTGGAGTGGCCTAGCCGGTCTCCAGACCTTAATCCCAAAGAAAATCTGGGGAGGGAGCTGAAAGTTCGACTTGCCAAACGTCAGACTCGAAAACGTTTTGTTCGTCTTAAATAAGCATGCCCCATTCAAAAAATGCAGAACTAAGAACAGATATAGCCCCTGGTTCACCCCAGAATTGACTGCCCTTGACCAGCACAAAAACATCCTGCAACTTTTCAGGGAAGTCAGGAATCAATATACACAATCAGTTAGGAAAGCAAAGGTTAACTTTTGTCATACAGAAATTTGCGTCCTGTAGCACTAACTCCAAAAAGTTTTGGGACACTGTAAAGTCCATGGAGAATAAGAGCACCTCCTCCCAGCTGCCCACTGCACTGCGGCTAGGAAAAACTGTTTCTACCGATAAATCTACGATAATCGAACATTTCAACAAGCATTTTGCTACGGCTGGCCATGCTTTCCACCTGGCTACCCCTACCCCGGCCACCAGCTCTGCACCCCCCGCTTCTCCTTCACCCAAATTCAGATAGCTGATGTTCTGAAAGAGCTGCAAAATCTGGACCCCTACAAATCAGCTGGGCTAGACAATCTGGACCCTTTCTTTCTAAAATTAGCAGCCGAAATTGTCGCAACCCCTATCATCAGCCTGTTCAACCTCTCTTTCTTATCGTCTGAGATCCCCAGAGATTGGAAAGCTGCTGCGGTCATCCCCCTCTTCAAAGGGGGTGACACTCTAGATCCAAACTGTTACAGACCTATATCCATCCTGCCCTGCCTTTCGAAAGTATTTGAAAGCCAAGTTAACAAACAGATCACCGACCCTTTAGAATCCCACCGTACCTTCTCCGCTATGCAATCTGGTTTGCGAACTGGTCATGGGTGTACCTCAGCCACGCTCAAGGTCCTAAACGATATAATAACCGCGATCGATAAAAGACAGTACTGTGCAGCCGTCTTCATTGACCTGGCCAAGGCTTTTGACTCTGTCAATCACTGCATTCTTATTGGCAGACTAAATTGCCTTGGTTTCTCAAATGACTGCCTTGCCTGGTTCACCAACTACTTCTCAGATAGAGTTCAATGTATCAAATCGGAGGGCCTGTTGTCTGGACCTCTGGCAGTCTCTATGGGGGTGCCACAGGGTTCAATTCTCGGGCCGACTCTATTCTCTGTGTATATCAATGATGTCGCTCTTGCTGCTGGTGACTCACAGATCCACCTCTACGCAGACGACACCATATTGTATACATCTGGCCCTTCATCGGACACTGTGTTAACAAACCTCCAAACGAGCTTCAATGCCATACAACACTCCTTCCGTGGCCTCCAACTGCTCTTAAACGCTAGTAAAACTAAATGAATGCTCTTCAATCGAACACTGCTTGCACCCGCCTGCCCGACTAGAATCACTACTCTCGGCGGCTCTGACTTAGAAAATGTGGACAACTACAAATAGCTAGGTGTCTGGTTAGACTGTAAACTCTCCTTCCAGACTCACATTAAGCATCTCCAATCCAAAGTTAAATCTAGAATCAGCTTCCTATTTCGCAACAAAGCCTCCTTCACTCACTGCTAAACATGCCCTCGTAAAACTGACTATCCTACCGATCCTTGACTTCGGCGATGTCATTTACAAAATAGCTTCCAGCACTCTACTCAGCAAATTGGATGTAGCCTATCACAGTGCCATCCATTTTGTCACCAAAGCCCCATATACTACCCACCATTGTGACCTGTACGCTCTCGTTGGTTGGCCCTCACTACATATTCGTCGACAAACCCACTGGCTCCAGGTCATCTATAAATCCCTTCTAGGCAAATCCCCTCCTTATCTTAGCTCATTGGTCACCATAGCAACACCCACCCGTAGAATGCGTTCCAGCAGGTATATCTCACTGGTCATCCCCAAAGCCAACACCTCCTTTGGTCGCCATTCCTTCCAGTTCTCTGCTGCAAATGACTAGAACGAACTGCAAAAATCTCTGAAGCTGGAGACACTTATCTCCCTCACTAATTTTAAGCATCAGTTGTCAGAGCAGCTTACCGATCACTGCACCTGTACACAGCCCATCTGTAATTAGCCAACCCTACTACCTCATCCCCATATTGTTATTTACATTGTTATTTATTTTGCTCATTTGCACCCCAGTAACTCTATTTGCACATCATCTTCTGCAAATCTATCACTCGAGTGTTAATACTAAATTATAATTGTAATTATTTCGCACTATGGCCTATTTATTGCCTTACCTCCATAACTTACTACATTTGCACACACTGTATATAGATTTTCTATTGTGTTATTGACTGTAACTTTTGTTTATTCCATATGTAACTCTGTGTTGTTGTTTTTTCCACACTGCTTTGCTTTATCTTGGCCAGGTCACAGTTGTAAATGAGAACTTGTTCTCAACTGGCTTACCTGGTTAAATAAAGGTGAAATAAAATAAATACAATACAAAATAGTGTCAAGTTGACATATCTATAACAGGGTTCGTAACGTTACGGTTAGCATCACCGCCCTGGGAGTTGAAGGTCCTGGGTTCACCTACTGGAGGAGATATTTTGACCATTCTCTTTCGTGTATTGTTTTTGACACCCCCCTCACTTTCCCGACACACCGGTGCGCACATGCACGCACGGTGTCTGCTTATTTTAATATATTAGGTGTCTCTTAAAAGAGCCTTTGGGTTCATTGTGCATCGTTGAGTGGCAAAGGACAGGGAGTGTGATGTGTACTACTTCTAGTGCGCGCGTCTTGCCACTACGGATGAGAACGGTGGAGAGACCTGCTCTTAAACTCTCAAGGAAGATGTTGTTGCCCTCATCCATCAGATGCACGTCATCCCTACAATACAAATGCACGCGATAAGTTGCACAGGTTGTAAAAGTTTTCCTTTTCAGGCGCCACTTTCTGTCATTTGAGAAGCTAACAAAAATGTGTCAAGCTAGCCCACGTGGCGCTGACAAACGACTTACGCTTATTCATATGCACACAGTACATCGCACACTATCAGTAGCACTTATGTATGTTCTGTTCCAAATCTGTGAATACTCCCATCTGTTTTTATAGTCATACTGCCATTTATAAATGTGGGAATGTGTACTCTTTTACTGGAGTTGGACAGCTGTGTACAGCATTACTAAGAACATTTGAGCACCTATCCAATGTCAAATTTGTAAATTTGTATTCTTAAAAGTGTTTTGTACTTGTCTAATGACTTTGTATTTTACAGGTGTTTCTCAGCAGTTTGTCATTTGTCACAATGTTTGTATCAGGAGTTACCAAAATTGCTATTGACGAGCCACAGGGTTATGCAGGCTTTTTTGTTCAAGCCCAGTGCTACCACACCTGATTCTACTACTCAGCTGGTCATCGTGACCTTGAATAGTAGAATCAGGTCTGGTAGAATTGGGCTTGAATAAGAAAGCCTGCATAACCCTGTAGCTCTTCAAGATCAATTGTGGCCATCCCTGAACTGTATGTACAAAGTTTACTATGTCTGATGAAGATAAGTTTGATTGTAAATTGTATATTTTGTAATAACTCACTCTTATTTACAGGTAATGTAGTACTAAGCCTTTCTTCAGTAAACTTTAAAGTACATTTTCATGTAAATACTTCAAGGGGAATTTGATGATGGCTCTGCCAAGGCATATAGTCATTACTATACTAACAACATTACGTTTTTGTCATAAACATCAACATTATCCAAACCACAATCTAGAATGAACGTATTTTCATTTCACTGGTACAATCGGGATGTTTCGACTTCCTGTGAATTCATCTGCTCATAATAAACCACAAAGTCCAGCATTCATAGCGAATGCAGATACCGCCCCGCTAGGTAGATGGGGCGTGGCCACAAACTTGGTTCATGGCATTGTTTACTTCGAACGACCAACACACAGTAATTTCAGAACTTCTCTAGGTATTTTTTTTTTTACGAACGTTTGTCATCATACCTGCGCAAATTACAAACAAGTGTGAGAATGAGTTCTCTTTCATCGTTCTACCTACCAGAGATTTACCCCGATGCTGCCAGTGGTTTGCAGCTATCAAAAATGATGCTTACGGTGACCAAAGATTATTTCGGAGGGATTTTCAGGCTGAACGGATGGGGAATAAAGATTGCGCAGGAGGGGATGGTTGCCGTTTTATGGACTCTTAACCAACCGTGCTATTTTGTAACATATTTTTTACATAATGTTGCTACTACCATCTCTTATGACCGAAAAGAGCTTCTGGACATCAGAAGAGCGATTACTCATCTTGAACTGGACAAATAATTTTTCTTTAATGAGTCGGACGAGAGGAATTTGCTCCAGACACCCGACAGGGCCCTCATCCACGTCATTCGCAGTAGAAAGAAAATGAGATATCGGGGAAGGAGATCGGGGTGCTTGGTAAGGAGCCGGCGACTAGTGGCTAATCTGCCTTTGCCATCGATACTATTCGCCAATTGACAATCACTTGATAATAAAGTGGACGAACTACAGGCAAGAATATCCTACCAATGGGACATAAAAAACTGTAATATCTTATGTTTCACCGAGTCGTGGCTGAACGAAGACATGAATAACATACAGCTGGTGTGTTATACACTGTATCGGCAGGATAGAACGGCAGCCTCTGGTAAGACAAGAGGTGGCGGTCTATGTATATTTGTAAACAACAGCTGGTGCACAATATCTCCATCGTCAAATTTGTGTTGATGAGTGGAATCACTTGAAGCCATTGTGGTTTGGTCAGTTCTTTCAGTTTTGTCTGAAGGATTGGGTTGGCAAATGGTGGTCACACCAGATACTGACTGGTTTTCTGATCCACACCCCTACTTTTCTTTAAAAGGTACACTATATATAAAAAAGTATGTGGACACCCCTTAAAATTAGTAGATTTGGCCATTTCTGCCACACCAGTTGCTGACAGTTGTATAAACTCGAGCACACAGCCATGCAATCTCCATAGACAAACATTGGGAGTAGAATGGCCTTACTGGAGAGCTCAGTGACTTTCAACGTGGCACCGTCATAGGATGCCACCTTTCCAACAAGTCAGTTTGTCAAATGTCTGCCCTGCTAGAGCTGCCCCGGTCAACTGTAAGTGCTGTTACTGTGAATTGGAAACGTCTAGGAGCAACAACAGCTCAGCCGCGAAGTGGTAGGCCACAAAACTCACAGAATGGAACTGCCAAGTGCTGGAGCGCGTAAAAAACATATGTCCTCAGTTGCAACACTCACTACCGAGTTCCAACGTCAGCACAAGAACTGTTCGTCGGGAGCTTCATGAAATGGGTTTCCTTGGCCGAGTAGCCGTACACAAGCCTAAGATCACCATGTGCAATGCCAAGCATAGGCTGGAGCGGTGTAAAGATTGCCGCCATTGGACTCTGGAGCAGTGGAAACGCGTTCTCTGGAGTGATGAATCACGCTTCACCATCTGGCAGACCGACAGTCCGACGGACGAATCTGGGTTTGGAGGATGCCAGGAGAACGCTACCTGCCCAAATGCATAGTGCCAACTGTAAAGTTGGAGGAGGAGGAACAATGGTCTCGGGCTGTTTTTCATGGTTCGGGCTAGGCCCCTTGACAGTGCATGTCAGAGCAAAAAACCAAGCCATGAGGTCGAAGGTACCAAACCATTTCTGCAGCATTGAAGGTCCCCAAGAACACAGTGGCCTCCATCATTCTTAAATGGAAGACGTTTCGAACCACCAAGACTCTTCCTAGAGCTAGCCACCTGTCCAAACTGAGCAATCGGGGTAGAAGGGCCTTGGTCAGAGAGGTGTCCAAGAACCCGATGGTCACTCTGACAGAGTTCTAGAGTTCCTCTGTGGAGATGGCAGAACCATCCAGAAGGACAACCATCTCTGCAGCACTCCACCAATCAGGCCTTTATGGTAGAGTGGCCAGACAGAAGCCACTCCTCAGTAATAGGCACATGACCGCCCACTTGGAGTTTGCCAAAAGGCACCTAAAGACTCTCGGACCATGAGAAACAAGATTCTCTGGTCTGATGAAACAAAGATTGAACTCTTTAGCCTGAATGCCAAGCGTCACGTCTGGAGGAAACCTGGCACCATCCCTACGGTGAAGCATGGTTGTGGCAGCATCATGCTGTGGGGATGTTTTTCTGCGGCAGCGACTGGGAGACTAGTCAGGATCGAGGCAAATATTAACTGAGCATAGTACAGAGAGATCCTTGATGAAAACCTGCTCCAGAGCGCTCAGAACATCAGACTGGGGTGACAGTTCACCTTCCAACAGGACAACGACCCTAAGCACACAGTCAAGACAACGTAGGAGTGGCTTCGGGACAAGTCTCTGAATGTCCTTGAGTGGTCCAGCCAGAGCCCGGACTTGAACACATTCTAACATCTCTGGAGAGACCTGAAAATAGCTCTGCAACAACGCTCCCCATCCAACCTGACGGAGCTTGAGAGGATCTGCAGAGAATAATAATAATAATAATATGCCATTTAGCAGACGCTTTTATCCAAAGCGACTTAGTCATGCGCGCATACATTTTTAGGTATGGGTGGTCCCGGGGATCGAACCCACTACCCTGGCATTACAAGCGCCATGCTCTACCAATTGAGCTACAGAGGAATGGGAGAAACTCCCCAAATACAGGTGTGCCAAGCTTGTAGCGTCATACCCAAAAAGACTTGATGCTGTAAGGTTGGATGGTAGAAAAAATTCTGAACATGACACGCTGTATTTTGTGTGTTTTTCTGAAGTGATTATCTAGGGTTACTCTCACTATCAGAATGTAGGTCTACATTCCACATGTTTTCTGTTAAAAGTGAGGTCCACACTGTACACATTAGGTGAAAATTGAGCCTACAAAAACCATTCAAGCAAAAACACATTCACTGAGTTTGACAGAGTGATGTCATTACTTCGATCTTACACACCACTCACATACTGAATGGATTGTTTAAGTTTTAATTGAAAAGCTTTTAAATCATTGTTTTACTTGCTACAGGGATTAAAGGATCTAGTTGATCACAGAGATATGGTTTCAGAGTTCCCTGTTACCCCATTCCCGTTGTTTCCACTTGGGCTTCGCAGTAGATTTCCCCACCAGCCAGCATCATTAATAATCACCTAGTATCCTATGTGTAATTACACAAGTACCTTGTCACTTACCCTAATCCCGCTGAGCCAACAGCTGGGTAGAGCACTGCCTAAACACAGCCCTTATGTGGGATAGCCATACAGGCCAGACATGAGTTTGGTGCCAGGAAATGGTATTGCATATGGGAGCGTGGATTAACTCTAAAAACACACTCTAATCCCCCCAAATGAATATTTCTCTCCACACTAAGAGGAAATGGTTGATGGTTTTGGGGAGAGTGCACAGAAGTGTGAGTTATCTAAATAAAACATTGTATATTATTTTAGTTGAATGTCTGAAGTAATCAGCTGACTAGGACTGAAAAAATAATAGAAGTGGGTGGGTTTTAGTTCTAAGTGAAAGTGTTTCCGAGCATAAGTCTCCAATATACTGTAGGTCTCGAACATATTGACCCATACTGTTTTTACTTTAGGCTACACGGCAGAGGTATTATGGTAGGAATTTTCTGACAATGTGATGCACAGTTATTGAGTAATGACAAAAAAACAAGCAAGCCAAACCAAGCATTTGGGTTAATACAATTCAGCTAAGATATTGTTCACATTTCCATCATTATGTGAAACATACCTCTTGCCCTTTCAATCTTCCCCTATCAAGGTATAAATCACCCAGGACAGTCAGGTTCAAATGAAATATGAGGGTTGTCAGAGGGACCAGGGGTTTGTGCCAGTCCTAATCACCCTCTGAGGGATGGAATAGATGACGCTGTCATCCAGATCGAGACGACCTGTCAAATGTCACCCTTTAACACAGAGACACACCTACACTGCGCTGCACTCAGTTTACATCAGTACCTTCTTAGTAACACACTGTATCTCATTAGAAACTCAAGACTTGAAGTACTGTGATGTTCACACAATACTGTACCAGAAAAAGCTCTAAGATGACCAGTTGTGAGTGATGAGTATGACTATACAGTTGAAGTCGGAAGTTTACATACACCTTAGCCAAATACATTTAAACTCTGTTTTTCACAATTCCTGACATTTAATCCTAGTAAAAATTCCATGTGTTAGGTCAGTTAGGATCGCCACTTTATTTTAAGAATGTGAAATGTCAGAATAATAGTAGAGAGAATGATGTATTTCACCTTTTATTTCTTTCATCACATTCCCAGTGGGTCAGAAGTTTACATACACTCAATTAGTATTTGGTAGCATTGGCTTTAAATTGTTTAACTTGGGTCAAACGTTTCGGGTAGCCTTCCTCAAGCTTCCCACAATAGGTTGGGTGAATTTTGGCCCATTCCTCCTGACAGAGCTGCTGTAACTGAGTCAGGTTTGTAGGCCTCCTTGCTCGCACACGCTTTTTCAGTTCTGCCCACACATTTTCTATAGGATTGAGGTCAGGGCTTTGTGATGGCCACTCCAATACCTTGACTTTGTTGTCCTTAAGCCATTTTGCCACAACTTTGGAAGTATGCTTGGGGTCATTGTCCATATTGAAGACCCATTTGCGACCAAGCTTTAACTTCCTGACTGATGTCTTGAGATGTTGCTTCAATATATCCACATAATTTTCCTTCCTCATGATGCCATCTATTTTGTGAAGTGCACCAGTCCCTCCTGCAGCAAAGCACCCCCACAGCATGATGCTGCCACCCCTGTGCTTCACGGTTGGGATGGTGTTCTTCAGCTAGCAAGCATCTCCCTTTTTCCTCCAAACATAACGATGGGCATTATGACCAAACAGTTATATTTTTGTTTAATCAGACCAGAGGATGTTTCTCTAAAAAGTACGATCTTTGTCCCCATGTGCAGTTGCAAACCGTAGTCTGCCTTTTTTATGGTGGTTTTGGAGTAGTGGCTTCTTCCTTGCTGAGCTGCCTTTCAGGTTATGGCGATATAGGACTCTTTTTACTGTGGATATAGATACTTTTGTACCTGTTTCCTCCAGCATCTTCACAAGGTCCTTTGCTGTTGTTCTTGGATTGATTTGCACTTTTCGCACCAAAGTACGTTCATCTCTAGGAGACAGAACGTGTCTCCTTCCTGAGCGGTATGATGGCTGCGTGGTCCCATGGTGTTTATACTTGCGTACTATTGTTTGAACAGATGAACGTGGTACCTTCAGGCGTTTGGAAATTGCTCCCAAGGATGAACCAGACTTGTGGAGGTCTACAGTTTCTTTTCTGAGGTCTTGGCTGATTTCTTTTGATTTTCCCATGACGTCAAGCAAAGAGGCACTGAGTTTGAAGGTAGGCCTTGAAATACATCCACAGGTACACCTCCAATTGACTCAAACTATGTCAATTAGCCTATCAGAAGCTTCTAAAGCCATTACATCATTTTCTGGAATTTTCCAAGCTGTTTAAAGGCACAGTCAACTTAGTGTATGTAAACTTCTGACCCACTGGAATTGTGATCAAATCAAATCAAATCAAATTTTATTGGCCACATGCGCCGAATACAACAGGTGCAGACATTACAGTGAAATGCTTACTTACAGCCCTTAACCAACAGTGCATTTCTTTTTAACAAAAAAAGTAAAAATAAAACAACAACAAAAAAAGTGTTGAGAAAAAAAGAGCAGAAGTAAAATAAAATAACAGTAGGGAGGCTATATATACAGGGGGGGTACCGGTGCAGAGTCAATGTGCGGGGGCACCGGCTAGTTGAGGTAGTTGAAGTAATATGTACATGTGGGTAGGGGTTAAAGTGACTATGCATAAATAATTAACAGAGTAGCAGTAGCGTAAAATGATGGGGTGGGGGGGCAGTGCAAATAGTCCGGGTAGCCATGTGGTCCTCTGTAGCTCAGCTGGTAGAGCACGGCGCTTGAAACGCCAAGGTAGTGGGTTCGATCCCCGGGACCACCCATACACAAAAATGTATGCACGCATGACTGTAAGTCGCTTTGGATAAAAGCGTCTGCTAAATGGCATATTATGATTAGCTGTTCAGGAGTCTTATGGCTTGGGGGTAGAAGCTGTTGAGAAGTCTTTTGGACCTAGACTTGGCACTCCGGTACCGCTTGCCGTGCGGTAGCAGAGAGAACAGTCTATGACTAGGGTGGCTGGAGTCGATGAGTTCCGACTTCAACTGTATGTCCGCCCCACCACCAACACAGCGGCGACATTATCTTCAATCTTCAGCAATTTCTCCCCACCTCCAGCGAGCTGTGTGCCTGCCGTGGTAGTCTTATCTTCATCTTGACCTCGCCTTTCTCTGAACCAAGCGGTGTGCTCATCAAGCCTCCAAACTTCATTTCCTAGCAGTTGTGCTGTTACCTGCTGGAGAAGTGAAACCGTTTTCAGTTATCTGAAATGCCACCATGTGGGTAGTGTACACTGGGGTCACCGTTGGTTACACCCTGATGCCCTGAACGAATCGGCGCTGCGGAGATAATAAAATCTTGTTCCTTAGGATATAGTCAGGCAGGCAGGGAGGAAAGAAGGCAAATAACACACAGGCTTTAACTGTGTTACACGTGCTAACATGACGACGGACGGGGCATGTCACGCCCTGGCTCTGGGGACTCTTAAATGTTGAGCAAGGGTGTGTAGTGTCTATGTTGTATTTTCTATGTTGTTGATCTAGATCGTGTAGATCTATGTTGGCCAGGGTGGTTCCCAATCAGAGGCAGCTGTTTCTCGTTGTCTCTGATTGGGACCATACTTAGGCAGCATGTTTGGCACTAGTCATTGTGGGATCTTGTTCCGTATAGTTTGTTTTGGTGTTAACCTAGGACTTCACGTATCGTTTGGTTTGTTGTTTTTGTTCGTGTGTGTTAAGTACGTTAATTAAATAAAATGTACGCTTACCACGCTGCGCCTTGGTCCGTCACTTCCTTGAACGATCGTGACAGGGCAATATCAAGGCCGAGACACAACAAAGACAAACGATTGCTTTAAAAGCAATATAGCTATAAGTAAGATGATCATTTGAGAAAATAAAAACAACACATTCACAGTAAAGGATATTCACTGTCATCATGCTATATCAGATAGGCAACAAATACCAGTGCTCTTCAGTGCAAGGTTGACCGTCTTTTTGCTGTTGTTGGGCAGACAGACATAACTGTCACCTGGGGAGGGGAAACACATTGCAAATGGCATTGGCTTCAATGTCTTCCTTTCCTGTTGCACCCAAGTCATGTTGATGCACAAGGTTACATTTCATTTGGTTATATTCATGACTGAGAATAAAACATGATGACTGACAACAGTATATTAACCAGTGGGTCTCTATGCTGCTATATTCTACTAGTGTCATCTTTTAGGCATTTATGCATCATTTACATTTCCTTTATAAAACTTGAATATTTTACATCAGAATTCGGAAGACGAAAAAATAGTTTGGCTAGTATACAGATGACTCTCGGGTGTGCTTCCAAAAGCACACGCAAGCTTAAGGACAAGGCATAACCTCAACAAGCAAGTGGCGGTCACACACACGAGATATCAACGGCTGGATGTTGAACCTTATTTTCTTATCCCAATGTCCTCTTCTAGTCTTTGTTCTGTCCATTCTCATCATCTTGGAATGTGAAAATCCTCCTCCAGATCCATCTGGGAAGTGAATGAGAGGAGGGGAGGGGAGCTGGAGCCTTGGGCATTGAGGCGCAATAATGCATTTGATTTATATTGCTCTTATGACAGCAGATTTATAGCAGGGGCCACTGTATAAGTGCCTGCCACTGGCAATACGTATTGAGTGGTACAGAAAATAGGGAGTATTTGATTTATTTATTAGCAATTTATTCTGTTGGGTGCGGGTGGATATAAAAAGCCCCATTAAAATTGCAACGAGATATTTCACCCTATCAATAACATCTGATTTAATCTCTCCTACATGATTTCATAAAACAATAACAAGAAACATATCTAAAGATGTGGTTTGAGATTAGTTATACCACATAATTTAACATTAAACTATATTATGGAAACATAAGATAAATATAGAAAATTATAGAACATTTTATTTTCCTTCATACACATTTATGCTCATGAATATAGAGCAAATATATAATGAGAAAATGCACACCATCCGATATCTCACAAGTGATTAATTACTGTAAACATAAAGACTTATGTGAGGTAATGAGGTGAATATAGAATGATAAACGGTGACAGCAGGATATTTGAGATGATGAGGGCCACAGGACAACAGCCTGCCATGGTGACATGGGATGCCAGGAAACCAACCCTCTGTCTCTGTCTCTGTCTCTGTCTCTGTGTGTGTGTATGCTGAAAGGAGGGGGAGAGGGAAGGTGTGTGACGCAAATGTGTTGAGACCGGCAGCAGGGCTCTCAGTTACACAGATAGCCAGTTGGTCTGAAGAAATGGACAGGTCTCGGGGGTTGATTTTCAACAGGCAGACTAACAGAGATAGGAGAGGATGGAAACGTAAAGGATTCACTTTGCCTGTGACTAATCACAGGTGGAGGCATATTGCTTACGATAGATGCTTGATTTAGTAACTTAACCCACTCATGGTACAGCAGCTTCCCATCTGGTGTTTATAGGAGTGCTTTAAAATTAGCTCTAAAACTCTTTGTCACCTCTCTCTTTAATGAAATTACTATGACTCAGAAGAACACAACTCTGTAATGAACACCTCTGACCTGGCTATCACCAAAATAGCATACCCGAAATGTGTTTCACCCCAGCTTGCTGTTCTAATTAAGTAAATAGTTACCATGTGTTTCGATTTCGGGCCTTATCTCTGAAGACCAGCTGTGAGGTGAGCACTTATCTGGACTCCCCACATCTCACAGGGAAGATAAGTGATGTAAGTTTCATTCTTGCATGTATTCAGATGTGGGATGGACCAGACAGCATGAATAACCAAGCAGTTTCCTGACACATTGTTATTGCCAAGAGGGTGGAACAGCGAGGTACATGATATCACCTTTCTGAATCCACATTGGACTCCCCCTGATACCCCCACAGAGTATTTCACTATCTCCCCTCTACACATCTCTCCTTATTCCCCCCTCCCCCCCTCTCTCTCTCGGTCTCTCTCTCTTTCAGCTTTTTAACTTGTGGTACTGCCCAAAGGCACCGCTATTTTCCTATCTCCATTTTGGTGTTGGAACAACAACAAGAAAACGCTCTAGTTGACATCTCTGTCCGTTCTAATTCCAAGGAACAAGATGCATGATATGGAAGAAAGCATCCCAAAACATCCCAATCCAAACAGAAAAAACTAAGCTAGAGTATTACAGATCAGCGTCATGACAGCTCCACTGACTGACTGAATACACAAACTTGTAAGATGGAACCGATGGTGACACGCTATGAAACATTTACTTGAGTGGAATGGTCTGGAAAAGAATGTGACACTGTGTCCAGCTGCTGCCACTGACATGGCTCTGGCTCACAGTGGCTCCAGGACCAATCTCCTCAGTCTCCAGTGATCCTGACAAGGTCTTGTGTGATCATTTAGAACACAATACAACCGCACATGTAGATAATGCATGTAAAATCATCAAGGATGACTCAAACAAGTTTGACAACTTTTTTATTAAATTAATGCCTCAAAATGTACAAACATAACATAATAGGCCTAGGTTACACAGTAGACCTAACCTACAAGGCATAATTGGGTTACAGATATAATAACAATTAATAATTTTTAAAAACTTGTATAGAGCTTTTCAAAGAACCTCAAAGCGCATAAAAAGTAAAAAAATAAATAAAGGCTAAATGATGGAGATTGAAAGTCTCAGTCGGCTTGCGATGAAGTTGGGGCAGCTTTGGCTGGAAAGTCAGTGTAAGTTCAGTGGAGGGGGCATCGATTGGACAGCCAAGCAGAAACAAAGACAGTCTGAAAAAACATGCCAGGAGCTCTTCAACAGCGCACCACACCTGCTTCTCTGAATGGTCAGTCACTCCATTCAGTCATTATTTTCTAATAATTGTGCCAACAGTTGTTGCCTTCTCACCAAGCTGCTTGCCTATTGTCCTGTATCCCATCCCAGCCTTGTGCAGGTCTACAATTTTATCCCTGATGTCCTTACACAGCTCTCTGGTCTTGGCCATTGTGGAGAGGTTGGAGTCTGTTTGATTGAGTGTGTGGACAGGTGTCTTTATACAGGTAACGAGTTCAAACAGGTGCAGTTAATACAGGTAATGAGTGGAGAACAGGAGGGCTTCTTAAAGAAAAACTAACAGGTCTGTGAGAGCCGGAATTCTTACTGGTTGGTAGGTGATCAAATACTTATGTCATGCAATAAAATGCAAATTAATTACTTAAAAATCATACAATGTGATTTTCTGGATTTTGTTTTAGATTCTGTCTCTCACAGTTGAAGTGTACCTATGATAAAAATTACAGACCTCTACATGCTTTGTAAGTAGGAAAACCTGCAAAATCGGCAGTGTATCAAATACTTGTTCTCCCCACTGTATATATATTGTTTTTTACCAAATTGTTTTATAATAAATCCCCCAAGAGGAATCATCAGTTCAGTCATTGCATACCTTAGAAAGCATTTGATAACTTGTCAGAAATGTCCAGATCAACTAGCCCATGTCAGCTAACGTTTTTATATTTAGGATTTACATTTTAGTCATTTAGCAGACGCTCTTATCCAGAGCGACTTACAGGAGCAATTAGGGTTAAGTGCCTTGCTTAAGGGCACATCGACAGATTTTTCACCTAGTAGGCTCGGGGATTAGAACCAGCAACCTTTCGGTTACTGGCACAACACTCTTACCCACTGAGCTACCTGCCGCCCCAGTTTTAGACATGGCAAAATTTGCAGAACTGCAGAAAATAAGCTTTCAACCTGCAAAGGTTTGTCTCTGACAACAAGAGGGGTGATGCACTCACGTGCCAATGCTGGATGGGGGGCCTGAGTGAAAAAGTTTGGGAACCTCTGCTCCAGAGCGTTGGTGACTGTAACTGTGTTGCTGGCAACAATTGAATTAGTTTTTTTTGCCGACATTCGTAAAGTCATCAGTTATTCTGCACTCTGGCACACTCAGACGAGAGTGCTCTGAAATCGGAGTAGATAGACAGAGTGAATTGACGAATCCTCGGGGGTGCCAGTTACCCCGGTAGAAGATTATGGCATAGGGTTTCACACAAGTGTGTTAAAATCCATTTAATCCATTTCATTTAGAAATGCTTTAGTAAGTAATACTGAAAAGCTAAGTCTAGTTGTCTTATTTTAATTATTTAAATAAAATATGGGGGGGGGGGGGGGGGGGGGTGGTGTTGCACATGTCATCATTTAATATCCGCACAATGAGAAGATTTGATGTAAAGTCCCTCTTTTTAACTGACCTGCACATTAATTTTCTGTGGTCTTTCTTTGTTGTGTACAATTGCACTAAATATTATTTGAATAATGCAAGATTTTAAATACCAGCAGTCTTTAAAATGACATTCAGGAGCAAAAGGATTTCAATAGTTCTTTTTAATTAATTAAAACAAATATTCATTGGATAACAATATTCAATAACAATAACTTAACTAATTAATTCAGTGTAACATTGATGTGGCAACTCTCTTATGCTCTGCTATTGCACAATTCTAATTTGTACATAGGTCACAAATGAAGCTATCCCCAGTAAAATTGGAGCACAACCCATGAGCCCACCTCCTGCACTGCTCACACCTAATCCAGTCCCCACCTGTGACTGAAAACAGGGGGAGAGATGCCAATTGAAAAGCTCTTTCTTATAAACGTAGCTAGCTATCTAGCTATATGACATAAAATGCTGTGTAAAATAGCTAAAAGGCTATAAATTAACATTAACTGTAAAGCTATCAGTCACTAGTGGAAACATTTGCAACTGCAATTAAGTTATGCTATCTTTTTAATGTATTTAACCTCAGACGGTCTGGTAATAAGGTTGCTAGCTAGCACTCCTAGCAGCTTATGCTAACTAGCTAGCTGGCTAGCATTTACTGCTAGTGACGTTGTTAGCTAGCAAGTTAGCATAAACTAGTGCTAACTGGGCTAGCCATTGTCTAAATGACAGGTAGAAACACATTCATAACCATAAAGGGGTAACTAGCCCCCAGGGGCAAGTTACCCCCTAGTGGGGGGGAAGTTGCCCCAAACACACTCATCCAACATATTATTACTTTACTCAAAAGGTATCTACATTTTTCTCTCTAAACAAGTGGATTATTTATCTTAAGGCTTTCCTACTTTTATATTTAAACAATTGTAGATATAACTTCATTGGAATATATCTACCCCCTAGTACCCTACAACTTCCTCCATGCCTGTGCATTATCATAATTAATATGCGGGCCACTAGAAATCCATGCATTAGCATGTTTCTGTTAGCTGATACAGTACTTCATGACAAAATACACCATATTACCAAAGATTGTTCTATCTGTGATTTTCCTGTCCTGCTAATGTGCCTGGACCTTGTATGCTAAATTGCGGAGAAAACCCCCATAACTGATCCAAATGGTTGCCCAATTAGGCAGGCTATATGCAGTTATTTTGAAATTAACATACATTAAAAACGCAAGGCTTTTGAGCAGATATTCAAACATAGGCTATTCACTGCAGTTTACAGCCTAGAGTTTTGTACTCAACATTCTTAATTATGTTGTGTTGTTGTAGCCTAGGTAGGATCAATGTTTTGTCTCTAAAAAACTTAAACAATAGGGTAGCTTTTCGAGCTGCTTACCCTGGGATTGGGAGGGAGCGCAGTCAGCGCAGCCTTGGGAGCGCACATAGTGTAGGTTACCTATGATTTCGTTATCTGATGAACTTTTTTTTATTTCGCCTTGTAAATTGACCTGGCCTCTCTGCTGCCACGGCTATTCCTTTTAAATCTTGTGGAGTCCCAGGAAAAGCCACACTACAAAAGCTTGTTGGACACTTATTTAGACATATTTTATTTAGCCTACTGATAGCCTATTGGAGGACAGATGCACACTTGCTCTTCCTTGCGGAATGTAAAATAGGCTACAGCATTAACGGGCGGGGAGTTGGAAAGGAGAAGCCCATATTTTCCTATAGTACACCTACCTTAACACCGGGCTACATCCTAACAAAATAGGCCTACAACATACATTGCATTCAGAAAGTATTCAGAGCCCTTTACTTTTTCCAAATTTTGTTATGTTACAGCCTTATCCTAAAATGGATTAAATTGTTGTTGTTTTCCCTCATCAATGACAAAGCAAAAACGTTTTTAAAGAAATTCTTGCTAATTTATATATATATATATATATATATATATATATATATATATATAAAACAACTTTACATAAGTATTCAGACCCTTTACTCAGTACTTTGTTGAAGCACCTGCCATCCAGGACCTCTATACCAGGCGGTGTAAGAGGAAGGCCCTAAGAATTGTCAGACTCCAGCCAGCCTAGACATAGACTGTTCTATCTGCTATCGCAAGGCAAGCAGGACCGGAACGCTAAGTCTAGGTCCAAAAGGCTTCTTAATAGCTTATACCCCCAAGCCATAAGACTCCTGAACAGCTAATCAAATGGCTACCTGGAATATTTGCATTGTCACCCTCCAACCCCCCACCCCCTCTTTTACTCTGCTGCTAATCTCTGTTTATTATCTGTGCAAAGTCACTTTCAGTATACGTACATGGACACTACCAGTCAAAAGTCTTGACACAACTACTCATTCAAGGTTATTTATTTTTTTACATTGTAGAATAATAGTGAAGACATCAAAACTATGAAATAACACATATGGAATCATGTAGTGACCCAAAAAGTGTTAAACAAATCAAAAAATAGTTTATATTTGAGATTCTTCAAATAGCCACCCTTTGGCTTGATGACAGCTTTGCACACTCTTGGCATTCTCTCAACCAGCTTCATGAGGTAGTCACCTGGAATGCATTGTAATTAACAGGTGTGCCTTCTTAAAAGTTAATTTATGTAATTTATTTCCTTCTTAATGCGTTTGAGCCAATCAGTTGTGTTGTGACAAGGTAAAGGTTGTATACAGAAGAGAGTCCTATTTGGTAACAGACAAGTCCATATTATGGCAAGAACAGCTCAAATAAGCAAAGAGAAGCGACAGTCCATCATTACTTTAAGACATGAAGGTCAGTCAATACTGACAATTTCAAGAACTTTAAAAGTTTCTTCAAGTGCAGTCACAAAAAACATCAAGCACTATAATGAAACTGGCTCTCATGAGGACCGCCACAGGAATGGAAGACCCAGAGTTACCTCTGCTGCAGAGGATAAGTTCATTAGAGTTACTAGCCTCAGAAATTGCAGTCCAAATAAATGCTTCACAGAGTTCAAGTAACACACACATCTCAACATCAACTGTTCAGAGGGGACTGTGTAAATCAGGCCTTCATGGTCGAATTGCTGCAAAGAAACCACTACTAAAGGACACCAATGAGAAGAAGAGACCTCCTTGGGCCAAGAAACACAAGCAATGGACATTAGACCAGTGGAAATTTGTCCTTTGGTCTGGAGTCCAAATTGGAGATTTCTGGTTCAAACCGCCGTGTCTTTGGGAGACGCGGTGTGGGTGAACGGATGATCTCCGCATGTGTAGTTCCCACCGTAAAGCATGGAGGAGGAGGTGTTATGGTATGGGGGTGCTTAGCTGGTGGATCTGTCTGTAATTTATTTAGAATGCAAGGCACACTTAACCAGCATGGCTACCATAGCATTCTACAGCGATACACCATCCCATCTGGTTGGGCTTAGCAGGACTATCATTTGTTTTTCAACAGGACAATGACCCAACACACCTCCAAGCTGTGTAGGGGCTATTTTACCCAGAAGGAGAGTGATGGAGTGCTGCATCAGATGACCTGGCCTCCACAATCCCCCGACCTCAAACCAATTGAGATGGTTTGGGATGAGTCGGACGGCAGAGTGAAGGAAAAGCAGCCAACAAGCGCTCAGCATATGTGGGATCTCCTTCAAGACTGTTGGAAAAGCATTCCAGGGGAAGTTGGTTGAGAGAATGCCAAGAGTGTGCAAAGCTGTCATCAAGGCAAAGGGTGGCTACTTTGAAGAGTCTCAAATATATAATATATTTTGATTTGTTTAACACTTTTTTGGTTACTACATGATTCCATGTGTTATTTCATAGTTTGATGTCTTCACTATTATTCTACAATATAGAAAATAGTAAAAATAAAGAAAAACCCTGGAATGAGTAGGTGTGTCCAAACTTTTGACTGGTACTGTATATCTAAAGAGTAAAAATAACATGTTAACAAATAAATGCTTATTGTTTGACAAGGTTTCCTGGTGTATTTTCTTATATATGAGGTGTTGAATGTACTTAAAAAAATTAAGGCAACAAATTTACACACAATATTATTGAGTAGATGTAATGTCCTATGTTTTTGAGTAATTAAAAAAAAAAAGTTATTCGAATTTACACAATTAAAGTTAGTCAAGGGAAATAAGATTAGCCGTATAAATGTTGTGGATCTACTGATAATATGATTAAATATGAGTGTATGTAACACACAAAAAATGGACTTACATTAATTGTGTAAATTTGAATAGCTTATTCACATTTTTCTAATCAGAAACATAGGACATCTACTCAATAATATTGTGTGTAAATTGTTGCCTTAATTTGATAAAAGTAGATTCAAACCCTTTTTTTTTTTTTTACAGTGTATACAGTAAGGTATTTTCTCTCATATGGACAGTACTCTCTTATCTATAACCTCATATCATGGCCATCTTCATTTTGATTAAGCCTGAACTGCTGAAGGCCATATAGTAATTGTCATAGCCGCGGAAAGTAGGGGTGCTGAGGGTGCAGCACCCTCTGAAAAATCATAATAATAATCATCATCATTTTTTTAAAGTATAACTTTTTTCCCCACAAAAGTAGTGCACTGGGCCTTTACTAGCCCTGTATTAGTGGACCGGTATAGCCGGCTGTAGCGCGGGCATATTTTTTTTCTCATATATATAATAATAATAATAGCTCAGCTGGTAGAGCACGGCGCTTATAACGCCAAGGTAGTGGGTTCGATCCCCGGGACCACCCATACACAAAAAAAATGTATGCACGCATGACTGTAAGTCGCTTTGGATAAAAGCGTCTGCTAAATGGCATATTATTATTATTATTATGCCATTTAGCAGACGCTTTTATCCAAAGCGACTTACAGTCATGCGTGCATACATTTTTGTGTATGGGTGGTCCCGGGGATCGAACCCACTACCCTGGCGTTACAAGCGCCGTGCTATTTTTCTTTAGTTCTAAACAAAGCCATGATTCCACAGCATAGCACCACGACGACTCTAGCGTCAACATAGACATAGCCTGACAATATAATATGATAAATACATAATTTATCATTTCCAGCACCCTAAGCAAAAAATGTATCAATTGTAATTTCTGGAGTCAGGAAAGCTGTAATAGAGAATAGTATTTTGTGTTAAGGATGCTGTCATAAGAGATAAAATGTGTGGGAAGATCTCTTCATTTAGTCATTTATCCAGGCATGGTGGTGGATAGCTTGATAGTCGGATGCTAGCAATTAATGAGATGTCAACAAGCGTTTGGTGTTGCATTATTCACGTCAGCTCTGTGATACATACTAAGACCTCCTCTGGGTGCCTTTCATCAACAAACCTAAAGCTGAACAATTTCTGAGGCGATCTGTGGACTTATTTAAAAAGGATACAGTAGAGTGACCTGACCACACAGACTATAAGACAGTCTAAAGGATTGTGCTTCAGGCAATGAGCCTTTTGGTGTGGGAGGATGAAGAACAGAAGGAATCCATCACTGCACTGCACTCTTAGAAAAAAGGGTTCCAAAAGAGTTATTCGACTGTCCCCATAGGAAAACCCTTTTGGATTCAAGGTAGAACCCTCTGTTGAATATCCTTGACATTGCTTTATTGTCAATAGGCTATTCAATTATTAAAGACCTTCATTTGTAACTTTGTGGGTAGGACGTTTTCCTAGAGGGTACCTCTGTCTTCTTTATGGACTGCTCATAACAATGCTTCATTGTGCTTGATAAACTATTTGGAGAAGAAGAATGTAACCAGGGCTTTATGACTTGCCAAAGATAAGCAGTCCAGTTCTTCCCGCAGTGACGATTCACATCTGACAAAAAAAACAATACAGACCTTTTATGAGTTGCTTGCTCTTTCATTTCATAGTGGCAATTCAGTTTGACACTTGAAAAAAACACTATCATTGACAATTGTTGCTCTGTGGAGAGTCGTTGGCTGAATGAGGCCACTCATAGTCCTCCCGTGAGGAACATTCATTGTTCAATTCTCAACCCCAGGTTCTAATTAGAACCATCACTTAGGTCAATATCTGCTCGAGGAAGAATGTATTTTTATCCTGCAGAGAAAACAATTTCACTCCAGTTGAAAGATAACACTTTAGATCAAATTGCCGTAGAACAAACAACAAGTGCTAAATCGTCTTGAAATCCTTGATGAAAATTGAACAATATCTCCACACTCATATTCAAATACATACAATTATTATTTGTATTCATTTTTATTTGATTCTAACTGCTCCTCTAACTGCACTCGCTGGTGACAAAACGTAGCCACGCAGCCATCAAAGTTATCCATCTCTCTGCTTGACCTGATGATGTTTTTGACGCTCAACCTTGTGGACATTTGCACAGCACAGCACAGTTTGGAGGAGCTGACAGCTGACAGGCCTGCAGGCGGCCAAGTGATGTTCCCTGGCAGAGAAACCCTCTGTTCAGTCCTCAGCGTCTCTCTCTCTAGAACTTCCTTCCCAATGACTTTCCATATGCCCTCTGACCATTAAATGTCTTCTTTATTTATATATTTACTTAATTTGTGCCCTTGGCCTGACCACTGGCCTAAATACATTTTTTTCTTTTGTCATTCGTGTCCCTGAGATGAGTCATGTTCTGCAAACTTAGTGCTTAAATGATTCATGGCTTTAAGAAATGGAACACTAGTCACTTTAATAATGTTTACATATCTTGCATTACTCATCTCATATGTATATACTGTATTCTTTAATATTCTACTGTATCTTAGTCCATGCCGCTCTGTCATTGCTTGTCCATATATGTATATATTCTTAAATTCCATACCTTACTTAGATTTGTGTGTATTGGGTATATGTTGTGAAATTGTTAGATATTACTTGATAGATATTACTGCACTGTCGGAGCTAGAAGCACAAGCATTTCGCTACACCCGCAATAACATCTGCTAAACACATGTATGTGACAAAATAAAATTTGATTTGATTTGATCACCCAGAAGGCGAGGACAGTACAGGTGCATCAAAGCTGGGACCGAGAGACTGAAAAACAGCTTCTATCTCAAGGCCATCAGACTGTTAAAGAGCCACAGAGAGGCTGCTGCCTCCATACAGACTTGAAAATCACTTACAATTAATATTGCCACTTTAATGTTTATATATCTTGCATTACCCATCTCATATGTATATACTGTATTATATACTATCTATTGCATCTTAGACTATGCCACTCTGATAATGATAATGACATTGCTCATCCATATATTTATATATTCTTATTCCATTCCTTTACTTAGATTTGTGTGTATTAGGTTTTTGTTGTAGAACTGTTAGATATTACTTGCTAGATATTGCTGCACTGTCGAAACTAGAAGCACAAGCATTTCGATACACTCGTAATAACATCTGCTAACCATGTGTATGTGACCAATACATTTGGTTTGATTTTAGTGGTAACACTCATGTAAGCATGTGACTAGTTATAGCTACCATCAGCCAACAAGAGTTTTAGCCAATTTGGTTTTAGACGTTCAATGTCTACTATGATGGTAAAGGTGTATCGTGATTTTGTGTAACAGTACGAGAAGTGCTGAGCTACTAATAAGTGATGTGTTTCAAGGATGCTAGTGGTTAGCTAGTGAGGATAAGCCAGGGGTGTAAAAGGGGCAATGTTGGATCCTGCGAGCTGTATACGTTTTTTTTATTTATTTTTTTAGCTGATACAGAATAAACAAATCACAGGATATGGTCAGATGATAAATTGGCTTTATTCAGAGTGCCACATTTATTTTTCTAAAACAATAGGAGGACTCGGTTTAATATGGGTCTTCACCGTCTTATGTGCACAGTGGCTTCACTCCTGCTCGTGTAGTGCTCTGCTTTACATCTCTTTTCTGAAGGCTTTTCTGACATTCGGATAAAATATAAATGTCTCCCACAATACAAATGCAAAGTGATATGTCATGTTGGGATGTTTAGTTGGAAAGATTAAACAAATCATAATGTTTAACAGCAACCTAATTCTGCAATCGTCCCTTTAAATGCCCACACCAGCGAAAATCCACTTTTTTTCAGCTGGAAGACAATGCCCAGAGCTTCGCCATGATGTTGCACAATGATTTAAGTCATCATTTTAGTCAAATTATGATATATTTGGGCTTGAAGTGGGAAATCCGAAGTGCGAACTTCGTGGAAATCAGTGTTAATGACTTGTAAGTTCTTTCTGACTTACGTGTCAGTTAAAGGGCTAGTTTTAGTTCATTTGGAAACACTTACCTGTAAACATGTTATAGCTAACACGTGTGGGCTCCTTTCTTCCTGTTTACAACCTGCTGCTACTATGGCTTACTGCGGTCTGCAATGCACTTCGACTGTTGGGAGATGTTGGATGGGATGACACCGGTGAAACGGTGAGTAAGAAAATAGCTATATTATTCTGATGAGTGGATGTAGTGGATAGGTGAAATGTCAACACAACTGGGACACCTCGTTGTTTCTGGAGACACGTGCATGGCGGCGCTACAGCAATAGTGTAGCTAACTAGTTAGCAAGTAGCAGTTGCTTGCTAAGTAGACATGTTTGGCTGGCTAGCTAGTTATAGCTAGCATAGCTAAATGTGTGGTGAAGTAAATCCATATTAAGTTCATATACAGTATAGTTCAGTGAGTAAATCACTGGTTAACCAGTACTAACGCTACCGCATCGCCTTAGTTGTGTTACCAAACGCGAAGCTGTTTCCAAAACTGCAAGGTGCCTCTACAGTAATAAACCTAGCTGTCAATGGGAATGTGCTTGATGGCCAATGTGATACAAAATGCTGCAAAGTAATATCAAAATGTGCAAACTACAGTTCAGGTAAAGTTGTAAGGACCAATTATAATTATGTTTTAATTAGCTAACTAGTTTGCTTTCAAAGTTGAGAGATTGGGTGTATGTAGCTACTGAAATTAGTTCATCCCTCAATTTTGCATTCTGTCCTATCCAATAACATTCTGCCCTATCCAACAGGCACCAAATGTGAGAACTAAAATTGTAGTTGCTTACATGTCATTTTCTCTTAGGCTACCTATCGCAGCCCCCCTCTTCTCCGCATGGCGACAGAAGTGAAACCTTGGCCAGACAGATACCTTCTCCACTGAGAATGTTTGAGTATGTCATTGTCAAGTTCATAGAATTTAGGCTATACATTGATCCATGATAGACAGACAATGTGACTATTCACTAACTCCACCTTGTGTCTGTGTTTCAGGAGTCAACAGACAACAAAAATTCAGCCTTACTGGAGTTTGTCCAGAAAAATGCAGTGTACACATTAATTTTAGTAGCTTATTGTGAAGGTAGGCCAATGTCACTGTAAATAACATCATAACTCACACATGTTCAGAAAACGGAGAAAGAGAGGATTCTTTATCTCCCAAAAAATGCAAATCAGATCACTGTCCATCACTGTCCATGACTGTCCAACCCTGCTAACATCCTTACACCATCTAGGTGAAGTAGAGTCAGGACTATAACAAGGCTGGACAATCATGGGTGGCTTGACCTGGGCAGTGGTGGAAAAAGTACTCAATTGTCATACTTGAGTAAAATTAAAGATACCTTAATAGAAAATGACTCAAGTCAAAGTCACCCAGTAAAATACTACTTGAGTAAAAGTCTTAAAGTATTTGGTTTAAAAATATACTTAAGTATTAAAAGGAAAAGTAGAAGTATAACTCATTTCAAATTCCTTATATTAAGCAAACCAGAAGACACCATTTTCTAGTTTTTTATTTATTCACGGATAGCCAGGGGCACACTCGAACACTCAGACATAATTTACAAAATTAAGCATTTGTGTTTAGTGAGTCCGCCAGATCAGAGGCAGTAGGGATGACCAGGGATGTTCTCTTTATAAGTGTGTGAATTGGACCATTTTCTTGTCAAAATGTAACAAGTACTTTTGGGTGTCAGGGAAAATGTATCCAGTAAAAAGTACATCATTTTTAGGAATGTAGTGAAGTAAAAGTAAAAGTTGGCAAAAATATAAATAGTAAAGTACAGATACCCCAAAAAACTAGTTAAATAGTACTTTAAAGTGTTTTTACTTAAGTACTTTACAACAGTGTTGATGTACACAGTGGGTAGGAATCCGACAGCACTGTCTTCACTGTATACAGAGAGAGAGAATCCCTGCCTGATTCTTAGTTCTCTGGGCTAAACTGAGAACAGCAAAATGGTAATGTATGGACCAGATCCATGACAGACATAATGAGAATTCAACAACCTACCTATGTGTTTTACAGGACTGAGGACTGGGCTGTGTGATGCAGACCAAGGACAGAGGCTGAGCAAGCAGCAATATTGTCATAAAGTGAAGATGTGGATATTCTGTTGTTCTGTTTATCATTCAATGCCTGTTCTGATAATGTTTATATAACCTACTACAATTACAATATGAGCAAACACTGTAATGGAAAATAAATGATTATAATGTACAGAAAGCCCACATGTTAATTATAGTCTACTGCGCTCAGGGTCCTATCACACAAGACCCCTCATTGACTGAGGGTTCCCAATGTTACAATATGTTTGAGGGGGGCCACATTGACATTTCAATTGTTATGGGGGTCCTCATGAGCACCACTGAAGTTAAAACCATGTCTGTGCTCTAACAGGTCACCATTTCCTCCTGTCTTGGCTATAACCTACATTACAGTATACTGTCCACATTATGTTACAGGAACATTAGTGTTATGATCAGAGAATACAAGCTAACTAGTAATGTTGTATTCCATATGCATCAACAGTGTAATATCTGGATGAAGTTTCTAAATAAACAATAAGGAACATACAGTAGAATTACATGATATGTATACATAGTAAGATGTTTATTGATAGGCAATGCATTTGGTACAGAGTATGATTTATGATTTGACCAAGTGACAGCCCTATTCTAACTGGCTCATCAAAACAATGTTCAAGAAGTTGGGCTATTGTATTAGTAGCTATCTATATTGCTATACAAGTATTGGTCTAAATTCTAGCTAGTTATTACTGATACAGGCAATAGCTGCTTTCCTTGGCTCCCTACAAAAAGCTTCAGGGACAACTGTTATATTGGTAATCTAGTAGCCAGCTAGTGGAGATACTTGCAAACATTACAGCTAGGTCATTCCAGCTGTTATTTAGTTAGCTAGCTACTTACTACCTAACCCTTACTCTTCAGATAATTAGCATAGTTACAGGTACTCTTATGCATTAAACAAATTTGGAACCAATTATCCACAGTAGCTAATAGTTACATGTAGCTAGCTACGCTACCTGGCTAGCTAGCTAGCTTTATTGGTCCAGGGAGTAGGTTAACTAGCCTCTAGCTTCACTGGTGAAACTCCAGTATTATCGCTAAATTCTGAATTCATCCTTGCCGTTGCAGAAGGACAGGATGATAGTCCTTCACCTTGTCGTAGCTATCGTTAGCTGTGCTGTGCTCCATAGCAATTAGCGAAGCTACCCTGACCCTGGGTTTTTGGTTTGTTTACAAATCGCAGAGTGTGGGCTGTGCCAGAGACCATATGGGCTGTGCACTCGGAGGAAGGTGGAGATTTGCACAACCGATTATTCAATATTTAGGAGGAGCCATACGTCGGTGTTCGGAGGGTGGAACTAAACAAGCATTTCCGCACCAGGACAGGAATTAGGTCAAAATAGTGGCGGCAACTTCCTCTGGAGGGGTCCTTTAAGCGCCTTCTGCCAACACCGAATTTAAAGAGATGCATTCTACAGACAATTTTGTGGAAGTTGGGAAGCATGAACATCATTTTTAACTGTTACAGAAGTAATATAATTTAGTGATTTAAACTCACAGGGGGAGGATTATAGCACAAAGAGGCCCTCTAGAACCCACTCCTTCACAATCTATAATCTCTTTTCAAAGCATTTGCACTATTTCACTGTGCAGTTCAAGTTTAATTGTTGCGGCTAGAGTGTTAAACACTTCAAAACAGCCCAGAGTGAGAAAGTAAAGGGGTCGATCCCAAAACTCAATTTAGTAAGGATGGGCGTGGGCAATTAAGGGGCCCAGGATGCAACTGAGATCATTAGGCAGGTTTGAGGTTGGAGCCGAGGGCCACTTCACGACAAGGATGGGCCCTTGAATGAGTGAATGGCGGAGGCTTAAATAAGAGTAATACCACCATGGGTGCCACTGCCTGGGTCCAAATGGATGTCTGACAGTACTTGGAAGTGATTGATGATAAGGACTTGTTAGGGGAACAGTACTACAGTATATTAGATAAGCTAGGTTGGTAGACTTCAATAACTCAAGGTACCCTCTCTGTGATGCATTGCTGGATTTGTGGTTCCTGGCATTGCTGAAGTTGGGTATTTATGGTTTATGATGGTCTGCATGTTGTTATCAGCTCTGGTTTCTACGAAAACTGCATAATAATAGCAAGAAAAGCTACATACATCCATTGTTCGGCTAAACATGTTGGAGAATGATTGTCGCATATGACACTTCTCTAGAAATAGCCTTATACTGTAGACTACCGTAAATTGCATTAACCATTCAAACTTAAAAAGCAAGATTACATTTGGTGTTAAAATAACTTAAAAGGCTAGTGAAGAATGTGAACAAGATTAGTTTAATCAAAGATCTAATCAAATAAAATTATTTCTAGACACTCCTATGACGGTTACAAAGACGCTATAAATGGCATCTTTCATTCCATTGATCTTTCCATAGGGGCACCATAGTGTGATACGCCACAGCTGTCATACAACTCCAGAACAGATCATTATTCTTAGTCAACACAGGGCAATGTAAACAACAGTCCAAGTCAGTATCTACTCTGCTCACATAGCTGTGTTTCTGAGGGGCGAAAGCATAAAGACAGAGTCGGACAGAGGAAATAATGTGACCTATCAACTGTTAAATTTCTCAGCCTGCATATCTAGATGAATGGCCGTCATGGTGTCTGCTAGTGTAGGGTATGTGAGGGTCATGGTTACACATCTTTATAGCGTGGCGTGTTACTAACGGTCATATCCTCAATATGCATAGTGACTCCACTGTGCCTTGAATGATGCCACCTCCGGATCTGCATCTGTTAAACAGTCAGAGCTATTGGGGAAATAGCTAGTTAACATTCAAACAATGTACACATTCATGGTATATGTGCGATAAGTTGCATAGTTTTTTTCCCAAACATAATGTATTCTGTAGAATGTATATACCAACTATACAGACTAATCATTGTTCATATACAGTACATAGACCACTGTGTCAGGATCAACTAGAATCTCTGTGTAAGGTGTGTGGACAAAAACAAATCATTTTAATTACTCCCAACATCCCTCTGAAGTCCTCTGAAAACAATGCTTTCCTTATTGAAATGAAAGCATAAATATTGCATAACTGTTGCAGCTTTTCAGATACCTAGAATTGAGAATAATTTTGAATAAGATAACGCCATCTCCTTTGTCTTTGTCTTGAAAAGCTGAAATTCTAATTGCTCCGAGAGAGGACCAACAGATGCCTCAATAATGTAACTGCCCTCGTGCAGCCACTCCAGTGTCTCATGAAACCCCCCCCATCCCCACAAAATAAAACAGACGGACAATTATCTTCGATGCACCCCTGTGACACTATCATGCCATGATTTGCTCAGTTGGGCATTTATACAATATGACTTCCTGCCAACACAGCCAGGCAGACGGATAACCTCTGAATGAGAAGTTTATGAGCTCTACTGTCTCCACCAGAGCCACGGGCGACTGGCTAACGCACATCACAATAACTGACATCACTCTGTGTTTAGTCTGCAAGAGGAGTAGAGGGTTTTGGCTGGCTGGGGCTCCGTGCAGGCACGGTGGTGCCACGGCTGGCATGCTGCGGTATGTCACTGCTACATGCCTTTTCACACCCCGCGCTCAGCACGCTGTCACACATCCCATTTCATCCCCACCAGGTCAAAACAGGACCACGGCACAAAACAATTAGGCAGATGTTCTCTGCAGCCATCTCAACGAGGGTCACTGAGACAATGAGACATGGCCGAGGTGGTTATTACAGAGGCAATCAGACATCTGATGAAGCTAGTTTCAAGAATGCATTTTATTTGATGGTTAATTTGTGATGGTTAATGATGATTGACTGTTTGAATTAAAGGGTAAAACATGTTTTACTAATGTGTCATGGATACAGATCAACATAAAGGCATTTACAGTTTTTATTGCATAGGTAGGCATGCTATAATAAGACCATTTGAAAAAATGCTTTACCCAAAGGCAAGGATATATTGTACAGTACTGACTGCTAGTGCTGGACCAGAGCGTCGATACGTCTGCTATACCTCCTATACTGACATTCAGTAATGTCACAGCTCCACAGGAGTTACTGATGCATGAAATGACAGGCCACTGAACAGGTGAATGAAATTAGCAAGATAGGCTTGGAATTTCACCTCCAGCCATCTATCAAAGCTTGTACAGATGTAGGATCTTAATTTGATCACCCTGTTGCAGGAGAGCTTTCCTGAAAACTTGTAGTATATTTGAGGTCTAAAAAGGCTTCTGAAGTTTATAATTTCCACTTAGAAATGTCAGACTTGATTTTCCCTTACGAAAAATGTATTAACCCCTACAAAAATGGCCATTAATTATAATCCAAATAATAATTAAAGATGCAGTATGCAGAAATTGCTCGGCCATTTCCTGGTTGCAAAAATTCTAATACTTCGCTTAATTTCAGTTTATGTGACAAAAGAACCAAGTATAGTGTAGAGAATCAATGTACCATCTAAACCGCTGTGAAATATATTTTCCATAACCAGAAATATAGTATTTTCAGCTGATTGAAGCTGGCGTACAAAACCGAATGTAAAAGACGCAAAAACGAAACTTAAGATTAGGAAGCATAGGAATAGCGCACATTGAACAGATCTACCGCTTCTTAGACTTGCTTTCATTTCTTTGTGAATTTGGTCGGGTCACCCAAAACATTACATATTGCACTTTAACATTTCCTGTTGCTGCCGGATTCTTTTTCTGCTGTAGCAAACTGGCTCAAATTAAGATCCTACATCTGTAGTGCACACACACACCCATACAGTGAGGGGAAAAAACGTATTTGATCCCCTGCTGATTTTGTACGTTTGCCCACTGAAAAATGAATGATCAGTCTATAATTTTAATGGTAGGTTTATTTGAACAGTGAGCGACAGAATAAACAAAAAAAATCCTGAAAAATGTTATAAATTGATTTGCATTTTAATGAGGGAAATAAGTATTTGACCCCCTCTCAATCAGAAAGATTTCTGGCTCCTATGTGTCTTTTATACAGGTAACGAGCTGAGATTAGGAGCACACTCTTGAGGGAGTGCTCCTAATTACAGCTTGTTACCTGTATAAAAGACACCTGTCCACAGAAGCAATCAATCAATCAGATTCCAAACTCTCCACCATGGCCAAAACCAAAGAGCTCTCCAAGGATGTCAGGGACAAGATGGTAGACCTACACAAGGCTGGAATGGGCTACAAGACCATCGCCAAGCAGCTTGGTGAGAAGGTGACAACTGTTGGTGCGATTATTCGCAAATGGAAGAAACAGAAAATAACTGTCAATCTCCCTTGGCCTGGGGCTCCATGCAAGATCTCACCTTGTGGAGTTGCAATGATCATGAGAACGGTGAGGAATCAGCCCAGAACTACCCGGGAGGATCTTATCAATGATCTCAAGGCAGCTGGGACCATAGTCACCAAGAAAACAATTGGTAACACACTACGCCGTGAAGGACTGAAATCCTGCAGCGCTCGCAAGGTCCCCCTGCTTCAGAAAGCACATATACAGGCCCGTCTGAAGTTTGCCAATGATCATCAGAATGATTCAGAGGAGAACTGGGTGAAAGTGTTGTGGTCAGATGAGACCAAAATGGAGCTCTTTGGCATCAACTCAACTCGCCGTGTTTGGAGGAGGAGGAATGCTGCCTATGACCCCAAGAACACCATCCCCACCGTCAAACATGGAGGTGGAAACATTATGCTTTGGACGGAGCTGAAGGTTCGAGTTGCCAAACGTCAGCCTCGAAACCTTAATGACTTGGAGAAGATCTGCAAAGAGGAGTGGGACAAAATCCCTCCTGAGATGTGTGCAAACCTGGTGGCTACAAGAAACGTCTGACCTCTGTGATTGCCAACAAGGGTTTTGCCACCAAGTACTAAGTCATCTTTTGCAGAGGGGTCAAATATTATTTCCATCATTAAAATGCAAATGAATTTATAAAATTTTTGACATGTGTTTTTCTGGATTTTGTTGTTGTTATTCTGTCTCTCATTGTTCAAATAACCCTAGCATTAAAATTATAGGGTGATCTTGTCTTTGTCAGTGGGCAAACGTACAAAATCAGCAGGGGACCAAATGCTTTTTTCCCTCACTGTACAGGCACACACAGCTGAATAGGGCTGGACGATATGGCCAAAATATCATATCACGGTATTTGACAGTATTTTATGTTTTTGAATGATAAAGTTCAAAATGTGCTTTATGAGTAGTGCGTGACCCTAGGGTGGCAACACATACATTTGACTTGTGATTTAGAGCAAAACACTTGGAATCATGGAAATATAATGATTATTCAAATTCTATAGTTAGAATATAATAGTGGCCACTTTGAATAGTGTTTGACATGACAACAAATGAAAATACTTGGGAGGAGTTAATGTGAAAGGGTAGGAACCAAAGTGTTGACAAGTGTTCCCTAGGGGACCCTATAATCGTTGGCTACATTGAATGTTTTCTCTTAGCTACTTCATATAGCTGACATATTCTTGTTTAGCGTATTCCTCTTTGATTTAGAAGATACTGTTGCACAAAAAACATGGTCTACACCATCACTGGTATTATCAGGCTGTATAGCTAGTTACGTTTGCTCTGACTCAGTACCTTTATTAGCTAGCTAGCGATTAGCATTAGCGACTAACAAGATTTAGGCACAACTTACTAAGAAAAGACAAACTAGCTGTTTGCAGATGTAAGAAACACAAACAAATAGTGTAATTATAGAACGCTAGTGTATTTATATTAGGAAGCAAGGTTAAAACAGCATTGTTTAATGTGCTGCATTGACCATGCAAAGACTGAACACAAGTGTCTTGTGGTAGAGGAAAAACAAATGCGTTTCTTGAGTGACAGGGGGCAGGGCTATGTCTGTGTGAAAAGCGGCATGGAAAGAGAGCGGCGAGAGATGACTCAAGTAGCGAAGTAAACTATAAAAATTGACGTTACACACGGCATATAACATTTAACAAACCAAACATTCAAATACTGTTATAGAAGGTAAAGTAAAAACCCAAACCGGTCCGTGCATCAATACCGGTATATCGTAAAATACTGTATTCCACCCAGCCCTACAGCTGAACTGTAATTTTTGGGATTCATCACCAAACATCCAGATCAGTGCTAATGGCACTAGATCTAAGATGAGCTGGGATCCAGGGGATCATGGATGATGTGCAGCCTATCCTATCCAGGACCAAGGGCTTGGCGACACCATCACCTGGGCAACAGGCCATATCTGACACTACTAGCTGGCAGTGGCACCTGTTGAGTCCTCATGTTGTGTTGTTGCATGAACCAGCATGTGTTCTCATTATAATTTTATCAAATCCCAGTGACAAAGAGAAAAAAAGCTGTTTGTCATGTGCCAAATAACCTAGAGCATTTGCATTTTTGAAGATGCTTAAACAAGGCAAATATTTTGAAATGTAGCTCAATAAACAGCAACACAAGCCGACAATAAATCAAATAAAATCAAGCTTCATTTATACAGCACATTTCAGACATGGAATGCAACACAATGTGCTTTACAGGAAAAAACTATGAAAATAAAACCTGAAACATTTACTACACAACAAACATAAGATAAAAAAACAAAAGAATGACACAAACTGAACGACTAAAACGCACCCTAAGGAAAAGCAAAGCTAAAAATATGTTTTAAGATCTCTTAAATAAGTCCACAGTTTCGGCCCCCCTCAGGTTCTCTGACAGTGTCACGCCCTGACCTATAGAACTCTAGTTAGTTTGGTCAGGGTGTGCATGTTTAGTTCTAGGTTTTTGTATATCTATGTTTAGATTCTAGTTGTTATACTTCTATGTTTGGCCGGGTATGATTCCCAATCAGATGCAGCTGTCGCTCGTTGTCTCTGACTTAAGTAGCCTGGTTGCAGTCCTTGTTTGTGGGAACTTGTTCTGTGTAGGCTGGTTGTTGTATAGCCCATAGGACTTTCACGTCACGTCACGTCACGTCACGTCACGTCACGTCACGTCACGTCACGTCACGTCACGTCACGGCAGCTGTCGCTCGTTGTCTCTGATTGGGGATCATACTTAAGTAGCCTGGTTGCAGTCCTTGTTTGTGGGATCTTGTTCCGTGTAGGCTGGTCGTTGTATAGCCCATAGGACTTTCACGTCACGTTACGTGGTTTTGTTGTTTTTGTATGTTTATTCTATATAATAAACATGTATGCTTTTCACGCTGCACCTTGGTCCGACCCGTCTCTCAACGTGCGAGACAGAAGATCCCACCAACAATGGACCAAGCAGCGTGTCCGGGAGAAGCAGACACCTTGGACACAGGTGGGGAGGAGTTTTTGGACATGGGAGGAGATTGCGGCAGGTAAAGGACCCTGGGCGAAGGAGGAGGCCCAGGCAGGAGAGGAACACAGAAGGCGCCGGCCGAGGAGGAAGCCCGAGAGACAGCCCCAATAAAACATTTTTGGGGGGGGGCTAAAAGGGTGGTCGGGGATCGATAGAGAAGAGCCCCGACCACTGCACTCGTGGGGGCTCAAGGAGGAGTCCTCACTGGAGGAGGACTGGGCGCGGAGAGTAAAAGACTGGTACAGTCTGAGATCTCTAACGACAGTTCCCAGTCCGGTACGGCCCGTACCTGCTCCCCGCACCAAGCCAGTGGTGCGTGTTCCCAGTCCAGTACTGCCCGTCCCTGCTCCTCGCACCAAGCCAGTGGTGCGTGTTCCCAGTCCAGTACGGCCCGTCCCTGCTCCTCACACCAAACCAGTGGTGCGTGTCGCCAGCCCGGTACGCCCCGTACCTGCTCCCCGCACCAAGCCAGTGGTGCGTGTCGCCAGCCCGGTACGCCCCGTACCTGCTCCCCGCACCAAGCCAGTGGTGCGTGTTCCCAGTCCAGTACGGCCCGTCCCTGCTCCTCGCACCAAACCAGTGGTGTGTGTCGCCAGCCCGGTACGCCCCGTACCTGCTCCCCGCACCAGGCCAGTGGTGCGTGTCTCCAGTCCGGCCCGGCCCGTGCCTGCACCTCGCACCAAGCCAGTGGTGCGTGTTCCCAGACCGGTACGGCCCGTGCCTGCTCCTCGCACCAGACCAGTGGTGCGTGTCCCCAGTCCGGCCCGGCCCGTTCCTGCTCCTCGCACCAGACCTGTGGTGCGTGTCTCCAGTCCGGCCCGGCCCGTTCCTGCTCCTCGCACCAGACCAGTGGTGCGTGTTCCCAGCCCGGCCCGTGCACGTTCCACCGGTGTCCAGTCCAGCTCCGGTCAGCGGCTCCACTCCGGAGTCAGAGCAGTCCGCTCCACCGGTGTCCAGCTCAGGTCAGCGACTCCACTCCGGAGTCAGAGTAGTCCGCTCCACCGGTGCCCAGTCCAGCTCAGTTCAGCGACTCCACTCCGGAGTCAGAGCATTCCGCTCCACCGGTGCCCAGTCCAGCTCCGGTCAGTGGCTCCACTCCAGAGCCAGAGCAGTCCGCTCCACCGGGATCCGGTTCAGCTCCGGTCAGCGGCTCCACTCCGGGTACAGACGTCAGCCCCTCTCCAGGTTCGGGGTCTCCCACACCAGGGTCCAGACAGGGATCGGTGCATCGTGGGAGGACTGAGAGGGGAAGCTCTGCGTTGAGGTCCAGACCGGTCCAGGGGTATAACGTGGAGGCAGTAAGGGAGAAGACGTCACGCCCGGAGCCGGAGCCGCCACCGAGGCTGGAAGTCCACCCGGACCCTCCACTGTTAAGTCAGGTTTGTCACGCCCTGACTTATAGAACTCTAGTTAGTTTGGTCAGGGTGTGCATGTTTAGTTCTAGTTGTTATACTTCTATGTTTGGCCGGGTATGATTCCCAATCAGAGGCAGCTGTCGCTCGTTGTCTCTGATTGGGGATCATACTTAAGTAGCCTGGTTGCAGTCCTTGTTTGTGGGATCTTGTTCCGTGTAGGCTGGTCGTTGTATAGCCCATAGGACTTTCACGTCACGTTACGTGGTTTTGTTGTTTTTGTATGTTTATTCTATATAATAAACATGTATGCTTTTCACGCTGCACCTTGGTCCGACCCGTCTCTCAACGTGCGTGACAGACAGAATATTGCAGAGGCTGGTGGCATAATAAGTAAAGGCTGCCTCTCCATGCCTCTTGGTCCTAGGCTTTGGGATAGTTCAAAAATAAATACCAAGTTAACACCTTAAATTGCTACTGAATTTCATGCAAAACATTGACAACTAACTCAACGTGTATTACAAGTTATTCATTTCAGACTTGTAATACAAAAAGCAGATAGTCTTGATTACATTGCGATGATAAACTCTCATGATGATGACTGTAATTAAACATCTGAATCCTTTCTCTTCACAGATCCTTGAATCTGAGCTTATAGGAAAATATTTCACGTCCTACTGTGACTCCCTCCAATCAATTAGCTGTAGGAGAATTCCACTGCACCAGAAGGGAATTGGATTATGTTATGCAATTGTTATTCATCACGTATCGGTTCGTTTTTTAGTAGTGTGATGCAGGAGGACAAGAGATGGGGATACTGTCTAATTGGTATTATCCCCTTGGCTGACTCAAGGTCAGAGACATCGGCTGCTTTTCATTATCCACATGATATTATATGATCTCATACACTGCTGCCGTATATTTATCTCTATGGTTTTAGACGGAACTATGTTTCTCCCTATTGCTAATTATTATATTATACATTTTAACTCTTCAGAGTTCTTTGAGGACTACTTCTGAGTTCATCATAATTAAATGCTACTTCACATCCTCCCATGTAAAGCCAAGCCAGGCATGATCCTTTTCCTTCTTCTTTCCCCAGAATTTGGATGAGCTGAGCATCGTTAAAAAAAATCTGTTTCTGGTGACTGAGCATGATTCCGGGCAATTCCTCATGCTCTTTGATCAATGGTCACTGAGAGACAATCTGTCATGACAGTTTACTGCTGGTGTGGTCATTATCAACGGTAGACTGCTGAAATCTGGATAATTATGTCACATTTTCACAGGCACTTTCACCTCACCAAGTCAGCACCTTGGGAAGTCAAGACCGGGCTCACAGTTCATATTCTTGGGCGCCCTAGTAGAATGTCAGTTAAATGTAGGCCCTGTGCTGTACAGTCGTGGTCAAAAGTTTTGAGAATGACACAAGTATTGGTCTTCACAAAGTTTGCTGCTTCAGTGTTTTTAGATATTTTTGTCAGATGTTACTATGGTATACTGAAGTATAATTACAAGCGTTCCATACGTGTAAAAGGCTTTTATTGACAATTACATTCAGTTTATGCAAAGAGTCAATATTTGCAGTGTTTACTTTTCTTTTTCAAGACCTCTGCAATCCGCCCTGGCATGCTGTCAATTAACTTCTGGGCCACATCCTGACTGATGGCAGCCCATTCTTGCATAGTCAATGCTTGGAGTTTGTCAGAATTTGTGGGGTTTTGTTTGTCCACCCGCCTCTTGAGTATTGACCACAAGTTCTCAATGGGATTAAGGTCTGGGGAGTTTCCTGGCCATGGACCCAAAATGTCGATGTTTTGTTCCCCGAGCCACTTAGTTATCACTTTTGCCTTATGGTGAGGTGCTCCATCATGCTGGAAAAGGCATTGTTCATCACCAAACTGTTCTTGGATGGTTGGGAGAAGTTTCTGTCGGAGGATGTGTTGGTACCATTCTTTATTCATGGCTGTGTTCTTAGGCAAAATTGTGAGTGAGCCCACTCCCTTGGCTGAGAAGCAACTCATTTACATTACATTTACGTCATATAGCAGACGCTCTTATCCAGAGCGACTTACAGTTAGTGAATACATATATTTTTTGTATATATACTGGCCCCCCGTGGGAAACGAACCCACAACCCTGGCGTTGCAAACGCCATACTCTATCAACTGAGCTACATCCCTGCCGGCCATTCCCTCCCCTACCCTGGACGACGCTGGGCCAATTGTGCGCCGCCCATGAGTCTCCCGGTCGCGGCCGGCTGCGACAGAGCCTGGATTCGAACCAGGATCTCTAGTGGCACAGTTAGCACTGCGATGCAGTGCCTTAGACCACTGCGCCACTCAGGAGCACAACTCCACACATGAATGGTCTCAGGATGCTTTACTGTTGGCATGACACAGGAATGATGGTAGCGTTCACCTTGTCTTCTCCGGACAAGCTTTTTTCCGGATGCCCCAAACAATCAGAAAGGGGATTCATCAGAAAAAATGACTTTACCCCAGTCCTCAGCAGTCCAATCCCTGTACCTTTTTGTCACGGTTTCGGCCGAGGCTGCTCCTTCTCCTGGTTCGGGCAGGCTTCGGCGGTCGTCGTCCCCGGAGTACTAGCTGCCACCGTTCGTTGTGTCTGTGTGTGTTTGGTTTGGTCTGATTTGTTACACCTGTTGCTCATTTCGTCTTGATTATGTGTCCTTTAAGTTCTCGTTGTTTCTGTCTTGTGGTTGTGTGTAGTTGTTCTATGTCAGCAGGTGTTGCCAGTCAGTTTGTGCTCTATGTTATTAGAGAGTCCGCACGTTGTGCGTTTGTTGTACTTTTACGCTGAGTGCGTTTATTTTTCCCTTGTTCAACCGGCTCTGTTTATAGCCGTTGTTTCTGTGGACTTTATTAAAGTGTTTTTGGACTTGCATCTGCATCCTGCAATTGATTCCACACCACACCTACGCCCGGCCTTGACACTTTTGCAGAATATCAGTCTGTCCCTGATGTTTTTCCTGGAGAGAAGTTGCTTCCTCGCTGCCCTTCTTGACACCAGGCCATCCTCCAAAAGTCTTCGCCTCACTGTGCGTGCAGATGCACTCACACCTGCCTGCTGCCATTCCTGAGCAAGCTCTGCACTGGTGGTGCCCCGATCCCGCAGCTGAATCAACTTTAGGAGACGGTCCTGGCGCTTGCTGGACTTTCTTGGGTGCCCTGACGCCTTCTTCACAACAATTGAACCTCTCTCCTTGAAGTTCTTGATGATCCGATAAATGGTTGATTTAGGTGCAATCTTACTAGCAGCAATATCCTTACCTGTGAAGCCCTTTTTGTGCAAAGCAATGATGACAGCACGTGTTTCCTTGCAGGTAACCATGGTTAAGAGGAAGAACAATGATTTCAAGCACCACCCTCCTTTTAAAGCTTCCAGTCTGTTATTCTAACTCAATCAGCATGACAGAGTGATCTCCAGCCTTGTCCTCGTCAACACTCTCACCTGTTTTAACGAGAGAATCACTGACATGATGTCAGCTAATCCTTTTGTGGCAGGGCTGAAATGCGGTGAAAATATTTTTTTGGGATTAAGTTCATTTTCATGGCAAAGAGGGACTTTGCAATTAATTGCAATTCATCTGATCACTCTTCATAACATTCTGGAGTATTGAGGCAGTAGACTTTGTGAAAATTTTATATTTGTGTCATTCTCAAAACTTTTGACCACGACTGTAGTCTAGGATTTGGAGTCAGTCAACTCCTAAGGCATACTGTCCACTCAACCACAACACATTCGCTCAAATGTGAGAGATGTAATATATATATATATATATATATATATATATATATATATATATATATATATATATATATATATATATATACACTGACCTCCAAAATTCTACAGTGATGTCCACTGAGAGGGTAAATGTGAACATGGTTTAATTGAATTAAATGTGCATTCCTTGAGGTTTAATTTCATTGCACAAAGAAGAAAAAAAACGAATGCAGAAAATAGCATCTTTGTGCATTGGAAACACTAGTGAGTTCTTAGTGAGGAAAGTTTTTATCCTAAGCCACCCTGTGCCTTGTATTCTGCTTGGTGAACACAATGTCGGAATCAATCTGATACTCACTTGTGAGAGTCACAGTAAAATTGAAAGTAATCAAATCAGATAAATATGCACGTACTTACTGCACACATGCACAGACACATCCACACACACACACACACATGCATGCAAACACACACACACCATTCATGTACACACACTCGCTTATCATGATGACACAGCCACTTACCCACACTGAAATTGAATTAAACACATGTTCATTCCAATTGCTTCAATGTGAGCAAATATGAGTTATGCAAAAGTCTCTCAGATAAATATGAAGTACATTACAGTGCACTGATACACCTTGAACAAAAAGGCAGGTATGGTGATCCAGATTATAGAGCTGGATTAAATCTGCTCTATAGGCCAGTAATATCTTCTCTCCAAACCAGTAATATGCTATCTGCTCTACTACAGGCCAGTAATAGGGGCACAAAGTGCTGTGGATAGATGTGTAGACGCAGCCTGTACTTATGGATGATTAGTAGGGATGTGATGTGTAAGTATCCCCTGAAATGAGCGCCATACTTATTTCAATCACATTTAGCCAGTCAGTCCTATATATAGCTCCTTAATCCATCTGATCCCTCCCTGACTGTTTGTTCCCACAAAACCTGTTCATTAATTTATATCAATTCCAATCTGTGCAAGCATGCCTTGCACAAATGGAACTAGGGGTCACACCTGCTTGGTAGTTTATCAGAACACTGTGTTTTTGTTTGGTGGTTATCCTTACCCTAATCTAATCTATTTTGCTATGGGAAATGATGCCTCTGGTACCTGTATTTACTGCGCATACTTGGAGTATTGGCTTGCCCATAGAGATGTATCTGATTCTGACCATAATGATGTCTTGATATTGTCCCATAGCCGAATCCCTCATAAGGAATTTAATGACATTCCTAATGTTCTTTTGTACTAATGCAAATTCTGAAGTTTAGATACTTATAGGTATATCATGTTTACATATCTTATGCTGGCATAATACCATCGCCTTTGAAAATACATGAACAAGTGAGACTTCCATAGAGTTCTGTATGTTGATGTGGTATAGCAACATCAAAGGCAATGTCCTAGTCAGTACAATTTTAATTAGCACTGTTGAAAAATGCTTTATTCTCTGCTCAATGATTGCTATCCCTTTGTACTATTGAGACATTAAGCCAAGTTTTTCTTTTTTGTTGTTGTATAATTTGGCAAAATTATAGACAGCATATCTGACTACAGGCTTACATCAACTGGTAAAGCAGGAAGAAAATAAGATGAAATAAAAAATGTATCAATAAAAATAACCTCCCAAACAAATAATAGTTTGACTGTACAGTATTACTGTACCTTTACATGCCGTTATTGAAGCCAAAGTTATGCTCTGTTTTCTGGAGTGCTGATGTATTATTGTACAGTTACACGACCAACACACTTAATCTCATTTGGACATATAGTATAAAGTTCACGCTTGAAGGCATATCTACAAAACAGTGTACTACTGTATTGACCACAACAACAGCTTAAGCTCTTCTTAATTTCTCTCTCCAACTAGTGTGAGATTTATTTATAAGGAAGACTGTAGCTAACTTTAAACAGCCTGACGGGTCATCAAAGAACATTAGGAATCAGAAAGGCAGTTGTTTGCCCACAGATGATGGAATTAACACACGCTACAAGGAATTAGTATTTCTAAGTGGCATACAAGTGAGTTGTTATGCATCATCTCTCCCAGTGCTGCATCACAAACTTCGATGCAGTGGTGTATGTTTCACTCTGGTTGGATTAGTGAATATTATACAGCACTGAAATCCACTGTCAACTCCATTCGTTGTGTAAATTAGTCCCAGACAAAGATTTCTGGCAGGGGGGAAACTGCCTGATAATTTGAGAAGAGATCTACCTTCTAGATTTCCAACAGGAAGTATGCATGTTATGTGGCTCCGTATCTGCTCTGTTGTCACGTTAAACCAGGGACAGAAAGCAGACACACGCCTCTGGAAGCCTTTAGAATAGAAACATAAATAAACCCTGACACTAAACGCATTGAGACTTTCTGGGTAGATCCAGAGGCAAAGCTACCCCCAAATTCCTAATCTTTCTAAATGATTTGTAATGAGAATGAAAAAATTGCTAATGGCATCCTCACTCCACTCCCCCTTACAAAAAAAGATTGCAGTCAGAGTGTAGTATAACTGCAGTACACTGTAGTATAACTGTAGTTAGAATGCAGTATAACTGCAGTATGCTGCAAATATTGCGTCCAAAATAACACAGTTTGTTTTACTGCAGTAATTTTGCTGTGCAAATGCAGTTACACTGCAGTTATTCTGCAATCACTGCGTCCAAAATACCACAGTCGACTGCAGTTACTACACTTTTACTGCAGTTTCAAAACAATATTTTTTGGTGCCCTCATTTGAGCTGATCAACACTGCTATTGATTAAGGGAAGTGCTGGTAAATGACTGTAATCACAGAGCTTGTTTCCACTGATCAATTAGATTCAGTCAGACGCTTGTGTATTGATGGTTAAGTGTCATGAGTCGTGTTTTTATACCGTCCTAAATCAAAAATCAAATCAAATCAAATCAAATGTTATTGGTCACATGCGCCGAATACAACAGGTGCAGACATTACAGTGAAATGCTTACTTACAGCCCTTAACCAACAGTGCATTTATTTTTAACAAAAAAAGTAACAATAAAACAACAACAACAAAAAGTGTTGAGAAAAAAAAGAGCAGAAGTAAAATAAAATAACAGTAGGGAGGCTATATATATACAGGGGGGTACCGTTGCAGAGTCAATGTGCGGGGGCACCGGCTAGTTGAGGTAGTTGAGGTAATATGTACATGTGGGTAGGATAATCAATACAGATAAAACAATTATGTCCTCTACCGCTACTTTCACGTTACGTTTCTAGACATCCCTCTGACGCAAATATTTTCAAAAACGCAAATAATTGCACCTTTACAGAAACCGGTACATTTTAAACGACGACAACACCCATAATAACGGTTGACTCATCGAATCAATGTTCCTGTTCAATGACAAACAGGATGTACTGTGAACAGCCATCACTCCCAGAGGAAGTAGCTGCTTTTCGACACAAGCCTTTTGTCATGAGCTGTGTGGAAAAGTCTAGGTACGTACTGATGGATTTAGGGGTCACACCTGGTCTGGTAGGGCCTCCGGTCATGTTGCAGCCCTTCCTCTCTCCTCTCCTATTGGTCTCACGTGAGGCACCCAAGGGCAGCCAGGAACTGTGACACCTCCTGCACTGTCTGGGGCTACTTCCTGTCACCTGATCTCATTCTCAGTTTCCATGGAAATGTCATAGGTGGTTCTGTTTAACTGATCTGGAAATAAAGTGAGAAATAGAGGAATGCGCAACAATAGAATATATTGAATCAAGGTGATTAGAATAAGGGATTTTTTAAAAAATTGGTCAAGGTTTCTTGATGAAGACCCAAGATGGGTCGAAATGTTGTCCTTATGAAAAAAACATTGTGCTGTTTTATTCTAATTGTTGTGACCTGTTTTTCGCTTAATCCAGCACCTGGCAGAAATGCTTTGGTTGTGTACATTTTACATCTAAAGAACATATGGGTCAGTACATAAAACTGTAGCTTATCGACATACTTTCTCAAATGTTTGTGCTGAATAAAGTCATGCATCAAAGCCATAGGAGATGAAAACAGCCCTGGCCACCCTCATAGTGTGGACGAACACAGTAATAGGTCTGTTGAAAAGAGATGAATGAGACTTTAGTCAATGGGCAGGGGGGGCAACAATCAGGACCCTTGATAATGTTGGTGGGAATAGTCCGTAATGACTCTACACTGAGCCGCCTAACAAATGATTCTCTGATGTCTGCAGGGAGGATAAGTGAACAGTGGCAGAGACTTCCACTGCTTTGTACAACATACATTACTAAAGTTATGAAGGTCAAAACTCAAATTACAATTTAATCCAAGGGTTAATGTAGTCAACTCTTGGTAAATTCACAGGCATTGGAAGAGATTTGGTTGTATTGTTCACATTATTGACATTGTGGATGGCCAAAATAAGATATATTTAGCCATATTGCTTTGTTTAATGTGTACACTGTACAACAGCTGAATAGAAATGACCGGATACAATATATACCAGTTTTACAAAGTGTCCGTGCCAATTGAATCCAAGTACCATTGCCACAAGTCATTCTACTTTAAAAATATGACATCATCGTCTGTGTCTTCTCCTAGTCCTTCACTGCTAATGGATAATGTAAGCTAACACACCTACATTTTCGTCATTTAGCAGACACTCTTATCCAGAGCGACTTACAGTTAGTGAGTGCATACATTTTCATACTGGTCCACCATGGGAATCGAACCCACAACCCTGGCGTTGCCATCGGCATGCTCTACCAACTGAGCTACACGGGACTAAAACTTGACCAATCTAGGCTTCAAGCAACAGTTTAATTTCTGTAACAAATTAAGCCATTGCCAAGAAGGGGTTGAAATTAATACATTTTTGAAATATAATTTTTCCTATTAAATCAATAATGTATGGTAATTTAGTGACTGCTGTATGCTTTGGGGGTTGTGAAGCCATATGGGGATGTGATGTAGGAATGTTGCACAACACTGCCCTCGGGTGGTAGAGCAGACACGTATATACTGGAGCACCTTTAGCTTTTTAGGTCCAAGGGGAATCTCCTATAGAAAAACACGTTTTTTTTTTACGAAGAATCAAGAGCAAGCCATTCCTCGAGAATTGTGGGACTAGGGCCCCTGCATGTGGTATTATACTGAAGTATACTGTAGGTTTATACTGTGTTAGTATAAGATTATTCTCAGTGCTGATGCTAGGGGGGTATGAAAAAAAAAAAGTAATGTATGCACTAACTGTAAGTCGCTCTGGATAAGAGCGTCTGCTAAATGACTAGAATGCAAATGTAAATGTAGTGATCTTAATTCAAATACCCAACATCTGTAGGGAAATATGGGGTTCTGTTCTGTAGCCTATTTTCTGCAAGACCTCTATTTCCAAGTCAAAACTGGGGAATAGTGAAGCTGGTCGTGGACAAGAATGGGTACAGGAAGAAAACTGTTATTTTTATGCTGATGTGTAATTTTACCTCATCTCCTCCAGAGCAACAGTGACACTTATCCAGATTGGCATGTTGTTGTCTGTCTGCCCTCATCACCGTTCCACTCCACTAGCACTAAGCTATTTGACAGATATGTTTCAGGCTGCCTTTGAAAATATATGCTGTTAGCAAACTTTTGCTTATGATTATTGACAAAATAAATGAAAAATTGTGTGGGGAAGAAAGAAACATCACTCTGAATCAAATTGGTATTCATCATTCACACAAACGCACAACCACGGCATATAACAAATACTTTTGCTACATTACATCACTCCCCTTTGTCATATATTAATACTGTAAGCAAATACCCCTGCACATCGACTTGGTACTGGTATCCTGTGTATATAGCCAAGGAGTGGGCTTCTAGTTAGACTCAGGAGGCATGCATACCATCCACCACTTCTGAGTATATTACTTGGTAACGTTCAGTCCCTGGACAATAAAGTAGATGAGCTCAGGGCGAGGATCTCCTTCCAGAGAGACATCAGGGACTGTAACATACTGTTTTACGGAATAATGGATCTCTTCGGATATACTATCCCTGTCCATTCAGCCAGAGGGGTTCTCTGTCCATCGCACGGACAGGAAGAAATAACTTTCCGGGAAAAAGAAAGGTGGAGGTGTATGTTTCATGATTAACTACTCATGGTGTGTTTGTGGTAATGTACAGGAACTCAAGTCCTTTTGTTCTCCCGATCTGGAATACCTCACCATCAAATGCCAACTGCATTACCTCCCAAGATAATTTTATTCGGTCATCGTCACGGCTGTGTATATTACACCCCAAGCCGACATCGCGACCGCTCTCAAGGAACTACACTGGACAAACCGCATATCCTAAGGCCTCATTTATTGTAGCTGGAGACTTTAATAAAGGAAATCAGAGGAAAACGCAACTGAAGTTCTATCAACACATCTCCTGTGCTACTCGTGCATCGAGCACTCTTGACCATTGCTACTCCTCCTTCTGGGACGGCTACAAGGCCCTCCCCCGCCCTCACTTCTGTAAATCAGATCACGGCTCCATTTTGCTCCTCCTCTCCTATAGGTAGAAACTTAAAGAGGAAGTAACGATGGTAAGGACTGTTCAACGTTGGTCTGACCAATCGGAATCTATGCTTCAAAATTGTTTTGATCACGCGGACTGGGAAATGTTCCAGGTTGCCTCTGAGAATATTATTGACGTATACACTGATTCAGTGACTGAGTTTATCAGGAAGTGCATAGAGGATGTTGCTCCCTCTGTGATGATTAGATTTTATCCAAACCAAACACAGAGGATAGATGGCAGCATTCGTGCAAAACTGAAAGCGGAAACCACCGCATTTAACCACGGCAAGGTGACTGGGAACATAGACGTGTACAAACAGACCAGCTATGCCCTTCAAAATGCAATCAAAAAGGCAAAACGACAGTACAGGGACAAAGTGGAGTCGTATTTCAGCGGCTCAGACAAGAGAGTATGAGGCAAGGACTCTAGATGATCACGGATTATAAAGGGAAAGCCAGCAATGTCGCAGACACCGACACCTTTATACGTCAATAACTATCTCAGAGGCCACCCGGACAAGATAAACACCTTCTTCAACCGCTTCTAGGAAAACACAGAGCCGCCATCCCGGCCACCACCGCTCAATTTGTATATCGCCCCAACAGATCCATGGATGACGCAATCGCCATAGCACTGCACACTGCCCTGTCTCATCTGGACAAGAGAAATACCTATGTAAGAATGCTGTTCATCGACTACAGCTCAGCCTTCAACACCATAGTGCCCTCAAAGCTAATCTCTAAGATCAAGCCCTGGGTTTGAACCCCGCCCTGTGCAACTGGGCCCTGGACCTCCTGACGGGCTGACGTTAGGTGTTGAAGGTAGGCAACAACACATCCGCCACGCTGTTCCTAAACACGGGGGCACCACAAGGGTGCGTGCTCAGCCCCCTCCTGTACACCCTGTTCACCCATGACTGCGTGGCCACGCATGTCTCCAACTCAATCCTCAGGTTTGCTGACGACACAACAGTGGTAGGCCTGATTACCAACAACAATGAGACAGCCCACAGGGAAAAAGTGAGGGCGCTGGTGAAGTGGTGCCAGGAAAATAACATCTCCCTCAACGTCAAAAAAATGAAGGAACTGATTGTGAACAGCAGCCCTGAACAGCAGACAGGGCCGTAGTAAAGAGGGTGAAAAGCTTCAAGTTCCTCGGCTAGCACATCACTTACTACCTGAAATGGTCCATTCACACAGACAGAGTGGTGAAGAAGGCGCAACAATGCCTCTTCAGCCTCAAAATAAAAACAAAAATACCTTATTTACATACGTACCCTATGCAATGAGACTTGAAATTCAGCTAAGGTGCATCCTGTTTCCATTGATCATCCTTCCATTGATGTTTCTACAACTTGATTGGAGTCCACCGTTGGTCAATTTTGTTGATTGGAAAGGCACACACCTGTCTAAATAAGGTCCCACAGTTGACAGTGCATGTCAGAGCAAGAACCAAGCCTTGAGGTCGAAGGAATTGTCCGTAGAGCTCAGAGACAGGATTGTGTCGAGGCACAGATCTGGAGAAGGGTACAAAAACATTTCTGCAGCATTGAAGGTCCCCAAGAACACAGTGGCCTCCATCATTCTTAAATGGAAGAAGTTTCGAACCACCAAGGCTCTTCCTAAAGCTGGCCGCCCGTCAAAACAGAGCAATCGGGGGGAAAGGGCCTTGGTCAGGGAGGTGACCAAGAACTCGATGGTCACTCTGACCGAGCTCCAGAGTACCTCTGTGGAGATGGGAGAAACTTCCAGAAGGACAACCATCTCTGCAGCACTACACCAATCAAGCTTTTACTATAGTTTTGGCAAGTCGGTTAGGACATCTACTTTGTGCATGACACAAGTAATTTTTCCAACAATTGTTTACAGACAGATTATTTCACTTTTATGTGGATATATTGAATCAACATCTCAAGACATCAGTCAGGAAGTTAAAGCTTGGTCGCAAATGGGTCTTCCAAATGGACAATGACCCCAAGCATACTTCCAAAGATGTGGCAAAATGGCTTAAGGACAACAAAGTCAAGGTATTGGAGTGGCCATCACAAAGCCCTGACCTCAATCCTATAGAAAGGCTGTGGGCAGAACTGAAAAAGCGTGTGCGAGCAAGGAGGCCTACAAACCTGACTCAGTTACACCAGCTCTGTCAGGAAGAATGGGATAAAATTCACCCAACTTATTGTGGGAAGCTTGTGGAAGGCTACCTGAAATGTTTGACCCAAGTGAAACAATTTAAAGGCAATGCTACCAAATACTAATTGAGTGGATGTAAACTTCTAACCCACTGGGAATGTGATGAAAGAAATAAAAGCTAAAATAAATCATTCTCTCTACTATTATTCTGATTTCACATTCTTAAAATAAAGTGGTGATCCTAACTGACCTAAGACAGGGAATTTTTACTAGGATTAAATGTCAGGTATTGTGAAAAACTGAGTTTAAATGTATTTGGCTAAGGTGTATGTAAACTTCCGACTTCAACTGTATATTTATATTCCGGACTCTGACATTGCTCATTCTGATGTTTCTTAATTTATTTCTTACAATTTTTGGGGTTTGTGTGTATTGTTTAGTATTGTTACATATTACTGCATTGTTGGAGCTTGAAACATAAGAATTTCACTGCACCTGCGATAAAATCTGCAAAATATGTGTACACAACCAATAAAACTTTATTTTATTTTATTTGAGTTACTCATTGTGAATTTATTATTTGAGTTATTTTTTTTAGATTATTTAAAAAATGTTCTCTGCTTTGTTGGGAAGGGTCATAAGTAAGCATTTCACTGTTCGTCTACACCTGTTTACGAAGCATGTGACAAATACAATTTGATATGATACATTTGATTTGATTTGAAATAGAAGGATGGAAAACAAAACAAAACCTTGCAGGGTAGCCCATGCCAACCCTCTTCCACAACAATAGAATAACAGTCTATCTTCGCTCCAGCACCACCAGCATCACCACGATCATTCTGGAAAGCATTCATTATATCCACTTCCTCCAGTGCTACAGAACAACAAACAGAACAACAGAAGCAAGTTGGAACAGTTGGTGGGTCAGGCACTGATGGTGAGCCAGGGGCTGATGTGACTTAATGAGCTGTCCCATTTGGCTAGCTGAGTTCCTCCAGGCCCGGCTCTAATAGAGGAGAGGCTCCCTCTCTTCTCTCGCTTCTCTAGCTTTCATGACCTTCTCTTGTCTTCCCTGTCTTCACAATCAATTAATCTTCCTCCATGTGATTTGCAAAAGGGACTCAATTGAATGCAAGGATTTATCTTCCTAAACTGGTATCACAGAAACCGAAAGTGGTTGCTTTCAAGGATAAAGGGAAATTGGTTCCAGCAATGGAATACTACTTACTGGCACAAAATCGGACTTTTGACAACACACACATGTACTCCGCAGATACATGATCATGAGATGCTTAGGCTGTCCATCAGGAGGATGTCATTTTGAAAGTAATAAAGCATTTTTAACTTCCATAGAAGATTTTCAATATAGTGTGGAGGAGTTGGTATAATATTACAATATTCCTACAGCCATACAGTAACCACTCATATTATCAGTACAAAATGGACAAAGTCAAGAGTGATGGAAAATTGACAATGGAGAACTTTGAATGTTATAATGGGTAGGAATTCAAACATATCTGCCTCTTTTGTTGAATCAGAGGGTATATTTATTACGAAACCACGTGGCATTGCAATTTACTTTAATGACTTTTTTAAGGGCAAAGTGGACAAGTTGAGAAATACTATGAGTCCAACTGATAGCTCTCTCTCATATACCCTTATAAAACATTGTATCATGAATGAGAGGCATTGCAAATTTAAAAGATGAGTTTGAGAGGATGCTGTTGTCTATTTCTGATTATAGATCACCAGGTACAGAATACAGATAATCTTGATGGAAAATTGCTTAGTTACAGCCAACCACATATCCACTTCAATTTGTCATATTTTTAAAAGATGCTTGATGTGTGGGGTGTGCCCAGAAGTCTGGAAAGAGTCAAAGGTTAAGTGTTTAGTAAATTATTGGAGAAAAAAAATCGGTACAAATCCAGGATTATTTCTCATATAATGGTCTGATAACGGATTTCCAGCATGCATACAGAGAAGGGCATTCTGCAAGTACAACCTTAGTGTAAATGACAGATAAATGGCTAAAGAGAATGGATGACAGAAAGTTAGTGGGTGTAGTGTTGTTAGACTTTTTATGTAATTGGTCATGAACTGTTGCTAGGTAAACTCAAATGTTATGGTTTTATGTCTGCCGCTCTTTCCTGATTGGAAGCTTTCTATCACGGAGAAGGGAAAATGTTTTCTTTAATGGTAGCTTTTCAGACAGTAAAGACTTACACTTTGGTGTTCTTCAAGGCAGCTGCATAGGCCCACTCCTCTACTATATCTTTAATAATGATTTACCCTTAGCAATGAATAAAGCAAGAGTGGTTATGTATGCTGATGACTCTACAATGTATAGCGCTGCATCAGCATGTAATGAACTAACAGATGTACTGAGCAAAGAACTAAGAATGGTGTCTGAGTGGCTTAATAATATGAACAAATTGGTGTTGAATATTTATCAAACAAAATGTATTGTATTTTGTCCAAGATAAGCTTGCTGGTGACCCCCAATTGTAACTGTAGAAGAAGTTAAAAAATAAACAAACTACTTAGCGTCATGTTGGACGCAGCTCTGTCCTGGTCTGAACATGTAGATAATATTGTAAATCAAATGGATGAGGGCATTGCTGTAACAATAACATTTTCTGAGTATGTAACAGCCAGCACTCTGAATCAGGTTATTCAATCTTTGGTTCCATCCCACCTAGAATACTGTCCAGTCATATGGTCATCTGCAGCAAATAAATATCTAATAAAGCTCCAACTCGCTCCAAACAGGACTCCCAGAGTAGCTCTTCATTGCTATATCTGTATTACTGTCAACCGAATGCATCATAATATCTCATGGCTTCCCGTTGAAAGCAGATTACTATCCATTCTTGATTTTCTTCAGGAATTTTATATTTTTTAGACCAATTAGTGTATACTACCAACAAACATAACCACCAAACTAGAGAGGCAAATTCAGGGCCTCTGATAACCCCCAGGCAAAGGACAAATCTCCTCAAATCTACAGTTATATACAGAGCCATCACTGAATGGGATTATTAACCAACTCATCTCTCAGGCAAAAAGTAAATCCACCTTCAAGAAAACAATAAAATAACATCTAATGTGATTGACCATATAACTGGACAGATACTAATCCCAGAGAGTATCTACTGAATGTTAAATGTATCACCTGTCTGGTATATGGGCGGCAGGTAGCTTAGTGGTTAAGAGCGTTGGGCCAGTAACCGAAAAGTCGCTGGTTCTAATCCCCGCGCCGACTAGGTGAAAAATCTGTCGATGTGCCCTTGAGCAAGGCACTTAACCCTAATTGCTCATGTAAGTCGCTCTGGATAAGAGCATCTGCTAAATGACGTAAATGTATATTAATAAGCTTTAATGCCTAAATGTTTTATGTAAATTGTCATTGTTTGAAATGTATTTTTTGTTCTGTGATTGACCTCAGGATGATTGGCAGGATGTTATGGTGACAGCTAATGGGAATAATACATTCAAAAATCAAGCCCCAAATAATATTTATATTGAAAGGAGAACAAAAACAGAACATTTGTGAAATGTTTTCAGATGTCTTTATTATTATTTTCCCACTGTTGAAATCAGAATGTCTAAGAATATTACAGTAAGTATAAACACATAAGTACTGTACAGTACTTAATGTTACTCAAACCACATACCCCTCTGTTACAATTACAACAGAATAACATTGCAGCTTTTCAATGTAGTATGCTATAGGCTACATTTAAATGTATTGTACTGTACCTCATGTTGAGTGTACCTTTTGTAACCTGTCAGTCTGTCAGTTACCTACATCTTAAGGCTGTATTGTCCCTTTAGTAATACAGAGTCAAATCTGAAGTGACATACACTATATATACAAAAGTATGTGGACACCCCTTCAAATTAGTGGATTCGGCTATTTCAGCCACACCCGTTGCTGACAGGTGTATAAAATCGAGCACACCGCCATGCAATCTCCATAGACATACATTGGCAGTAGAATGGCCTTACTGAAGAGCTTAATGACTTTCAACGTGGCACCGTCAAAGGATGCCACCTTTCCAACAAGTCAGTTCGTCAAATGTCTGCCCTGCCAGAGCTGCCCCTGTTTACTGTAAGTGCTGTTATTGTGACGTGGAAACGTCTAGGAGCAACAACGGCTCAGCCGCGAAGTGTTAGGCCACACAAGCTCACAGAACAGATTCCTGACATAAATCCCATCTAACACCATTGGGATACATTGGAACGCCGACTGCGAGCCAGGCCTAATCGCCCAATATCAGTGCAGACCCTGGGCAGAGATGAAGAGGCGAAGAGAAAGGGTTTACTCCGTACAAAATCTGTCCAGATCATTAATTATTAAGAAAGTTAGGAGTTTTTGTATGGGGGGGATGAGAGAGTGTCGAATTTAGTCAAGGTAAAATTGCTATTTTGATATATTAGGCTTAATTGATCTAATAGAAGTTTCATAATGTTTAGGTTGTTACGAGTGTACTGATATACTGTAAGTGTGATGCACGTGACATCCCGGCAACTGTGAGAAAAAATACTTTATATCGGAGTTGAAATTCGAGATGGTCTATGCATATGCATGAGGCTAACATAGCAGCTCACTCTCCATTGAATACAGGCGGTTGACGTCAACACCCCTCATCTAATTTTCAAAAAGGTATTAAAATAATGAGATATATCCACCAATCCAAAGAGAGGAATATGCGAGAGCTTGACAGCCCGCCGTTATGCTCTGTGGACACCAAATAAAATATTGGGTAATTTGGTTAGACCCTTCAAATTCAGATTGCGCCTGTGACAGTGCAATCTAGTGCCATCATGTGTTCGCTAACATATCTCATGGTTTATTTTAGGGCTGTGTATAGTAACTTAGCTAGCTAAATTACTATACATTGGAAACGCAAGGAACGATTCCAGTGGTCAAGTGACTTGTATCTGCTCTGTGATGGGATATTACAGACCGCAATGCTGTATGGGATGAGTAGTTTATACACAGTCTTGTACTCTCTTCTTTTCTTTCATATACAGTATAATTAAAAAAAAAAATCAATTTCTAATCTTTTGAATGAATGGTTCACCCCGGAAATGTTTGTACCTATTCAACATTTGGAACCACGCGACCAGCATGTTGTTGAAATGTGTATGCTTAAAATGAATGGGTGTGTCAGTTCCGGAACCATGAACGCGGAAAGAGGGGCGCGGGGGTCGGATCCCTATTGGGTTTTTCTATGTGTAATTTTTATAATGCTAGTGTATTTTTCTATAATGCTAGTGATAAGACAGTGTAATCATTCAATTTCCACAGCATTTCCAGGTGCATTAAGTAATGCATTGGCAGTATACATTACAGAGATAATGTGATGACTAACAATGCAACCTTTGATGCATTCAAGTACATTCATAATTCCCACGTGATAAACATTTTCATGAATATATTCAAAAGGGTCTATTTTTGAACATAGTGAGTCACAGAGTGTGACTTGCTGACAGACATTCCCAACCCCTTTTGATGAATGCAAAATGCTTGGTATTTTAGGAATATTTGGTATTTTCTGCGTTCACAGCCTTGGCATCGGCTGGCACACTTCAATCAGCCTAATCCTGGCCGGGGCTTGGGCAGGAGAAAGAGAAAGATTAAAAAAGGCCACATTTTCAACAGTCTGATCATTCAAATGTGACTGTCATTTCTGGCATTGATGATTGACATTCCCCCTGGCCACAATGTCACTTTTATTAAACCAAAATAATTCAAATGCAGGTATTTGTGGTTGTAGAACATTTCCCAAACTGTGGAACATGGCCCCCTGAGAAAGTCCCTAATCAGCATCTTAACCAATCACTGAAAGGCATCATGACGAAGACGCATGAAACGTTGACAAAGAAAACTTAGTCCCTCAACACAAACCCACATAAAAGACATCAACTACACAGGCCTCTGAGGATGGTCATGCTGTAATTACTTTTACATTAAAACAAAATGCCTGCGTGTTGAAGAATTGGAATAAAAATAATACAAAGCCTAATATAACACATGGCTCATCTTTAGAAGCAATAAGTGCCACAAGCTCACACCACTTTCTAAGAATGTTATGCAAATATGCTTACACCTGAAATCAAAGAGGAGCATTTAGCTAAGCAACGGTATGTCTATAAACTACAGCTGTTCAGAAGCAGCCAGTTACTGTATTATTATTTTTTATATACTACAATTGTCAAGAGCACACCCCTGCAGGACTATTAACTAGTAACACAGTGCAGTTGGATCTATAATTGCAAGTCTGGTCTAAATCAAGGGCAGATTGTTTCAATTGTTTTCCCACTTTCAGAACTACTTTTCCCTGTCGCAACCAAATCTAAAGAGTAGGCCTATGCAGCATAGAGACTTTGGCGTTGTGATTAAATTCCTCAATAATGAATGCTCTCCTGGGAGAAGGGCATTGTGCATTGGGGACAATGTGAATTAATATGCCTTCAAATCAGAAAGTTCCGATCACGTCGCTGCCAAGCGGGGGGGTATACATTATTAAAGCAATAAAATATGGAAACCTTTAGGCCAGCTGTTAAGTAACAAGAGCATATGAAAACGTTGAGTAAATGAGTCTGAGAGATAACATGGCAGATGGAGATGAAACGTGCGTCTTGGGAATCTTTGTTTACTTTGGCACTAAATAAGCCACAGTGCTCTGTGATCATCAGAGTAAATAAACACATTCCACTCACAGAGTAAAAAAACAATGTGTTTTATTTTATAATGAAAACATCCCTTTCATTTCTCTCCCCAGCCTGTGCTGTAAACTCCTGTGTAGATGTCCCCTGGAAATACAGACTACAGTGCATGAAGTCTTTGATTTCCCAGCCTCAGATCTTTCTTTATCATACAGGACTGTGTCATGGGGAGGGCCCCCTGATGAGTTCTGTGAATGGCAGCATTCTAAAGTGAGCTCAATGTGAACAACAACTGTCCTGGAAATCAATATCACGCCATGTGTCAATCTTGACATGCATTAGACACGTTAGGATCATTGTATCGCTATATTGCCTGAATTTAACTAGCTACGGGAATAAATACAAATATTTTCAAGCTAGAGTGAGATAGAGAGAGAGCATATCAATTAGGACTATATCCTGCGAGTGGCCTCGTGACATTTTCAAGTCCTCAGAAATAGTTTTAGAAGTATGATCTCTATCAAGTAAAGGAACCTTGGCTTCAATGTCTACTGAGTGTGACCATTCCTGAAACTAACCTCATCAATACTGTGGCCAGGCTTGATAGAATGACTGCCGTATGCACTTGGTAAACTGGTAAATACAGTACATCCCATTTTCAACAAAGACTTTCCGAACTAAGGCGTTGACAATGCTATGCTTTCAAATAAGAGATAGAATGATGAACACTGCCAACCTACAAAAGATTTAACCCAAATTGATCCTCTGATTATGACCGAATAATGTCATATTCAACATTTGTATGAAGCAGTCAGCAATGCGGAACATTAGCTGCTGTAGTTTATGTTAATAGAGTACGAATAGCCAGCACAGACAGAGGAGAGGAGCTTTCAGTTAGCAGCCAGTAGAAGCAGAGGGAAGGAGGCAAACAGGTGGTGGTTTTAATTGCTTTTTTTCAACCCCCTCTTCAGCAGGCCACAGCGGCCCGAGACTATGGGGTGCACTAGACCTTGTTCCAGGCCTCTAATTGGAATAAAGCTGCAGTTATTCTAAAGTCTATAGAAGATTTAAAAAACATAAGGAAAACCTATGAGCAATGATGTTTGAATAAGGTGTTTTCAGTCTCCATATACATTAGCTGATGACTGTTCATTTCAGATACATTCGGGAGTCTACTGAAGTAAGGCAACGCACTCTTCATGAATATTTGGCAGGAATACATTCTTATTTGACTTGTAGAGTGCACGGATGAAGGACATCAATCTTTAAAATTGCTGCTAACAGTTGACCTGCCTGGTTTTAAGATGTATTCCCTTTCCCCACATAGTTTTACAAGATAATGATTACATATTTTCCATATTTCATGATTCTAGATAAAAGCTTTCTCATAGTCACAGAAAATTATCCTGATTGCTGAAGTGATTTATTCAATGGTACATCAGACAAGTATCACAGGGAAATTACTAGCCTATTTGGAGATGAGTTCAACTGTTTACCAATGTAATTATGGCATAGCATTTGCAGGGAAGGAGAGGAGTCTGTTGGCACAGAGACAGTGATGAAAACGGCATGCATTATGCAAGCTGGGGAGAGAGACAGAGTGGGAATGAATGTGTTCTGAACTGCAGTAGTGTGGTGTATCATTGAGTATCAAACAGCAGCCAGAGAGAACCTAAGTCGAATACTCATACTAACCCCACTAACTGTACTATTTGTGATGTAAATTGAGTATGTAGTATGTTTATTGGTCATAGTATGGATATAGTTAGTATGCCAAAAGTTCCCGAATGTCGTATTACATTCACCAAAATTCGAAGTAAACAAGCAGTGGACACTATTTCCGTACTTTTAGGGCCCATAATGCAATTCTTCAGAAAATGGGCGTGGCTTCACAACATTTCCAGATTTTAAGAAAATGCCGAAAATATGCAGCCGAAGTCCGATGAGAGCAGATACAAATGTATAGTTGAAGTCGGAAGTTTACATACACTTAGGTTGGAGTCATTAAAACTCGTTTTTCAACCACTCCACAAATTTCTTGTTAACAAACTAGAGTTTTGGCAAGTCGGTTAGGACATCTACTTTGTGCATGACACAAGTACTTTTTCCAAAAATGATTTCACTTATAATTCACTGTATCACAATTCCAGCGGGTCAGAAGTTTACATACACTAAGTTGACTGTGCCTTTAAACAGCTTGGAAAATTCCAGAAAATGATGTCATGGCTTTAGAAGCTTCTGATAGGCTAATTGAAATAATTTGAGTCAATTGGAGGTGTACCTGTGGATGTATTTCAAGGCCTACCTTCAAACTCAGTGCCTCAAAAGAAATCAGCCTGGTTCATCATTGGGAGCAATTTCCAAATGCCTGAAGGTACCACCATGTATTAACACCATGGGACCACACCGCGTCATACCGCTCAGGAAGGAGACGCGTTCTGTCTCCTAGAGATGAACGTACTTTGGTGCGAAAAGTGCAAATCAATCCCAGAACAACAGCAAAGGACCTTGTGAATATGCTGGAGGAAACAGGTACAAAAGTATCTATATCCACAGTAAAACGAGTCCTACATCTACATAACCTGAAAGGCCGCTCAGCAAGGAAGAAGCCACCGCTCCAAAACCGCCATAAAAAAGACAGACTATGGTTTGCAAATGCACATGGGGACAAAGATCGAACTTTTTGGAGAAATGTACTCTCGTCTGATGAAACAAAAATAGAACTGTTTGGCCATAATGACCATTGTTATGTTTGGAGGAAAAAGGGGGTTGCTTGCAAGCCGAAGAACACCATCCCAACCGTGAAGCACGGGGGTGGCAGCATCATGCTGTGGGGGTGCTTTGCTGCAGGAGGGACTGGTGCACTTCACAAAATAGATGGCATCATGAGGACGGAAAATGATGTGGATATATTGACGCAACATCTCAAGACATCAGTCAGGAAGTTAAAGCTTAGTCGCAAATGGGTCTTCCAAATGGACAATGACCCCAAGCATACTTCCAAAGTTGTGGCAAAATGGCTTAAGGACAACACATTCAAGGTATTAGAGTGGCCATCACAAATCCCTGACCTCAATTCTATAGAACATGTTGAGCAATGTAATAAAAAAGGAATTACTTTTCAAATAAGTTTTGTTACATGTTATGTTGGCTGACAATTTGTTAGCTAAGCTAGCCTTATGAACCGCAGAGCATATGCTTATAGCAGTTGCTTGTATGTACCTAATGTTAGTTGGCTACTAATACATAAAACTTGCCAGTATATTAACTATATGCTATCTAACTAACTACCCAACGTTTATTGACTTGATTATTCACGTCATTCTTCGCTTAGTCAAGTGGTATAGTCGTTGTGCGTTCTCAATGAAGTCATAAGATGATCAGACCCTACACCCAAACGAGGGCACTACGTTCATACACCTCTGGCCTGCTAGCTCCCCTACCTCTACAGAAGCACAGTTCCCGCTCAGCCCAGTCAAAGCTATTTGCTGCTCTGGCACACCAATGGTGGAACAAGCTCCCCCACGACGCCAGGACAGCGGAGTCACTGACCCCCTTCCGTAGACACTTGAAACCCTACCTCTTTAAGGAATACCTGGAATAGTATAAAGTAATCCTTCTACCCCCCCTTCCCCCACCCCCCCATAAAAAAATAAGAAAAAAAGTGGTTGTCCCACTTGCTATCATAAGTTGAATGCACCAATTTGTAAGTCGCTCTGGATAAGAGCGTCTGCTAAATGATGTAAATGTAAATGTAGCTAATCACGTGTTATGCTAACAAACTAGCAAGAAGTTGCATAGCAACAGCATCAACTTCCGGTAGACAGGCGAAGCGCAAGTACACTCAACTGAAAGGATACCGTTTGTTTACAGCATACTAAAATGAACTAATAGCATATAATATGTACAGTGGCTTGCGAAAGTATTCACCCCCCTTGGCATTTGTCCTATTTTGTTGCCTTACAACCTGGAATTAAAATAGATTTTTGGGGGGGTTCTATCATTTGATTTACACAACATGCCTACCACTTTGAAGATGCAAAATATGTTTTATTGTGAAACAAACAAAGAAACTTGAGCGTGCATAACTATTCACCTCCCTAAAGTCAATACTTTGTAGAGCCACCTTTTGCAGCAATTACAGCTGCAAGTCTCTTGGGGTATCTCTATAAGCTTGGCACATCTAGCCACTGGGATTTTTGCCATTCATCAAGGCAAAACTGCTCCAGCTCCTTCAAGTTGGATGGGTTCCGCTGGTGTACAGCAATCTTTAAGTCTTACCACAGATTCTCAATTGGATTGAGGTCTGGGCTTTGATTAGGCCATTCCAATACATTTAAATGTTTCTCCTTAAACCACTCAAGTGTTGCTTTAGCAGTATGCTTAGAGTCATTGTCCTGCTGGAACCTCCGTCCCAGTCTCAAATCTCTGGAAGACTGAAACAGGTTTCCCTCAAGAATTTCCCTGTATTTAGCGCCATCCATCATTCCTTCAATTCTGACCAGTTTCCCAGTCCCTGCTGATGAAAAACATCCCCACAGCATGATGCTGCCACCACCATGCTTCACTGTGGGGATGGTGTTCTCGGGGTGATGAGAGGTGTTGGGTTTGCGCCAGACATTTTCCTTGATGGTGGAAAAGCTCAATTTTAGTCTCATATGACCAGAGTACCTTCTTCCATATATTTGGGGAGTCTCCCACATGGCTTTTGGCGAACACCAAACGTGTTTGCTTATTTTTTTCTTTAAGCAATGGCTTTTTTCTTGCCAGTCTTCTGTAAAGCCCAGCTCTGTGGAGTGTAAGGCTTAAAGCGGTCCTATGGACAGATACTCCAATCTCCGCTGTGGAGCTTTGCAGCTCCTTCAGGGTTATCTTTGGTTTCTTTGTTGCCTCTCTTAATGTCCTCCTTGCCTGGTCCATGAGTTTTGGTGGGCAGCCCTCTCTTGGCAGGTTTGTTGTGGTGCCATATTATTTCAATTCTTTTAAATAACGGATTTAATGGTGCTCCGTGGGATGTTCAAAGTTTCTGATATTATTTCATAACCCAACCCTGATCTGTACCTCTCCACAACTTTGTCCCTGACCTGTTTGGAGAGCTCCTTGGTCTTCACGGTGCCGCTTGCTTGGTGGTGCCCCTTGCTTAGTGGTGTTGCAGACTCTGGGGCCTTTCAGAACAGGTGTATATATACTGAGATCATGTGACAGATCATGTGACACTTAGATTGCACACAGGTGGACTTTTATATAAATAATTATGTGACATCTGAAGGGAATTGGTTGCACCAGATCTTATTTAGGGGCTTCATAGCAAAGGGATGAATACATACAGTGGGGAAAAAAAGTATTTAGTCAGCCACCAATTGTGCAAGTTCTCCCACTTAAAAAGATGAGAGAGGCCTGTAATTTTCATCATAGGTACACGTCAACTATGACAGACAAAATGAGGAAAAAAATTCCAGAAAATCACATTGTAGGATTTTTAATGAATTTATTGGCATATGATGGTGGAAAATAAGTATTTGGTCAATAACAAAAGTTTCTCAATACTTTGTTATATACCCTTTGTTGGCAATGACACAGGTCAAACGTTTTCTGTAAGTCTTCACAAGGTTTTCACACACTGTTGCTGGTATTTTGGCCCATTCCTCCATGCAGATCTCCTCTAGAGCAGTGATGTTTTGGGGCTGTCGCTGGGCAAATCAGACTTTCAACTCCCTCCAAAGATTTTCTATGGGGTTGAGATCTGGAGACTGGCTAGGCCACTCCAGGACCTTGAAATGCTTCTTACGAAGCCACTCCTTCGTTGCCCGGGCGTTGTGTTTGTGATCATTGTCATGCTGAAAGACCCAGCCACGTTTCATCTTCAATGCCCTTGCTGATGGAAGGAGGTTTTCACTCAAAATCTCACGATACATGGCCCCATTCATTTTTTCCTTTACACGGATCAGTCGTCCTGGTCCCTTTGCAGAAAAACAGCCCCAAAGCATGATGTTTCCACCCTCATGCTTCACAGTAGGTATGGTGTTCTTTGGATGCAACTCAGCATTCTTTGTCCTCCAAACACGACGAGTTGAGTTTTTACCAAAAAGTTCTATTTTGGTTTCATCTGACCATATGACATTCTCCCAATCCTCTTCTGGATCATCCAAATGCACTTCAGACGGGCCTGGACATGTACTGGCTTAAGCAGGGGGACACGTCTCGCACTGCAGGATTTGAGTCCCTGGCGGCGTAGTGTGTTACTGATGGTTGGCTTTGTTACTTTGGTCCCAGCTCTCTGCAGGTCATTCACTAGGTCCCCCCGTGTGGTTCTGGGATTTTTGCTCACCGTTCTTGTGATCATTTTGACCCCATGGGGTGAGATCTTGCGTGGAGCCCCAGATCGAGGGAGATTATCAGTGGTCTTGTATGTCTTCTATATCCTAATAATTGCTCCCACAGTTGATTTCTTCAAACCAAGCTGCTTACCTATTGCAGATTCAGTCTTCCCAGCCTGGTGCAGGTCTACAATTTTATTTTTGGTGTCCTTTGACAGCTCTTTGGTCTTGGCCATTGTGAAGTTTGGAGTGTGACTGTTTGAGGTTGTGGACAGGTGTATTTTATACTGATAACAAGTTCAAACAGGTGCCATTAATACAGGTAACGAGTGGAGGACAGAGGAGCCTCTTAAAGAAGAAGTTACAGGTCTGTGAGAGCCAGAAATCTTGCTTGTTTGTAGGTGACCAAATACTTATTTTCCACCATAATTTGCAAATAAATTCATTAAAAATCCTACAATGGGATTTTCTGGATTTTTTTTCCTCAATTTGTCTGTCATAGTTGACGTGTACCTATGATGAAAATTACAGGCCTCTCTCATCTTTTTAAGTGGGAGAACTTGCACAATTGGTGGCTGACTAAATACATTTTTTCCCCACTGTATGCATGCACCACTTTTCCATTATTTATTTTTTTGAATTTTTTGAAACAAGTTATTTTTTTCATTTCACTTCACCAATTTGGACTATTTTGTGTATGTCCATTACATGGAATCCAAATAAAAATAAATTTAAATTACAGGTTGTAATGCAACAAAATAGGGAAAACGCCAAGGGGGATGAATACTTTTGCAAGGCACTGTAGTGTATATATTCATTAAGTATGTAGTGTACAGTATGTTAGTATGGGTATCCGAACACAGCTCTAGAACGTACAACATACAGTAATTACTGGAGTAAGGATTGGAAGGTGCCTCAAGGACAGGATTAGCTGAGAAGTCAACTGTACTTAGCTCTGGCTGTACAACGTCAGATGAAGGGATCTGATGGACAGGCATAATCATCCCTGCCAGAGCATCTGACGTAGAAACTCAGTGAGTCCGGCAGTCGTGGACGCTGCTGGAAAATGAAACCTCTCTATGGCGTGAGTGAGGAAATGGAAAATGAAACAATATTAAATGTGGGTAAAGAGTGGGAGTACAGAGTTACATAATTTAGTCTAGAAGATTTGAGTAGCCTACTTTACTTTTGCTAACTGTAAACAGTGAGGTGCAGGTGGATTGGCAAAGACCTGTCCACAAGATCAATAGCCCTATACAGAAACTGACTGCAAACCCCCATCTAACTGACCAGCAAGTGATTGATATACTTGCCAATACTGGCAGGCTACCAGTGTTGAAATCAAACCAGAATCATTGTTATTCTGACAGACTGACTGATGTGGACGACAGAGAGGAGAGAAGAGGAGTAGTTAGACAATCAAATTAGGGAAATGTCTTGTTGTCCTACAGCACAAACATTTGTGTAATTGACTGGTTTTAGCTTTCATGACAACACTGAAGCTGATATTTGCTGAGGTAAGAAAGCAACCGGAGCAAAAATTTCAATATTATGTCAGGTGAAAGACATGGGGATAAGAGAGGAACTTTTAATTGGCTAAAGTTGTGCACAACCTGGCACATTTTCCAATGCCTAAAGCATTTCTCCCACGCTCAATTCAATACAACTGTTGATCACTAGTAGGCCCACATAATAAACTTACACAACGCAACAATCAGAGTTGAAATTGGGCGAGGGAGAGGGACGTGACACTGAGGTTTGCCCACCCACATTTTGAACCAGTGTTTGAGAGGGTGCACAAAGTGATGGAATACTTGTAGATTAGCATGATGGAAAAAACGTTTCTTGTTAGAAGTATTTCACATTTAACTTTAAAAGATGCTCATTACAACAAAACAACATCACTCTTTGCACATTAAAAAGTCCTCATTATTATTCTGAAGACTGTTTACCGCAGTACCCACTTGCTCAATCAATCGCTGATTCTTGAGAGGATTCTAAAACATGACAACTTCTAGTCTCCATGACATTTTTGTTTTCTGTTCTTATGAACAGCCTTAACTATAACAGCATGATCCAAGCTGAGATGCAGTTCTCTTAATGCAATAATCGCCCTGCTAAGGGCATGGAGGGGCTAGGGCAACGCGGTGGGGTGCCAATCCCTGCACGGTGGGCTGGTAAGTGAGCGCTGCTGAGTTTCCAGGTCAAGGATGACACATTCTAACATTCAACCTTGGGCCTGTTAGTGTTAGCATGTTTTTCAATTGCTTTTAACAAGGTGAGGAGATAATGGTATCACTCTGGTACCTCTGGTGACAACAGAGGCTGTCCTTGGATTTAGTTATTCCTTTACCTTGAGCCGGAGCACCGGAGACAGCTAATGTAATATTACACCCTCTCAGGTAGTTAGACTGGACATAAATCATACAGTACAACCTTGTTGTTATTGTAAGGATGAGAATTGGATGTTCATCATTAATTACTAATGCCTGACATGTGTCTATAAATTAACCTGTGTCATGTGAACTAATCGAGATGGTGGTCGCATGTCCTGGAATAAAGTGAGCTCCGTATGCTGTCTCGTGTCCAAATCTTATCTTTCCTTTGCTTTGTCCCGCAACGAGCCATTGTTTACAAAGATCTGTGTAAACAATGGGTCGTTGCGGGATGAAGCAAATCTTTCCTATAGCTGATGGTCCACTCTCCGAACCCTCCAAACTGCGCATTACATTGGTGGCAGCAGTGGGTTTTTTTTGTTGCTTTTTTGACTATGGAAACGAAAATCTGCTGAAGTTATCGTTGGACCAAAGGACGAGTGGCTAAATGTTAGTTAGCATACCGAAGGAGCAGCACACCACATTATTCTTATTTGCATCATCATCTCCCTCACTGCTAGCTGTCGGGCAGGTGAACAGTGAGTACTACTGAACTCTCCACTTGTCTGAAACATAATTACCAATAAATCATTTTTACCCAGACTTTTACACATTTTGGACATTTACTTTTGCTTTGTGGACTTAATGGGAATTGGCCGTCCCCCGCCACACTCTGCGGGCCCGAGCATTATATAAGATGGATGCGACTAAGTACAACGAATATATGTGCGTGGCTGCATGGGGGCGCGGGAGGATTCTGCTCTCCGACCGGCTGGATCCCCGAACGGATGGAGCTGCCTACCTGTGTCTGCTGCGTGGGAGAACTGTGCTACCAGCTACTGTTTGTGTGTGACTTTTTGTGTCGGCGTGAAAATGGAACCAAAGGAGGCGTTGGGGATGTGTCTTCCACACGACCATGGGCCTGCTGTGTGCATGCTGACCACGTATGACCCTTGTGGATTTCAATGGTTTAGTTTGTTGAAAAGAGAAAAGATGGATTGACTGTTTAATGTGCACTGTTGGTGTATTGGCTATTGATATTTTGTATTTTGGCATTTGCATTTTGTTAACTGTGGAGCAAAAAAAAAGTTACAGCATTTTATTTCAGTAGGGAAACATAATGAGCTTGCATGAAAAGCAATCTCGTGACTGTCATATCCCTTTTATACACAGACCAAAATCCCACTATTTTACAATGCCTGCTTTTTTATACCAGCTTTTTAGTATATCTGAAGGGGGTAGGGGGTAAAAAACATGGTAAATTAAAAGCCACCTAAAATCCTAGTCATGATTCCTGCATTTTCACAGACCCTGTAACCAAAATACAGGTATAGGGTCTGTGTGAATGGTTCTCTGCTTTTTGCCAGTAAATTCATTAACACGTCCATTGTTTAATACCTCCCTAATTTGAAATGCAAACAGCCCCCATGGATTAACACACCCCACCCCTCCCGATTTGCAGTTACCCACTGATACAGGTACAGTGGGGAGAACAAGTATTTGATACACTGCCGATTTTGCAGGTTTTCCTACTTACAAAGCATGTAGAGGTCTGTAATTTTTATCATAGGTACACTTCAACTTTGAGAGACGGAATCTAAAACAAACATCCAGAAAATCACATTGTATGATTTTAAAGTAATTAATTTGCATTTTATTGCATGACATAAGTATTTGATACATCAGAAAAGCAGAACTTAATATTTGGTACAGAAACCTTTGTTTGCAATTACAGAGATCATACGTTTCCTGTAGGTCTTGACCAGGTTTGCACACACTGCAGCAGGGATTTTGGCCCACTCCTCCATACAGACCTTCTCCAGATCCTTCAGGTTTCGGGGCTGTCGCTGGGCAATACAGACTTTCAGCTCCCTCCAAAGATGTTCTATTGGGTTCAGGTCTGAAGACTGGCTAGGCCACTCCAGGACCTTGAGATGCTTCTTACGGAGCCACTCCTTAGTTGCCCTGGATGTGTGTTTCGGGTCGTTGTCATGATGGAAGACCCAGCCACGACCCATCTTCAATGCTCTTACTGAGGGAAGGAGGTTGTTGGCCAAGATCTCGTGATACATGGCTCCATCCATCCTCCCCTCAATACGGTGCAGTCGTCCTGTCCCCTTTGCAGAAAAGCATCCCCAAAGAATGATGTTTCCACCTCCATGCTTCACGGTTGGGATGGTGTTCTTGGGGTTGTACTCATCCTTCTTCTTCCTCCAAACACGGCGAGTGGAGTTTAGATCAAAAAGCTCTATTTTTGTCTCATCAGACATTTACATTTACATTTACGTCATTTAGCAGACGCTCTTATCCAGAGCGACTTACAAATAGGTGCATTCACCTTATAGCCAGTGGGATAACCACTTTACAATGTTTTTTTTTTTGGGGGGGGGGGGGGGGGGTAAAGGGGGGGGGGGGGGGGGGGGGGGGTAGAAGGATTACTTTATCCTATCCCAGGTATTCCTTAAAGAGGTGGGGTTTCAAATGTCTCCGGAAGGTGGTGAGTGACTCCGCTGTCCTGGTGTCGTGAGGGAGCTTGTTCCACCATTGGGGTGCCAGAGCAGCGAACAGTTTTGACTGGGCTGAGCGGGAACTATGCTTCCGCAGAGGTAGGGGAGCCAGCAGGCCAGAGGTGGATGAACGCAGTGCCCTCGTTTGGGTGTAGGGACTGATCAGAGCCTGAAGGTACGGAGGTGCCGTTCCCCTCACAGCTCCGTAGGCAAGCACCATGGTCTTGTAGCAGATGCAAGCTTCAACTGGAAGCCAGTGGAGTGTGCGGAGGAGCGGGGTGACGTGAGAGAACTTGGGAAGGTTGAACACCAGACGGGCTGCGGCATTCTGGATGAGTTGTAGGGGTTTAATGGCACAGGCAGGGAGCCTAGCCAACAGCGAGTTGCAGTAATCCAGACGGGAGATGACAAGTGCCTGGATTAGGACCTGTGCCGCTTCCTGTGTAAGGTAGGGTCGTACTCTCCGAATGTTGTAGAGCATGAACCTACAGGATCGGGTCACCGCCTTGATGTTAGCGGAGAACGACAGGGTGTTGTCCAGGGTCACGCCAAGGCTCTTCGCACTCTGGGAGGAGGACACAACGGAGTTGTCAACCGTGATGGCGAGATCATGGAACGGGCAGTCCTTCCCCGGGAGGAAGAGCAGCTCCGTCTTGCCGAGGTTCAGCTTGAGGTGGTGATCCGTCATCCATACTGATATGTCTGCCAGACATGCAGAGATGCGATTCGCCACCTGGTTATCAGAAGGGGGAAAGGAGAAGATTAGTTGTGTGTCGTCAGCGTAGCAATGATAGGAGAGGCCATGTGAGGATATGACAGAGCCAAGTGACTTGGTGTATAGCGAGAATAGGAGAGGGCCTAGAACTGAGCCCTGGGGGACACCAGTGGTGAGAGCACGTGGTGCGGAGACAGCTTCTCGCCACGCCACTTGGTAGGAGCGACCGGTCAGGTAGGACGCAATCCAAGAGTGAGCCGCACCGGAGATGCCCAGCTCGGAGAGGGTGGAGAGGAGGATCTGATGGTTCACAGTATCAAAGGCAGCAGACAGGTCTAGAAGGACAAGAGCAGAGGAGAGAGAGTTAGCTTTAGCAGTGCGGAGAGCCTCTGTGACACAGAGAAGAGCAGTCTCAGTTGAATGACCAGTCTTGAAACCTGACTGGTTTGGATCAAGAAGGTCATTATGAGAGAGATAGCAAGAGAGTTGGCTAAAGACGGCACGCTCAATAGTTTTGGAGAGAAAAGAAAGAAGGGATACTCGTCTGTAGTTGTTGACATCGGAGGGATCGAGTGTTGGTTTTTTGAGAAGGGGTGCAACTCTCGCTCTCTTGAAGACGGAAGGGACATAGCCAGCGGTCAAGGATGAGTTGATCAGCGAGGTGAGGTAAGGGAGAAGGTCACCGGAGATGATCTGGAGAAGAGAGGAGGGGATAGGGTCAAGCGGGCAGGTTGTTGGGCGGCCTGCCGTCACAAGTCGCAAGATTTTATCTGGAAAGAGAGGGGAGAAAGAAGTCAAAGCATAGGGTAGGGCAGTGTGAGCAGGACCAGCAGTGTCATTTGACTTAACAAACGAGGATCGGATGTCGTCAACCTTCTTTTCAAAATGGTTGACGAAGTCAACCACAGAGAGGGAGGAGGGGGGGGAATTCAGCAGGGAGGAGAATGTGGCAAAGAGCTTCCTAGGGTTAGAGGCGGATGCTTGGAATTTAGAGTGGTAGAAAGTGGCCTTAGCAGCAGAAACAGATGAAGAAAATGTAGAGAGGAGGGAGTGAAAATATGCCAGGTCTGCAGGGAGTCTAGTTTTCTTCCATTTCCGCTCAGCTGCCCGGAGCTCTGTTCTGTGAGCTCGCAATGAGTCATCAAGCCACGGAGCTGGAGGGGAGGACCGAGCCGGCCGGGAGGATAGGGGACATAGAGAGTCAAAGGATGCAGAAAGGGAGGAGAGGAGGGTTGAGGAGGCAGAATCAGGAGATTGGAGGGAGAAGGATTGAGCAGAGGGAAGAGATGATAGGATGGAGAGAGTAGCGGGAGAGAGAGAGCGAAGGTTGCGACGGCGCATTACCATCTGTGTAGGGGCAGAGTGAGTAGTGTTGGAGGAGAGGGAGAGAGAAAATGATACAAAGTAGTGGTCGGAGACTTGGAGGGGAGTTGCAGTGAGATTAGTAGAAGAACAGCATCTAGTAAAGATGAGGTCAAGCGTATTGCCTGCCTTGTGAGTAGGGGGGGACGGTGAGAGGGTGAGGTCAAAAGAGGAGAGGAGTGGAAAGAAGGAGGCAGAGAGAAATGAGTCAAATGTAGACGTAGGGAGGTGGAAATCCCCCAGAACTGTGAGGGGTGAGCCATCCTCAGGAAAGGAACTTATCAAGGCGTCAAGCTCATTGATGAACTCTCCAAGGGAACCTGGAGGGCGATAGATGACAAGGATATTAAGCTTAAATGGGCTAGTGACTGTGACTGCATGGAATTCAAATGAGGAGATAGACAGATGGGTCAGGGGAAAAATTGAGAATGTCCACTTGGGAGAGATGAGGATTCCTGTGCCACCACCCCGCTGACCAGATGCTCCCGGGGTATGTGAGAACACATGGTCAGACGAGGAGAGAGCAGCAGGAGTAGCAGTGTTTTCAGTGGTAATCCATGTTTCCGTCAGCGCCAAGAAGTTGAGGGACTGGAGGGTAGCATAGGCTGGGATGAAGTCTGCCTTGTTGGCAGCAGAACGGCAGTTCCAGAGGCTGCCTGAGACCTGGAACTCCACGTGGGTCGTGCGTGCAGGGACCACCAGGTTAGAGAGGCAGCAGCCACGCGGTGTGAGGCGTTTGTGTAGCCTGTGCGGAGAGGAGAGAACAGGGATAGGCAGAGGCATAGTTGACAGGCTGCAGCAGATGGCTACAATAATGCAGAGGAGATCAGAATAAAATGAACTAAACATCTGGGAAAGGAGAGAGCGGGGCCTCCCTCACCACAACTCCCAAATATAACTCTCCCAACTTCCACCTCAGAAACTATAATTGTTGTAAACTACAGCGGTTCAATGTTTTCTAGGAATAGACTAACCTAGTTTATTCAGCTAGCTAACTAGGTGCAGTATTATTCTGTGAAAAACGTCCGGGCACCTCGTCATAAGACGCCACAGCCAGCTAGCATGCCGGTCTCCAGCAGCAGGGTTTAGCGCCAATACTCAGCCACAACAACCACCAGTGTATCAACACACAAGCAGATCGTTCGTGTCCGTGTCTAACGTTGTGGGTTAGTCCCGACAGCTTGAGCGAGTCCGTCGTCAACTTATTCAGCCAGTTAGTTAGCTAGAATAGTTAGCAAACTAGCTAGCCATTGCTTTCAGACAAAGAAGAACCCCTCCTTTCACGGCACGAACACACAGAGAGAGCCAAACTAACGTTAACTAGTCACCCATGTCCCGAATTCCTTGAGCGACTCGGGCTATCAATATGTAAAAAAAAAAAAACAAGTGTAGGTTATGACTTACCCCTAGCAGATACTGTTAGCTAGCCAAGTGCAAAGCTAGCCACTGAATTGACTCAGCCAGTTCGCGTCTGTTCGCTCGGTCGTTCCAGCTATTGTTTACAAGTAGCTATCCAGGTTGCAAGAAGCTTGCTAATTTTCAAGCACAGTAGCCACTTGCTACCTAACGTTAACGGTTCAGACAATAATAATAATAATAATAATAATATGCCATTTAGCAGACGCTTTTATCCAAAGCGACTTACAGTCATGCGTGCATACATGTTTGTGTATGGGTGGTCCCGGGTATCGAACCCAGTACCTTGGCGTTACAAGCGCCGTGCTCTATCAGCTGAGCTACAGAGGACCAGCTGAGCTACAGAGGACCCATCTGTCTATCTCCTCATTTGAATTCCATGCTGTCACAGTCACTAGCCCATTTAAGCTTAGGTTAGAAAACAGCTGAATGGTAGGCAGTTATTGTATGTAATTATTGTAGGCAGCCAGCTGGCGTAATTACAGGCACTCTCAGGCGTGAAACAACTATACCGTTGCTAATAGCTACTCGCCAACTAGTCCAGGTGGTGAGTTAGCTAGCTAGCTAGCTTCGTGCTACACCCGGCACCGCCGAATACAATACGAACCTACAATAATTACATACAACAACTACCTACAACAACCCACGATACCTACCTACAATACCTAACTACAATCTAAATACATAGTTTAAGCCTTACTCGACAAAGCCCAAGCTATGTATAAAGCCAAACTTACCCAGGACCATCCTCAAGCACCAGGATGAGAGAATGTGAGACCACATGACCTTCTCCCATTCCTCCTCTGGATCATCCAGATGGTCATTGGCAAACTTCAGACAGGCCTGGACATGCGCTGGCTTGAGCAGGGGGACCTTGCGTGCGCTGCAGGATTTTAATCCATGACGGCGTAGTGTGTTACTAATGGTTTTCTTTGAGACTGTGGTCCCAGCTCTCTTCAGGTCATTGACCAGGTCCTGCCGTGTAGTTCTGGGCTGATCCCTCACCTTCCTCATGATCATTGATGCCCCACGAGGTGAGATCTTGCATGGAGCCCCAGACCGAGGGTGATTGACCGTCATCTTGAACTTCTTCTATTTTCTAATAATTGTGCCAACAGTTGTTGCCTTCTCACCAAGCTGCTTGCCTATTGTCCTGTAGCCCATCCCAGCCTTGTGCAGGTCTACAATTTTATCCCTGATGTCCTTAAACAGCTCTCTGGTCTTGGCCATTGTGGAGAGGATGGAGTCTGTTTGATTGAGTGTGTGGACAGGTGTCTTTTATACAGGTAACGAGTTCAAACAAGGTGCAGTTAATACAGGTAATGAGTGGAGAACAGGAGGGCTTCTTAAAGAAAAACGAACAGGTCTGTGAGAGCCGGAATTCTTACTGGTTGGTAGGTGATCAAATACTTATGTCATGCAATAAAATGTAAATTAATTACTTAAAAATCATACAATGTGATTTTCTGGATTTTTGTTTTAAATTCTGTCTCTCACAGTTGAAGTGTACCTATGATAAAAAAGTACAGACCTCTACATGCTTTGTAAGTAGGAAAACCTGCAAAATCGGCAGTGTATCAAATACTTGTTCTCCCCACTGTATGTGTAAAAGGGGTATACCTAGGGCTGTTGCGGTGACCATATTACCGCTACACCACCTCATGAGTCATGACCGCAGTAACATTCCACGTAACCATTGAGTCAAGGTAATCTCCTTTTATGCATTCTGGACATGCCTTTGTAGTACCCAATTTGCTAGCTACCATCAGGTCCTAATGGCCTGGTTGGTACTCAGGGCTCTATTGTCCCTCTAACCACTCTGACATCAATGCAAATGCAATCGAAAATCACATCAAACACTTATCAAAACAGTAGGCCTATCATACTTTTAAAACTCACCTCACTGTGATGATACATTTGAAGAAAGAAGTTCAACAGCAGGTTGAAACATGGTTGTTGTGGATGTTGTTTCAAAGCCTAACACAAGGAAATGGACAGCACTTTCTAAGGTGATGATTCATTCAAAATGCTTTTGAGCCCAAGCCCGAAAAAAAAACATGGGCTGCCAACAGTTTAGTGAAATATGTTAAGTTGCGAAAACAATTTACTATTGATGTTCCCAAATAGATTTCACTTGGTTTCCCACATTAAGCACTGGGTAGCTGAAGGAACAAAGTTGGAGAGCCTATGGCAAGCAGAGTTTGGGAGGAATATCACCTGTCGGGCAGCGAGAGCATGCTCCTCAAACAGTGGTTGATGCGTGGAGTGAAGTAAGTGTTCTTATACGTATTTCTCAGCTTCTCATATTAAGCACACGCTCCTCTATAAAACCGAAGTAGCCTACAAAACGGACCGGCGGGAATGCGTGCAGCCTCCATTCAATAGGCTATTTGAGTGCATTCAGAAGACATGTATTTTTCCTCCTGTCGCTGTTCCTACCCATTTTGATCAATCGAAAAAAATTGACATATTAGTAAAGAAAATATTCAATTGAGAATAGTCTGATGGGTGAAAATATGATCACTTGATGAGAGAACAGCTGTGCAGCCTGTGGCAAGGAACAGAGCACAAGCTTTTTTTGCTACTTTCTCAAATCATCAATAGCCTATAGTCGTACCATATATTTGTTTTATTTCTAAGACATTAAAAGGTTTGTATCATTCACAACTAAGATTGTCAAATAACTTTAAATCTAGCAAATAGGACCTGTTTCAAATTATCACTTTTATACTCAACATAGCCACTTCATGCGCACTCGCTCTGTAATGGGAAAAATATCCTTTCTATTTCATTCAGCTAAGTTCAATTATATTCTTCTTACTATAAAATCAGATAAAATAAAATAATGGCATGGGACTTATAAGCATATCATGTCAGCTAAATGAACAAGCCTACAACCTATGGCATGGAGCATAGCCAGATAACATAGACCTACAGTAGGCCAACTAATATTCTGTTCTTCTGAAATACATTCTCTTCATATCATAGTGTTTCTTTAGCCCTGACTAAAATAAATAATGGATTTATTATGATGGTGTAAATTTAATTGATTTATTATGCGCGCATCAGCGGCTTGTGTGCATGGAGGCCTGGAGATGCTAAACCTGTTTATGTTAATCAACGGTCAATTACCATGAGACCGGCAGGCTTTTGCATGACAATAACAGGTTGACAAGATTTCATGACTGCCATAGCCCTAAAGATACCTGCAAGAATGTGGTAAATAAGGGGCTGTTTGAAAGGGGGTCATATAAATATTGCCATATGTATATTTTTACAGGTAATATACCACATTTTCTGTCTGAAATGGGTATCAGATTTTTGTGTATCCTGTATGAACAAATAGCCTAACACAATTAAGTATTCCAATATTTTCTTCCTAAAAAAGTATAGTGTCTATTTAAAATGTATAAAACAAGGAAGTTTCTTAGTGGGAGGGGGACGAATGTAATGATGAGAATTGGATGTTCATCATTGATTACTTATTCCTGACCTATAAATTAACCTGTGTCACTTGAACTAATCGAGATGGTGATCGCATGTCTTGGAATAAAGTCCCGTCCTGTTGATTTCGGTATGCTGTCTTGTGTCCAAGTCTTATTTTACCTGTAGCTGATGGTCCACTCTTCCGAACCGTCCAAATGGCGTGTTAGACCTACATTATGATTAAATAACTAGACACATAAAAGGGAGAGGCTGTAACGTTTCATTAATATTTTTTATGTAACTGTTTGATATGTCTAAAACCAAAACTAAATCATTCAGACACATTTTCATGATGGTACCCATGTTTTTTCCAGATGATGCAAAAGAGTGAAATGTGGGATGCCGCAAGATATCATGAAATATGTCCAGGGCAATGTCTCAATGGACTAAGGATGTTATGCAATGATATCATCTTAGGATAGTCGGGACACAACATTTCCTGAGTTAGTAGTAGCTAATACATTTTTGGCAAAGCACAAAAACACAATCAAATCCAGTCCCACTGCTAGCCAGACTGGTTTGATTGACATGAATGTAACCGTGCCAGACATCATATAGAGGGGAATGGCTTCTAGATGAAACACTAGCTAAGGTGCAGTATGTGAGTCCAACAGCCAACTCACCAGAGCCATCAGGTTGAAAGTATTGATGTGCAAATCACATGGCTGATGTTCCAACATGTGTGAAAGAGAAACACTCTGCTGTTGACACACAGAACACACACACACACACACCCACACAGGTATTTGGCTCATACTAAAATGTTACAAAGATTTTGAAATGAAACTCGAAAACACTGCTGTTGTGCTAATGACCTGATGCTTGTGATGTTAACAAAGGTGATGATATATTCTCACTGAGCTTAAAAGTCAGATTTTTAGGTAGACTAGCCCCGGTATACAGTAACGTGTCCTTGACAAGAGGAATGAGAGCTGACAGGCCACCGCAGGCTTCACTAGCCTGTAAACAATATTACTGCTGTCAATCTCAATGCACATGGATCCACAAGCCACAGCTGGTGGACAGGCTTCCATTTCAAAGTAGCGATTAAGTCCCTTGTTTTTCACCTGACACCAACTGCTGCTATCAGTGATTGAATGATTAAAATGATGGTTCCGGTCAATAAGCCTGTCAGAGCAGATAGGCAGGTCCAAAAAGCTTTCCAAGACAATACCCTTATGCATTTGGCTCAAGAAGGTATCTGATGTTGTGTTGTTCAAATGTTGTTGGGTTTAACTTTTGGTTGATCTAATCAATTCTGAATTCAGAGTAAATTATTTAAACTGTGTATTTCATGCTACAGGTATAAACATTATTTATATGTTACAAATGTTTTACTTTTACTTTTTAGTAACACAGTTCAATCTAGACTATAATTATTTTTTCCAAATTCAACACAAACACTCTAAGGTAGATATATTATGACCTTGGTAATCCTGCCCTCATTCACTGATGGCACCAACTGTTTATCTAATGCTGAGGGCAGTAAGCCAGTGACCCAGGGCCAGCTCAAATCATGTTGGCCGAGGATGATGTATCTCTAGCCAATGGGAAATTGTCCCATGTCCCTAGATTAGTGTGAAGTGCAACCCTAACTACTAACAGCCATGAGATAATAGTAAACTCACCTTACTAACAGCCATGAGGAACATTTTTATTTAATAATAACAACACTTTACTAACAACCATGAGAGGATAGTATTCGCTTTCCTTGTGTTTGTGACTGGAAGCTCCTGAATTCCAAGAGGTCTATTGAACACAACCCTGGCCTTCACGTAAACTGGAAACCTCAACCCTAAGTACTAACAACCATGATTGGAACATAAACAGACTTTCCTTGTGTTTGTGATTGGAAGCTCCTGCATTGTAAGAGGTCTATTGAACACAACATAAACAGTCACAAGACCATTTCACACTGAAGATAATCAATAACGCAGAAGCTTCCATCAGACCAGTCTGCTGTAGCAGAAATGTATCATTGCACTTTCATACAGTATATATTCCACATCGGCCTCACAATGAATCGCTCAATGAGGCTTGTTTACACATGATTTATATGGGATTTCACAGGCAATCATTCATGAATGGTCTTTTGATCATGTTATAAAACAGGGAATAATCTCAAGAAGAAACAACAGTAAATTGAACTGTCAAAACAAAATATGGGAGGTAGTTTATCAGAGAGCACAATGTGACTACCAATGTTCCCTACTTGCCATTGAGAAGCAGATAATTTCTCTTCATCTCAAATCAAATCGTTATTTGTCACATGCGCCGAATACAACAGGTGTAGACATTTACATTTTCATTTAAGTCATTTAGCAGACGCTCTTATCCAGAGGGACTTACAAATTGGTGCATTCAACTTAGGATAGCCAGTGGGACAACCACATCTTGATCACAGTAAGTACACTTCTTCAAACAAGCAGCTGTGAGCAAAGTCAGTGCAATCAGGGACAACTACATCTCGATCACAATAAGTACATTTCTTTAAACAAGTCAGTGCTAGCAGGTGAAATAAGTCAGGTGTTAGTTTAGACAAAAGACAGTGGTAGTAAAGGGGGGGTAGAAGGATTACTATTATACTATTCCAGGTATTCCTTAAAGAGGTAGGGTTTCAAGTGTCTCCGGAAGGTGGTCAGTGACTCCGCTGTCCTGGCGTCGTGGGGGAGATTGTTCCACCATTGGGGTGCCAGAGCAGCGAATAGCTTTGACTGGGCTGAGCGGGAACTGTGCTTCCGTAGAGGTAGGGGGGCTAGCAGGCCAGAGGTGGATGAACGTAGTGCCCTCATTTGGGTGTAGGGTCTGATCAGAGCCTGAAAGTAAGGAGGTGCCGTTCCCCTCACAGCTCCGTAGGCAAGCACCATGGTTTTGTAGTAGATGCGAGCTTCAACTGGAAGCCAGTGGAGTGTGCGGAGGAGCGGGGTGACGTGAGAGAACTTGGGAAGGTTGAACACCAGACGGGCTGCAGCGTTCTATAAGTTACAGGGGTTTAATGGCACAGGCAGGGAGCCCAGCCAACAGTGAGTTGCAGTAATCCAGATGGGAGATGACAAGTGCCTGGATTAGGACCTGTGCCGCTTTCTGTGTAAGGTAGGGTCGTACTCTGCGAATGTTGTAGAGCATGAACCTGCAGGATCGGGTCACCGCTTTGATGTTAGCAGAGAACGACAGGGTGTTGTCCAGGGTCACGCCAAGGTTCTTTGCATTCTGGGAGGAGGACACAATGGAGTTGTCAACCGTGATGGCGAGATCATGGAGCGGGCAGTCCTTCCCCGGGAGGAAGAGCAGCTCCGTCTTCACGAGGTTCAGCTTGAGGTGGTGATCCGACATCCACACTGATATGTCTGCCAGACATGCGGAGATGCGATTCGCCACCTGGTTATCAGAAGGGGGAAAGGAGAAAATTAATTGTGTATCGTCTGCGTAGCAATGATAGGAGAGACCATGTGAGGATATGACAGAGCCAAGTGACTTGGTGTATAGAGAGAATAGGAGAGGGCCTAGAACTGAGCCCTGGGGGACACCAGTGGTGAGAGCACGTGGTGCGGAGACAGATTCTCGCCACGCCACCTGGTAGGAGCAACCTGTCAGGTAGGACGCAATCCAAGAGTGAGCAGCGCCGGAGATGCCCAACTCGTAGAGGTTGGAGAGGAGGATCTGATAGTTCACAGCAGATAGGTCTAGAAGGAAAAGAGCAGAGGAGAGAGAGTTAACTTTGGCAGTGCGGAGAGCCTCCGTGACACAGAGAAGAGCAATCTCAGACCAGTCTTGAAACCTGACTGGTTATGATCAAGAAGGTCATTCTGAGAGAGATAGCAGGAGAGTTTGCTAGAGACGGCACGTTCAATAGTTTTGGAGAGGATAGAAAGAAGGGATACTGGTCTGTAGTTGTTGACATCGGAGGGATCGAGTGTAGGTTTTTTGAGATGGGGTGCAACTCTCGCCCTCTTGAAGACGGAAGGGAAATAGCCAGCAGTCAAGGATGAGTTGATGAGCGAGGTGAGGTAAGGGAGAAGGTCTCCGGAAATGGTCTGGAGAAGAGAGGAGGGAAAAGGGTCTAGCGGGCAGGTTGTTGGGCGGCCGTCACAAGTCGCAAGATTTCATCTGGAGAAGAGAGGGGAGAAAGATGTCAAAGCATAGGGTAGGGCAGTGTGAGCAGGACCAGCAGGGTCATTTGACTTAATAAATGAGGATCGGATGTCGTCAACCTTCTTTTCAAAATGTTTGACGAAGTCATCCACAGAGAGGGGGGAGGGAGGGGGAGGAGGAGAAGGATTCAGCAGGGAGGAGAAGGTGGCAAAGAGCTTCCTAGGGTTTTCGAGTGGTAGAAAGTGGCGTTAGCAGCAGAAACAGAGGAAGAAAAAGTAGAGAGGAGGGAGTGAAAAGATGACAGGTCCGCAGGGAGTCTAGTTTTCCTCCATTTCCGCTCGGCTGCCCAGAGCCCTGTTCTGTGAGCTCGCAATGAGTCCTTACAGTGAAATGTTTACTTACAAGCCCTTAACCAACAATGCAGTCCAGTTGGTCTAGTATGTGCTATTTGGTGCTGCAGGCTGGTAAATAAGGAAAAGGAAAACTCAGGTGTAGTCAGTAGTGGAACTCTGCACTTGAAGCAATAGATCAGAACCTTATCAGATGAAGATGTTCTGACTGGCCTGGAATTAGTCTTCAGATGCTGTTATTATGACACTGGTGTATGGATGAGAACAACAAGTGTGTTTACCTTCTATTATCTCAGGGTTGGAGGTCATTTTAGAGAAAAAGTATTACCAAACAGCAGAATGACAACTTGCAAATGCAGCCTCATGCTGTCTGGCCTTGATTGCAGCTGGGCACACTTAAGTCACCATCTACTCCTTAAATCATTGCATAGAACCAAACATTCATAACATCAGAAAAGCATTTCCAATTAGAGGGCTCTAATAAAACAGTCTTTATTTCACTAACATTGCCTAAGAAATCAGAAATCTAGACCATCAAGGCATTCTGTTTCTGCAGGGGCCAGCTGTAGGCTGAGGAAGAGTGAGAGACCCTCAGGTCCTGAGTAGACTGTCGAGTGGCCAGGGCCTGATTGGTCTATTTTGATGGTGATGGTGTACCAGCAGGATTTTGAAGGCAGCAGGGCTCTCACCGACCACTTACTGCATGATTTAAATCAATCAGTGGTGCCGGTGCACTGCCCAGGTTGCTAGGATTTTACTCTGACTGCACGGGATCATTATGCACATTTTTTTGGAATGTCATGCTCTGAAATCCCCATTTTGAATGGTGTTTTTTTATATACCCTTTGTGGGCTTCATCATCTCATCTGTTCAAAATGTGCCAATTATTGCCTGCAACCGCTACTTTTGTTATAATTAGAGCCCTACAGATAAATAAGTTGACTGATATTGTCAGCCAATAGTAGCCTTTCACGGAAATATTTGTATCAGTCTTTATTCCACAGATAAAGTGCCAATATTATATTAATAGAATAAACAAATATGTATGCTCAATTGCGGTAAATTTTTTGAAATTGTCAATGGTTGCCTGAAGAGGGCGCTCTCCCGTTGCTCATTGAACATAATTCAGCCCTAGGTCACAATGTGGGAGTGAGCAGGAATGGTGGTTTGACGCCAGTAGCTTGCCACAGCCAGCTTATTTGAGTAAGTAAAAAATCAAAAGTACACTTCATCGAGCAAGCAGCCCTGTCCTCATCACATTCTCACATACAGTGCCTTCAGAAAGGCACTGACTTTTCCACATTTTGTTGTGTTACAGCCTGAATTTAAAATTGATTAAATTGAAATTTGGTGTCACTGATCTACACACAATACCCCATAATGTCAAAGTGGAATTATATTTTTTGAAATCTTTACAAATTAAGCTGAAAAGTGTTGAGTCAATAAGTATTCAACCTTTTTGTTATGGCAAGCCTAAATAAGTTCAGGAGTAAAAATTTGCTTAACAAGTCACATATTAATGCATGGACTCACTTTGTGTGCAATAATAGTGTTCACCATGATTTTTAAATGACTACCCCAGATCTGTACCCCACACATTATCTGTAAGGTCCCTCAGTCAAGCAGTGAATTTCAAGCACAGATTCAACGACAAAGACCAGTGAGGTTTTCCAATGCCTTGCACAGAAGGGCACCTATTGGTAGATGGGTAAAAATATTTAAGAACCATACATTGAATTTTCCTTTGAGAATGGTGAAATTATTAATTACATTTTGAATGGTGTATCAATATACCCAGTCACTACACAGATACAGGCGTCCTTCCTAACTCTGTTGACGGAGAGGAAGGAAACTACTCAGGGATTTCACTACGAGGCCAATGGTGATTTTAAACCAGTTACATAGTTAAATGTGACTCGTTTCAGGAAACTAAGTGTATGTCGCTACTTCAAAGGTGAGGCATTTGAACATAAAATGTGTTTTTTGGCAGAAATGCCTTCTGGAACATGCAAACCTTCATGTGCCTTAATAACGAACTTGTATGCCATCTGTAAATACGAATAAAATGGTTAAAATTATGAGCCTAGTTGTTTTAACCACAGAAAAAAGACAGGAATCTTCCCGCTAACCATGACTGGCTGAGATAATGGATGGGCTGGACATGCCGAGAGATGAGTTTGTGTCACGCCCTGGCTCTGGGGACTCTTAAAGGTTGAGCCAGGGTGTGGATTTTTCTATGTTTAGTTTTTCTATGTTTTCGTTCTAGATCGTTTAGATCTATGTTGGCCAGGGTGGTTCCCAATCAGAGGCAGCTGTAGCTCGTTGTCTCTGATTGGGGACCATACTTAGGCAGCCTGTGTTGCACCAGTATTTGTGGGATCTTGTTCCGTAAGGTTTGTTTTGGTGTTAACCTAGGACTTCACCTATCGTTTGGTTTGTTGTTTTGATCGTGTGTTGAGTACAAATAAAATGTACGCTTATCACGCTGCGCCTTGGTCCGTGTCTTCAGTCAACGATCGTTACAGAAGATCCCACCATAAGAGGACCAAGCAGCGTGCCCAGGAGGAGAAGATGGCGATGTCCCAGGTGGGCAAATGGTGGTCTTGGGAGGAGATATTCGCGGGCAAAGGGCCATGGGCAAAGGTGAATGCCCAGGCAGGAGAGGAGACTGTGGAGGCGCGCTACAGAGAGGAGCAGTGGCAACGCAGAGGGTACCAGCCGAGGAGGAAGCCCGAGAGACAGCCCCAAGACATTTTTTTGGGGGGGCTAAAAGGGTGGTTGGCGGAGCCTAGAGGTAGAGCAGAGCCAACTCCCCGTACTCAGGCTAGGAAGCGTGAGACTGGGCAGGCTCCGTGTTATGCGGAGCCACGTACTGTGCCGCGAGTGTTCCGGCACAGTCCTGTATGTCCTGTGCTAGCACCACGCACGTGTCGTGCTAAGGTGGGCATGCAGCCAGGACGGGGTGTGCCGGCTCAACGCTCGTGGCCTCCAGTACCCCTCCTCGGTCCCGGATATCCTGCGCCAGTGCCACGTGCTGTAGCGCCAGTACGAGTGCACAGCCCTGTACGTCCTGTGCTGATGCCTCACACAAATTGTGCGGAAATAGGCATTCAGCCAGGAAGGGTTGTGTCAGCTCTCCGCTCCAGACCTCCAGTCCGCCTCCACAGTCCGGCCCGGCCCGTTCCAGCTCCCAGCACCAAGCCAATGGTGCGTGTTCCCAGTCCAGCCCGGCCTGTTCCTGCTCCCCACACCAAGCCAGTGGTGCGCGTCGCCAGCCCGGTCCGGCCTGTTCCTGCCCCTCGCACCAAGCCAGTGGTGCGCGTCGCCAGCCCGGTCCAGCTTGTTCCTGTCGATCGCACCAAGCCTGTGGTGCGCGTCGCCAGCCCGGTCCGGCCTGTTCCTGCCCCTTGCACCAAACCAGTGGTGCGCGTCGCCAGCCCGGTCCGGCCTGTTCCTGTCCCTCGCACCAAGCCTGTGGTGCGCGTCGCCAGCCCGGTCCGGCCTGTTCCTGTCCCTCGCACCAAGCCTGTGGTGCGCGTCGCCAGCCCGGTCCGGCCTGTTCCTGCTCCCCGCACCAAGCCAGTGGTGCGCGTCGTCAGCCCGGTCCGGCCCGTTCCTGCTCCCCGCACCAAGCCAGTGGTGCGCGTCATCAGCCAGGTCCGGCCCGTTCCTGCTCCCCGCACCAAGCCAGTGGTGCGCGTCGTCAGCCCGGTCCGGCCCGTTCCTGCTCCCCGCACCAAGTCAGTGGTGCGCGTCGTCAGCCCGGTCCGGCCCGTTCCTGCTCCCTGCACCAAGCCAGTGGTGCGTGTGTCCAGTCGGGCACGGCCCGTGCCTGTTCCACCGGTGCCTGGTCCGGCACCGGTCAGCTGCTCCACTCCGGAGCCAGAGCAATCCGCTCCACCGGTGTCCAGTCCAGCTCCGGCCAGCGGGACCAGATCAGGGGCGCAACGGGGGGGGTGGAGAGAGATTGGTGGTCACGCCCAGAGCCGGATCCGCCTCCGAGGCGGAATGCCCACCCGGCCCCTACCCTCTTGTGTTTGTGTGGCGCGGTCGCAGTCCGCGCCTTTGGGGGGGGGGGGGTACTGTCACGCCCTGGCTCTGGGGACTCTTAAAGGTTGAGCCAGGGTGTGGATTTTTCTATGTTTAGTTTTTCTATGTTTTCGTTCTAGATCGTTTAGATCTATGTTGGCCAGGGTGGTTCCCAATCAGAGGCAGCTGTAGCTCGTTGTCTCTGATTGGGGACCATACTTAGGCAGCCTGTGTTGCACTAGTATTTGTGGGATCTTGTTCCATAAGGTTTGTTTTGGTGTTAACCTAGGACTTCACCTATCGTTTGGTTTGTTGTTTTGATCGTGTGTTGAGTACAAATAAAATGTACGCTTATCACGCTGCGCCTTGGTCCGTGTCTTCAGTCAACGATCGTGACAGTTTGGATAACTGTATTTATCACGTTTCAGGAGAAGACCCAGATGCAGACAGTGTCGATGTAAAAAAAGTTTATTACAAAAACAGGCGGCAGGCAAATAACAGGTCAAGCGCAGGCAGAGGTCAATAATCCAGATCAGAGTCAAAAAGGTACTGAACGGCAGGCAGTCTCAGAGTCAGGGCAGGCAGAGGTCAATAAACTAGGGTGGTGCGACAAGGTACAGAACGGCAGGTAGGCTCAGGGCAGGCAGAATAGTCAAAACCAGGAAAACTAGAAAACAGGAACAAGGGGGAAAATGCTGGTAGGCTTGCTGAAACAGGCTCGCTAGCTAACGTTACGTGTATGATCTGTGTAGTAATATTATTAATATCTCAGAAAGCCAAATGCATTGCTAGTTATAGCCTAATGTTAGCTTCAGCTACCTGCACGTTCATGCACGGTGGCTAGCTATGACAATCACTATGGTTTGGGATTATTGCCAGAACTGGGAACTCTGGAAATCTCAGACTTCAGTGCTTTCAAAATAACTGGGAACTCTGACAAAAAACAGTTTTCAGCGGTCATCCAACTCGGAATTTCAACTGACCTCTTTCTAGAGCCCTGACTCTCCAACCTGAAGATCACTGATGCCATGATTTGACCTCTTAAAAGCACCATTAGGTTCATTATTTAGTTAGCTAGCTTGCTACATGTCTAAACAAAAGACTTCACTTTACCAGATGATTACATTTATTTATTTTATCTTTATTTAACTAGGCAAGTCAGTTAAAAACAAATTCTTATTTACAATGACGGCCTACACCGGCCAAACCCGGACGACGCTGGGCCAATTGTGCGCCGCCCTATGGGACTCCCAATCACGGCCGGTTGTGATAAAGCCTGGAATCGAACCAGGGGGTCTGTAGTGACGCCTTCAGCACTGAGATGCAGTGCCTTAGACCAATGTGCTACTTGGGTGCCCAAGTTGACCCATCAAGTTAGCCAGGTGTGTCTGGGGGTGATTACGGTCATATATTGTATTTCATGAACATGTGTACATGTCTAGGCAATAGTGAGCCATCCACTTAGCTAGATGTGGCTGGGAGGTGGTTATAGCATTTATTTCACATGACCCATCAATTTAGTGTGTCTGGGTAATAATCATCTAATAATTGTTAAATATTTACACAATACTTATCTGGACACTTTCTATTTTTGATTTTGCTACTATGCAAATATGCAAGTAACCATTTCACTGTACCGTTTACACCTGTTTCCTGTGCATGTGACAAATAAACATATGATATTATTTGATATAGTGTGTGTTTACCAGAGACGGTAATGTGAAGAACAACATGACCTGCTCCAAAGTCAGATTAGGATATAGGCCAAGATAAAGTGTATTTTTGCTACTACTTTCACCACTTTCAGTCTTGAAGTCTTTGGTTGTTTACTACACTACGTTACTCACTCTGTTTAGCACATGGCCTCATGTAAATCCTTAAAGAGATGGGTGGGACTAAGGCTGAAGAGGTTGTGAATGATGGGTGTACACAAAGAAGAGCTCTCCAGTAGGTGTACTAAAACATTTAAGGGCCATTTTCTCAAAAGTGGGGTTACAAGTTTATCAACTTTCAAAGCAGAATTAATTTCCTATTGTTCCTCAACTGCAGTGTATGATATACAATTTTCTAGCTCTGAGTCTTTATCCAATGTAAAAAACAATTTTGCTGCATAGGACCGAATCGAGCCGGCCGGTCACAAATACTGTGATAGGAGAAAACTGAGGATGGATCAACAACATTGTTGTTACTCCACAATACTAACCTAAATGACAGACTGAAAAGAAGGAAGACTGTACAGAAAACATATTCCAAAACATGCATCCTGTTTGCAAAAAGGCAAAAAGTAACACAGCAAAAAATGTGGCAAAGTTTAAAACAAAAATCCTGAACAAAAAGCATTAGGTTCCAACTCAACACTTCACTGAGTACCACTCATCATATTTTCAAGCATGGTGGTGGCTGCATCATTTTATGGGTATGCTTGTCATCGGCAAGGACTATGGAGTTTTTTAGGATAAAAAGAAAAGGAATAGAGTTATGCACAGTGAAAGTCCTACAGGAAAACCTGGTTCAATCTGCTTTCCAACAGACACTGGGAGACAAATCCACCTTTCAGCAGTACAATAACCTAAAATGCATGGCCAATTATACTTGGAGTTACTTACCAAGACGACATTGAATGTTCCTGAGTGGCCTAGTTACAGTTTGAAAATCTGACGAGTACTGATTATACGAAGAGGCAGGACGCAGACACAGGAATTAAGAAGGTCAAGGTTTACTTAACAATGACAAAGAGAAATAACAAAGATAGAGTAAACGACACGAAGCTAAACAATCACACAACATCATACAGAACAGTCCAGGGCTCAATAGGGGTAGGTGATGAGATGAGGTGCAGCTGCGCTGGAGGTGATTAGGGTGCGTTGGGTTTCCATTCCGGTGTTGCCAAGGTGGTGCGCTCAGATCGGTGGCTCAGTAGACCTGCGAATCAGAGCGCCGGAGGAGAGCAACGGGAGGAGACATGAAAGTACCCCCCCCGGACGCGCAGCTCCAGCCGCTGGAAGTCGACGGTGGAAGTTGTGAATTAGGTTGGGGTCCAGAACATCCCCAGCTCCTCTCCTCAGGACCATACCCCTCCCAGTCCACCAGCTAATGGAGCCGCCCCCCACGGAACCTGGAGTCCAGCAGGTCCCCCACCGCATACACCAGACTCCTGTCAATGTCCAGGGGCAGAGGAGGCATACCCCGGGGGACGGCATCCGCCAGAGGACCAGGAACCACTGGCCTGAGGAGAGACACATGAAAAGTGGGTGAGACACGGTAGTCAGGAGGAAGGAGCAGCTGTTATGATACCTCAGTTATCCGCCGGAGGACCTTAAACGGCCCCACAAACCGGGGGCTCAGTTTCTTGCAGGGCAGGCGGAGAGGGAGATTTTTTGTGGACAGCCAGACACAATCCCCAGGCTGGAATACATGGGCCTCACTGCGGTGGCGGTCGGCTTGGTCCTTCTGCCGACGAATGGCCCTCTGGAGATGGACATGGGTGGCGTCCCAGACTTGTCCGCCCTGTGGAACCACTCGTCGACAGCTGGTACCCCAGGACACACTGGAAAGGAGTGAGCCCCGTGGAGGAGTGAACGAGGGAGTTCTGGGCATATTCTGCCCAGGGAAGAAACCTCGCCCACTCACCCTGCCAGTCCTGACAGTGGCAATGAAGAAACCTCCCCAGCTCCTGGTTCATGCACTCCACCTGCCCATTTGACTGAGGCCTATACCCGGAAGTGAGGCCTGCCAGGAAAGCCTTCCACACTCGGGAGGTGAATTGGGGGCCAAGGTCCGAGACGATGTCCTCCGGAAGTCCATAATGCCGGAAGACCTGTTGGAACAGGACCTCAGCGACCTGGAGAGCAGAAGGAAGACCAGTTAGTGGCAAAAAACTGCATGATTTGGAGAACCGATCTACGTGGTGAAGCCGTCAGAACGTGGAAGGTTGGTGACAAAGTCTATGGACAGGTGTAACCAAGTTCATTGAGGCACTGGGAGAGGAACTAGTTTGCCTGCCAGGGCGTTCCGAGGTGTGTTTGTTTGGGCACATACGGAACAGGAGTTGACATAGCGGGAGACATCAGAAGCCAAGGTGGGCAACCAGTATTTTGGGGCTAGAGAATGCAGGGTGCGTGTAATACCAGAGTGCCCTGCGTGAGGGTAGTGTGCGCCCAGATCAGCAGGCAGTCACGGACACTGGTGGCTACATACACACACCCTGGAGGGGCGTTGGCAGGCGCTGGGTCCTCCTGAGCCACCAGGCAGATGTTGTCACAAGCTGATGTGGATGCGGTGTTGGAGTCAGGCGCAGGACACAGAAGCTCAGTCAAAACGACTTTACTAGTCAACAAGACAATACAAAATAACGGGCCTCAAACACTGGAGGTGAGCGATTACGCATACAGTGCGTAAATACACTATCAACACGATAACAAATACCATACATCAACGGACAGGCGGACAATCACACACAACTGCAAACAAAACTAAAGGAAACTTATAGGTGACCTAATCAATACATAACACGAAACAGGTGCACTAACAAGACAAGACCAAACAAACATCGAGATATCAAGCGGTAGTAGCTAGTACTCCGGGGACGACGAACGCCGAAGCCTGCCCGAGCAAGGAGGAGGAGCAGTCTTGGCGGAATTCTTGCCAGTACCCCCCCCCCCCCCTTGACGCGCGGCTCCAGCCGTGCGCTGACCCCGGGCTCGGGGACTACGGTGGAACTCAGTCAGGAGGGATGGATCTAAAATGTCCCTCCTAGGCACCCAGCACCGTTCCTCCGGGCCGTACCCCTCCCACTCCACGAGATATTGTAGACCCCCCATCCGACGTCTCGAATCCACGATGGACCGGACCGAGTACGCCGGAGCCCCCTCGATGTCCAGTGGGGGCGGAGGAGTCTCTCTTATCTCGTTGTCCTGGAGTGGACCAGCTACCACCAGCCTGAGGAGAGACACATGGAACGAGGGGTTAATGTGATAATCATTAGGCAGTTGTAACTTGTAGCAAACCTCGTTCAATCTCCTCAGGACTTTAAATGGCCCCACAAACCGCCGACCCAGCTTCCGGCAGGGCAGGCGAAGGGGCAGGTTTCGAGTCGAGAGCCAGACTCGATCTCCAGGTGCGTATACTGGACCCTCACTGCGGTGGAGATTGGCGCTCGCCTTCTGCCGACGGATGGCCCGATGCAGATGGACGTGTGCAGCGTTCCACGTCTCCTCCGAGCGCCGAAACCACTCATCCACCGCAGGAACCTCGATCTGGCTCTGATGCCATGGTGCCAGAACCGGCTGATACCCTAACACACACTGGAAAGGGGTCAGGTTAGTAGAGGAGTGGCGAAGAGAGTTCTGAGCCATCTCTGCCCAGGGGATATACCCCGAACACTCCTCCTGCCGGCCCTGGCAATATGATCTCAGAAACATACCCACATCCTGGTTCACTCTCTCCACCTGCCCATTACTCTCAGGGTGGAACCCCGAGGTAAGGCTAACCGAGACCCCCAAGCGTTCCATGAACGCCCTCCAGACTCTAGAGGTGAATTGGGGACCCCGATCAGACACTATATCCTCGGGAACCCCGTAGTGCCGGAAGACGTGGGTAAACAAAGCCTCAGCAGTCTGTAGGGCAGTAGGGAGACCCGGCATTGGGATGAGACGACAGGCCTTAGAGAACCGATCCACAACGACCAGAATAGTGGTATTCCCCTGAGAGGGGGGAAGGTCCGTAACAAAGTCCACCGAGAGGTGAGACCACGGCCGTTGTGGAACGGGCAGGGGTTGTAACTTCCCCCTGGGCAGGTGTCTAGGCGCCTTACACTGAGCGCACACCGAGCAGGAGGAGACATAAACCCTCACGTCCCTAGCCAATGTTGGCCACCAGTACTTAACACTAAGGCAGTGCACTGTCCGGCCAATACCTGGATGTCCAGAGGAGGGTGACGTATGAGCCCAATAAATGAGACGATCACGGACCTCGAGCGGCACGTACGTCCGACCCACTGGACACTCTGGGTGAGTAGGGTCGGTGCGTAACGCCTGCTCAATTTCCGTATCGACCTCCCATACCACCGGTGCCACCAGACAAGACTCCGGCAGTATGGGAGTGGGCTCAATGGACCTCTCCTCTGTGTCATACCGCCTGGACAGGGCGTCTGCCTTACCGTTCTGTGACCCTGGGATGTAGGTTATCTTAAACACGAACCGGGTCAGAAACATGTTCCACCTAGCCTGACGAGGGTTCAATCTCCGAGCTGCCCGGATGTACTCCAGGTTACGGTGATCAGTCAGAATGAGAAAAGGGTGTTGAGCCCCATCAAGCCAATGCCTCCACACCTTTAGAGCTTGAACCACGGCTAACAGCTCCCTGTCCCCTACGTCATAATTACGTTCCGCCGGGCTGAGCTTTTTAGAATAAAAAGCACAGGGACGGAGCTTAGGAGGCGTGCCTGAGCGTTGCGACAGTACTGCACCAATCCCGGCCTCTGACGCGTCCACCTCTACCTGGAACGCTAAAGCGGGGTCCGGGTGCGCCAGCACCGTAGCCGAAGTGAACAGGTCCTTCAGTTTACCAAACGCCCTGTCCGCCTCAGCCGACCACTGCAAACGCACCGAGCCCCCCTTCAGCAGGGAAGTAATGGGAGCTGCTACCTGTCCAAAACCCCGGATAAACCTCCGGTAGTAATTGGCAAACCCCAAAAACTGCTGCACCTCTTTAACAGTGGTTGGGGTTTGCCAGTTAAGCACGGCTGACACACGGTCAATCTCCATCTTCACCCCTGACGCGGACAACCGATGACCCAAGAAGGAGATGGACTCCTCGAAAAACAGACATTTCTCTGCCTTGACATACAAGTCATGCTCCAACAGCCTACCCAACACTCGGCGCACCACGGCTACATGTTCGGCTCGTGTAGAAGAGTACACTAGGATGTCGTCAATGTACACTACCACACCCTGCCCATGCAGGTCCCGGAAGATCTCGTCCACAAATGATTGGAAGACTGAAGGAGCATTCATTAACCCGTATGGCATGACGAGATACTCATAATGACCTGAGGTGGTACTAAATGCCGTCTTCCATTCATCTCCCTCCCTAATGCGCACCAAGTTATAGGCGCTCCTGAGATCCAGTTTTGTGAAGAAACGCGCTCCGCGTAATGATTCAGTCATACTCGCAATCAGAGGAAGAGGGTAACTGTATTTAACCGTGATCTGATTGAGACTACGATAATCAATACACGGGCACAACCCTCCATCCTTCTTCTTCACAAAAAAGAAACTCGAGGACGCAGGGGAAGTGGAGGACCGTATGTATCCTTGTCTCAGGGACTCAGCTATGTATGTCTCCATAGCTGCTGTCTCCTCTTGAGACAGAGGATACACATGGCTCCGTGGGAGTGCCGCACCTGTCTGGAGGTTTATCGCACAATCTCCCTGTCTATGAGGTGGCAATCGCGTCGCCCTAGTCTTGCTGAACATGAGTGCCAAATCCTCATACTCGGGGGGAATGTGCATTGCGGGCACTTGGCTCGGACTCTCCACCGTGGTCGCCCCAACGGAAACACCTAAACATCGCCCAACACACTGGTCAGACCACTCCTTGAGAGCCCTCTGTTGCCACGAAATGGTGGGGTCATGGGTGATAAACCAAGGAAGCCCCAGCACCACGGGATACGCAGGAGAGTCGATCAGGTACAACTGAATGATCTCCTCATGACCCCCCTGCGTCTTCATCTTTAGTGGCGCTGTGACCTCCCTAATCAACCCAGATCCCAACGGGCGGCTATCTAGGGCATGGACAGGGAAGGGTGCATCAACGGGCAGGAGGGGAATCCCTAACTTAATACAACATTTCCGATCAATAAAATTCCCAGCTGCGCCTGAATCGACTAGCGCCTTATGCTGGGAATGAGATGCAACCTGAGGAAATACCACAGGTATGCACAAGTGAACAACAGAGAGCTCTGGGTGAGTGGGGCGCCTACTCACCTGGAATGACTCCCCAGTGCGTGACCTGTTGCCCCGACTCCCTGGAGACCCTCCCCAGCCGCAGTGTGTCCTCCACGGCCACAGTTGGTGCAGGGGACGGCCCCCCTCGGGCTCTCTCTCCTCCTCTCTCTAGTGCCAGCACCCCCGAGCTCCATAGGGCTAGGCTCGGAGATGCTGGGGGATGGAATGGACGGCCCCAACTCGGGACGTCCGCGGGTGGCCAGCAGGGTATCCAGACGGATGGACATGTCCACCAGCTGGTCGAAGGATAGAGTGGTGTCCCTGCAGGCCAGCTCTCGTCGAACGTCCTCACGTAGGCTACACCGATAGTAGTCGATGAGGGCCCTCTCATTCCACCCCGCATCCGCCGCTAGAGTCCGGAAATCCAGGGCGAACTCCTGTGCGCTCCTCTTCCCCTGTCGGAGGTGGAACAGACGCTCCCCCGCCGCTTTACCCTCAGGAGGGTGATCGAACACAGCCCTGAAGCGGCGGGAGAACTCCGCGTAGCTGATGGTGGCGGCGTCTATTCCCCTCCATTCGGCGTTGGCCCACTCCAACGCCTTGCCGGAGAGACAGGAGATGAGGGCGGAAACGCTCTCGTATCCCGAGGGCGCCGGGTGTATGGTGGCCAGGTAGAGTTCCACCTGAAGGAGGAACCCCTGACACCCGGCTGCGGTGCCATCATACGCCCTCGGGAGCGAGAGCCGAATCCCACTGGACTCCGGAGCTTGTCTGGTGGGGCTGGCCGATGGTGGTGGTAAGGTAGGAGGAGGTGTGGGCACGCCTCCCCTTTCCCATCGGCGCAGGGTGTTCATCACCTCTTGCATGGCGGAGCCGAGTTGCTGGATCCTGGCGTCCTGGCAGCTGACCCGATCCTCCAGCGACTCGGTCGCCGCCGCTGCTCCTTCTGACTCCATAGTATAGGTGTGTGTGATTCTGTCACAAGCTGATGTGGATGCGGTGTTGGAGTCAGGCGCAGGACACAGAAGCTCAGTCAAAACGACTTTACTAGTCAACAAGACAATACAAAATAACGGGCCTCAAACACTGGAGGCGAGCGATTACGCATACAGTGCGTAAATACACTATCAACACGAGAACAAATACCATACATCAACGGACAGGCGGACAATCACACACAACTGCAAACAAAACTAAAGGAAACTTATAGGTGACCTAATCAATACATAACACGAAACAGGTGCACTAACAAGACAAGACCAAACAAACATCGAGACATCAAGCGGTAGTAGCTAGTACTCCGGGGACGACGAACGCCGAAGCCTGCCCGAGCAAGGAGGAGGAGCAGTCTCGGCGGAATTCGTGACAGATGTCTTCATCCACATCCCAAACGACAGGTGCAATGATGAGAGACTAGGGCACGATCCCCCAGATCCTTCCTTTCTCCGGTATGGTGAATCCTGGAGAGTGTGTCGGCCTTCACATTCTGGGATCCTGGGCGGTAGGACAGAATGAATTGGAAGCGAGTGAGAAATTGGGCCCACCTGGCTTGACGAGAGTATATCCGTTTCGCTTCCCGTACGTTCTCCAAATTCCGGTGGTCAGTAAGAATCCGGAATGGATGGACTGCGCCCTCCAGCCAGTGTCTCCATTCCTCCAGAGCGAGGATCACCGCCAACAGCTCCCGGTCTCCAACTCCATAGTCCCTCTCTGCGGGGGTAAGCTTTTTAAAAAAAAGGCACAGGGATACATTTTTTCTGGCTTACCGTGCAGCTGGGAGAGGACCGCACCCACGCCCTCCTCCGATGCGTCCACCTCCAGGATGAAAGGACAAGATGGATCTGGGTGTTTTAGGATGGGCGCTGTGGTGAACCTCTCGTTCAGCCTCTTGAAGGCAGCGTCAGCCTCAGGGTTCCAGGCCAGCTTCTGAGGCCCACCCTTAAAGAGAGAGGTGAGCGGGGTGGCTACGGAGCTGAAGGACCTGATGAAACGCCGGTAGAAATTAGCGAAGCCCAGGAAGGTCTGTAGGCCCTTGATGGTGGTGGGAACTAGCCATGACCTGACGGCGTCCGTCTTTACTCCTTCCATGAACACCCCCTGAGGACTGATCCGGTATGCCAGGAAGGAGATGGCCTGTTGGTGGAATTCGCATTTCTCCCCCTTCACCAACAGGCTGTGTTCCCGGAGGCGGAGTAGGACAGCTCGGACGTCCCTGACGTGTTCCTCGAACGTAGCTGAGTAGATCAGTATATCATCGATGTACACCACCACCTGTCTACTCAGCATGTCCCGGAACACGTCATTGACGAAGGCCTGGAACACAGAAGGTGCATTGGCGAGGCCGTAGGGCATGACGCAGTATTCATAGTGGCCTGAGGTAGTGCTGAATGCCGTCTTCCACTCGTCTCCTTCCCAGATTCGGATCAGGTTGTAGGCACTCCTCAGGTCCAACTTGGTAAAGTACCGGGCCCCTCGTAGCTGCTCGATGGCCGACGGAACCAGAGGGAGGGGGTACCGGTACTTGGTGGTGATGGCATTCAGCCCCCTGTAGTCAATGGATGGTCTCAGTCCTCCGTCTTTTTTGGCCACGAAGAAGAAGCTGGCGGAGGCAGGAGAGGTAGAGCATCTGATGAACCCCTGTTTTAGGGTCTCCGCCACATACTTCTCCATGGCCTCAGTCTCTGCCATGGAAAGGGGGTAAATGTGACTCTTCGGGGTCTGTTGTCCCTCCAGCAGGTCAATGGTGCAGTCCCAGGGCCTGTGAGGAGGGAGACACGTAGCCTTTAATGAAGAGAAGACATCGGAGATATCTGCGTACTCACGTGGAATGTTGGGCTGGAGGGCGGACTCCGGACTCTCCACTGACGTGGAACAACAAACCAGGAATTAAGAAGGTCAAGGTTTACTTAACAATGACAAAGAGAAATAACAAAGATAGAGTAAACGACACGAAGCTAAACAATCACACACAACATCATACAGAACAGTCCAGGGCTAAATCTACTTTGTGCATGACACAAGTAATTTTTCCAACAATTATTTACAGGCAGATTATTTCACTTATAATTCACTGTATCACAATTCCAGTGGTCAGAAGTTTACATACACTAAGTTGGCTGTGCCTTTAAACAGCTTGGGAAATTCCAGAAAATTATGTCATGGCTTTAGAAGCTTCTGATAGGCTAATTGACATCATGTGAGTCAATTGGAGGTGTACCTGTGGATGTATTTCAAGGCCTGCCTTCAAACTCAGTGATTCGTTGCTTGACATCATTGGAAAATCAAAAGAAATCAACGAAGACCTCAGAAAAAACAATGTAGACCTCCACAAGTCTGGTTCATCCTTGGGAGCAATTTCCAAACGCCTGAAGGTACCACGTTCATCTGTACAAACAATAGTACGCAAGTATAAACAGCATGGGACCACGCAGCCGTCATACCGCTAAGGAAGGAGAGAGATGAACGTACTTTGTGCGAAAAGTGCAAATCAATCCCAGCACAACAGCAAAGGACCTTGTGAAGATGCTGGAGGAAACAGGTACAAAAGTATCTATATCCACAGTAAAACAAGTCCTATATCGTCATAACCTGAAAGGCCGCTCAGTAAGGAAGAAGCAACTGCACATTGGGACAAAGATCGTACTCTTTGGAGAAATGTCCTCTGGTCTGATGAAACAAAAATAGAACTGTTTGGCCATAATGACCATCGTTATGTTTGGAGAAAAAAGGGGGATGCTTGCAAGCCGAAGAACACCATCCCAACCGTGAAGCACGGGGGTGGCAGCATCATGCTGTGGGGGTGCTTTGCTGCAGGAGGTATTGGTGCACTTCACAAAATAGATGGTATCATGAGGAAGGAAAATTATGTGGATATATTGAAGTAACATCTCAAGACATCAGTCAGGAAGTTAAAGCTTGGTCGCAAATGGGTCTTCCAAATGGACAATGACCCCAAGCATACTTCCAAAGTTGTGGCAAAATGGCTTAAGGACAACAAAGTCAAGGTATTGCAGTGGCCATCATAAAGCCCTGACCTCAATCCTATAGAAAATGTGTGGGCAGAACTGAAAAAGCGTGTGCGAGCAAGGAGGCCTACAAACCTGACTCAGTCACACCAGCTCTGTCAGGAGGAATGGGCCAAAATTCACCCAACTTATAGTGGGAGGCTTGTGGAAGGCTACCTGAAACATTTGACCAAAGTGAAACAATTTAAAGGCAATGCTACCGAATACTAATTGAGTGTATGTAAACTTCTGACCCACTGGGAATGTGATGAAAGAAATAAAAGCTGAAATAAATCATTCTCTCTACTATTATTCTGACATTTCACATTCTTAAAATAAAGTGGTGATCCTAACTGACCTAAGACAGGGAATTTTTACTAGGGTTAAATGTCAGGAATTGTGAAAAACTGAGTTTAAATGTATTTGGCTAAGGTGTATGTAAACTTCCGACTTCAACTGTATATGGCAAGACTGGAAAATGTCTGTCTAACAATGATCAACAACCAACTTCACAGAGCTTGAAGAATTGCAAAAAGAATAATGGGCAAATATTGTACAATCCAGGTGTGCTAAGCTCTTAGACACTTACCAAGAAAGACTGCCAAAGGTGATTGTAACTGCATTGACTCAGGGGGTCGAATACTTATCTAATCAAAATATATTCATGTTTTATTTTCCATTCATACATTTAAAAAAAAAATCCACTTTGACAGAGTATTTTGTGTAGATTTTTTATAGAAAAATGACAGTTAAATCCATTTGAATCACACATCCTTTGCTGCTATATCAGCCTCCACTCTTCTGGGAAGGCTTTTAAATAGATGTTGGAACATTGCTGCAGGGACTTGCTTCCATTCAGCCACAAGAGCATTAGTAAGGTTGGGCACTGCTGTTGGGCGATTAGTCCTGGCTCACAGTCGGCGTTCCAATTCATCCCAAAGGTGTTAGATGGGGTTGAGGTCAGGGCTTTGTGCAGGCCAGTCAAGTTCTTCCACACCAATCTTGACAAACCATTTCTGTATGGACCTCGCTTTGTGCACGAGCGAATTGTCATGCTGAAACAGGAAAGGACCTACCCCAAACTGTTACCACAAAGTTGGAAGCACAGAATCGTCTAGAATGTAATTGTATGCTGTAGCGTTAAGATTTCCCTTCACTGGAAATAAAGGGCTAGCCAAAACCATGAAAAACAGCCCCAGACCATTTATTCCTCCTCCACCAAACTTTACAGTTGGCACTAAGCATTCGGGCAGGTAGCATTCTCCTGTCATCCGCCAAACCCAGATTCGTCTATCGGACTGCCAGATGGTGAAGCGTGATTCATCACTCCAGAGAACGCGTTTCCACTGATCCAGAGTCCAATGGTGGCAAACTTTACACCACTCCAGTCGACGCTTGGCATTGCGCATGGTGATCTTAGGCTTGTGTGCGGCTGCTCGGCCATGGAACCACATTTCATGAACCTCCCGACGAACAGTTCTTGTGCTGAAGTTGGTTCCAGAGGCAGTTTGGAACTTGGTAGTGAGTGTTGCAACCGAGGACAGACAATTTTTACGCGCTTCAGCACTTGACGGTCCCGTTCTGTGAGCTTGTGTGGCCTACCACTTTGGGCTGAGCTGTTGTTGCTCCTAGACGTTTCCACTTCACAATAACAGCACTTACAGTTGACCGGGGTAGCTCTAGCAGGGCAGAAATTTGATGAACTGACTTGTTGGAAAGGTGGCATCATATGACATATGATGCTACATTGAAAGTCACTGAGCTCTTCAGTAAGGCTATTCTACTGACAATGTCTGTCTATGGAGATTGTATAGCTGTGTGCTCAATTGTCTAATCCACTAATTTGAGGGTGTGTCCACATACCTTTGTATATATAGTGTATCTGTAAGGTCACTCAGTCGAGCAGTGAATTTCAATCACAGATTCAACCACAAAGACCAGGGAGGTTTTCTAATGGTTCACAAAGAAGGGCACCTATCGGTAGATGGGTGAAAAAAAAAGCAGACATTGAATATCCCTTTGAGCATGGCACAGTTATAACACTTTGGATGGTGTATCAATACACCCAGTCACTACAAAGATACAGGTGTCCTTCCTAACTCGTAGTTACTCCACAATACCAACATAAATGACAGAGTGAAAAGAAGGAAGCCTGTACAGAATAAGGCACTAAAGTTTTCCAAAGAAATTAACTTTTTATCCTGAATACAAAGCGTTATGTTTGGGGCAAATCCAGCACAACACATCACTGAGTACCACTTCATATTTTCAAGCATGGTGGTGGATGCATAATTATTTATATTATATTGTTATTCACTACAGCGTTGTACGAGACCTTCAGTTTCTTGGCAATTTCTCGCATGGAATAGCCTTCATTTCTCAGAACAAGAATAGACTGACGAGTTTCAGAAGAAAGTTATTTGTTTCTGGCCATTTTGAGCATGTAATCGAACCAACAATTGCTGATGCTCCAGAAACTAGTATGAAAAATGTATGCACTCACTAATTGTACGTAATTCTGGATAAGAGCGTCTGCTAAATGACTAAAATGTAAATGTAATACTGAACAAGTCTCAAGAAGGCCAGTTTTATTGCTTCTTTAATCAGAGCAACAGTTTTCAGCTGTGCTAACATAATTGCAAAATGGTTTTCTAATGATCAATTAGCCTTTTAAAATGATAAACTTGGATTAGCAAACACAACATGCCATTGGAACACAGGACTGATGGTTGCTGATAATGGGCCTCTGCACGCCTATGTAGATATTCCATTAAAAATCAGCCGTTTCCAGCTACAATAGCCATTTACAACATTAACAATGTCTACACTGTATTTCTGATCAATTTGATGCTATTTTAATGGATAAAAAAATTGCTTTTCTTTCAAAAACAAGGACATTTCTAAGTGACCACAAACTTTGAACGGTAGTGTATGTGCTAACCCTGGACTGGCGCCAAAGGAAACGCTCGTCCTTGATACAAAAATAACAGTATTACTGTCTGGGTCTATTATGATCGCTAGTGGGCTTATTTAGTTAGTTAGTTTTCCAAAATATTTGGGAAACCTTGATTTAGAATATCTGTTAATCCTTTGGAGCCCAATCTGTTAAAAAAAAAGGTACGTTTTTCATTCCACCTCTAAAGAACAATATATCGGTAGATATATTGGTAATCGATTACTTTTGCCTCCCTAAAATCGGTATCGTATCGGACCCAAAAATCCCATATACACTACCAGTCAAAAGCTTGGACACACCTACTCATTCAAGGGTTTTTCTTTATTTTTACTATTTTTTACATTGTATAATAATAGTGAAGATATCAAAACTATGAAATAACACATATGGAATCATGTAGTAACCAAAAAAGTGTTAAACAAATCAAAATATATTTTATATTTGAGATTATTCAAATAGCCACCCTTTGCCTTGATGACAGCTTTGCACACTCTTGGCATTCTCTCAACCAGCTTCATGAGGTAGTCATGCATTTAAATTAACAGGTGTGCCTTCTTAAAAGTTAATTTGTGGAATTTCTTTCCTTCTTAATGCGTTTGAGACAGTCAGTTGTGTTGTGACAAGGTTGGGGGGGGGGGGGGGGGGTAAACAGAAGATAGCTCTATTTGGTAAAAGACCAAGTCCATATTATGGCAAGAACAGCTCAAATAAGCAAAGAGAAATGACAGTCCATTATTACTTTAATATATGAAGGTCAGTCAATACGGAATATTTCAAGAACGTTAAAGTTTCTTCAAGTACAGTCGTAAAAACCATCAAGCGCTATGATGAAACTGGCTCTCATGAGGACCGCCACAGGAATGGAAGACCCAGAGTTACCTCTGCTGCAGAGGATAAGTTCATTAGAGTTACCAGCCTCAGAAATTGCAGCCCATATAAATGCTTCACAGAGTTCAAGTAACAGACACATCTCAACATCAACTGTTTTCAGAGGGGACTGTGTACTTGTGTGGTCCTCTGTAGCTCAATTGGTAGAGCATGGGGCTTGTAACGCCAGGGTAGTGTGTTAGATCCCCGGGACCACCCATACGTAAAAATGTATGCACACATGACGGTAAGTCGCTTTGAATAAAAGCGTCTGCTAAATGGCATATTATTATTATTATAATCAGGCCTTCATGGTCAAATTTCTGCAAAGAAACCACTACTAAAGGACACCAATAAGAAGATGAGACCAGCTTGGGCCAAGAAACATGAGCAATGGACATTAGACCGGTCCAAATTTGAGTTTTTGATTCCAACCACCGTGTCTTTGTGAGACTCGGTGTGGGTGAACAGATGATCTCTGTATGTGTAGTTCCCACCGTAAAGCATGGAGGAGGAGGTGTTATGGTGTGGGGATGCTTTGCTGGTGTCACTGTCTGTGATTTATTTAGAATTCAAGGCACACTTAACCAGCATGGCTACCACAGCATTTTGCAGCGATATGCCATCCCATCTTGTTTGGGCTTAGTGGGACTATCATTTGTTTTTCAACAGGACAATGACCCAACACACCTCCAGGCAGTGTAAGGGCTATTCTACCAAGAAAGAGAGTGATGGAGTGCTTCATCAGATGACCTGGCCTCCACAATCCCCCGACCTCAACCCAATTGAGATGGTTTGGGATGAGTCGGACAGCAGAGTGAAGGAAAAGCAGCCAACAGGTGTTCAGCATATGTGGGAACTCCTTCAAGACTGTTGGAAAAGCATTCCAGGTGAAGCTGGTTGAGAGAATGCCAAGAGTGTGCAAAGCTGTCATCAAGGCAAAGGGTGGCTATTTGAATTTGTTTAACACTTTTTTTGGTTACTACATGATTCCATATGTGTTATTTCATAGTTTTGATGTCTTCACTATTATTCTAGAATGTAGAAAATAGGAAAAATAAGGAAAAACCCTGGAATGAGTAAATGTGTCCAAACGTTTGACTGGTACTGTAGGTCTGGCTCTAGTGATTATAAGGCTATTACGTATGACGTTATTACTTGTGCAACACATTGACACAATTAAAGATGTGCACATTGTCGCATGTGCTTTTATGATGAGTGTTTTGTGAGCATACCAGGCAATGTGTCCATGCCAATCTCAGCCACACACACACCAGTGGAGAGTGGCTCCCTCCCTCACCTCTCCACATTGACAAAGCTGCCCACGTACTGTAGAGTTCCTGCACAGCTCAGCTTGATGTTCATCATGTGCCTTTTCCTTATGTGACATGTAGCATGGGAAGTCTGAGAAAGAAGAGGTAGGCTGACAGCGTGAATAAAGAAGGGGAGTGGTCCTCACCATAATGCGGTGTTCCAAACAGAAATACATTTTATCCTGTTATCACTGGTATGGTGGAGCATGTGAATGAACTGTTGAGCTTGGGTACTATGGCTCAGCTGAATCTACCATATCAGAATATTATTAAAGCTTTCTATTTGCGAAACAAGAATTGAGAAATAAATTACTGCTACCATCAGTGATACAAGGAGCAATAATGGAAAATACATGTATTTTCCAATTAAAATACTTTTTACTCATTTCAGAAAAACCCAACTATGAAACTGTGAAACATCATAATTGAGATGAGTGCACAATCTCCATGAAGACATGTTTTAGTCTTTGGAGTCTACTACATCCTGCCTTGGTACAGCAAATTAACACATGCATTGTACTTGATGTACTCACTTTGAGCTGGCCAAACCCAGATCCAGAGTGAGAAATTGGAAAGCATTAACATTTCATTTGTGTTCCATCTGTTTCCTTGTCTCCGCTCCTGTACCGCTCATTCCCAGTGGGTCTGCCTCACTATAAAATTGTGCCAGTTATGAGAGACCATGTAAGAACAACATTGGTATATCCAGGAAAACATTAGGGAACAGGAAGAAAGAGAGGAAACTTCCATCAGAGCATGTCCAAGCTGAAACGCTAGACAAATGTACTGACAGAGTATTTTTCATTGGGATTGTTGGAGCTCAGCTCAGACAAACCGTACCATTCAGAATTCATGTTTTTTGGATGTTGATATACTTGGCTCCCAGTCCAATTATTTATGCCTGACAATGGTGGCACCATTGTCTAAGTCATCCAAAATAAAATGCCCAAAAGCAAAGCATAACAGTGTGTAATCATTGCCAAGATAATAGGCTTGTGCAAAAACAAGTATTTGTCTTTTGACAGGGACATACAGGAAGGTGCCCATGTCCATTCATCTTTCATCTGCACTTTCAAACATAATGCTGTAACTTCACAAAATAGTTGTACTGTGCATTCTGGTAAAAATGACTGCTGCGGAATTACAATTAAAAATGAAAAAAGCAACACGTATTATTGTGGGTTGGCTACACATCACAAAATCATCTCTGGTTGTTGTATCGACAAGTAACACATAAATCATACACCACTGCGTTTTTGAAAAATGAAAAGCATGTGAATGAGTGATGTAGGAGTGATGTAGACCACCACCATTCATTCATCTTGCTAATTTAAAACATAATGAAAGCCAACAACTGTGTCTAGAAACTCATCCCAGCACTGCTGGCCACAGACAGAGTTATTGATCTACTCTTTGATCCAGCTCATATACTACATCAAAGTGGAGCTCAAAATGAAAAGAGAAAGAAATCATATTTGCCACCCCGTCCTCTCCCTATGAAGGACAAAGCACTAGCAGACTATGGCTATGCACCACACCATCACCTGGTTGTACACTGTCACCCGTCCACTGTGAAATCATCCCAAATCATCCAGGCACAGATGTTATACCATGACCATTACAATCACAGTTCTTTAATCATCCTAAGCAGACAGATGGTTTCAAATGAAAACAGTGACATCTTAGAGAATTATGTTTGACCATACAGGCTATTTCAAACGACCATTTTCAGGAAATACTTTTGAAATCCCAGGCAGGTGTGTTGAAAGAAAGAGGTGTGTCACTTAAATGTTGAGCCAGGGTGTGGAGTTTCTGTTTCATTTTCTATGTTTTCGTTCTAGATCGTTTAGATCTATGTTGGCCAGGGTGGTTCCCAATCAGAGGCAGCTGTAGCTCGTTGTCTCTGATTGGGGACCATACTTAGGCAGCCTGTTTTCACTAGTTTATTGTGGGATCTTGTTCCGTAAGGTTTTGTGTATAACCTTCACGTATCGTTTCGTTTGTTGTTTTGGTTCGTGTGTGTACACAAATAAAGAATGTACGCTTATCACGCTGCGCCTTGGTCCGCTTCATCTGTCAGCGATCGTGACAAGGTGAGAGGTAGGACAGTAGAATACAGATGAGGAACAAGTCTTTAAAACAATGTGGCAATTAACCTCCTGTGGTGATTAACTGTGGGAAAATGATTACAGAAGTTGTCACATAACTTTATCGACTCAGATGATGAACTTCATGACAAAATCATATTATTGGATCAGATAGACTCTGGCGGTATATGTTACACTTGAATCGACAGCTGTGTTTTTGTTCTCTACGCTATAGTAGCTTCCCAGGAACAATATCAGGATACAGCATAGTAAATGTACAGTGATAAAAACACTGTCTTTTTTGCATCCTTGTGTTGCAGAAAATGTCATAGAGAGAGAGAGAGAGAGAGAGAGATTCACACATCCAAAATAACTTCCAAGATGTCTGGCGTCTGACATTCTGTTTGGAATTGCCGTAAACCTTTTCAATTTTTCATCCCGTCCCCAATTTTTCTTAGCGTGTTTAGAGGTGTGTGTTTGATCTCTGGTAATCAGGATATCAGGCAGGGAGGATGTGAGACACTTTAATGCGTCAGTCACTGACTTTGTGTTAGAGATGTTAGGCTTACTCAGGGCTTTTACTGAGAACAGACCTAGGCTTGCATCCCAAATGGCACCCTATTCACTACATAGTGCACTACTTCTGACCATGGCCCATATAGGGAATAGGGTGCCATTTGGGACACAGCCCTAAACCTAGCCACATCTATAATTAGTAGTGAGCATTGCAAATGGGCAGAGCTCTAAGGACGATCCTAAACTTCTCTCTGGACCATGTGCCAGTGGATGGGAGGGGAGGGAGGAAGTAGCTGGTTTTCATACACTTTAATGTGGGATAATGTAATCCACAAGACAATAAAAGATCATGTCATTACATAACATGGTTTGATTTAATACAATACATCAAAGCTAACTAGGAGTAACATACTGTACAGTATAAGTAATGCTATGAGTATGATCATCATGAGCAATGCTATGAGTCTTTCAGACCTTTCACTGACAGCCTACCGTAGCCCAATCCTCCTTACTGTAAACTACAGTACACAGTGGGGAAAAAAAGTATTTAGTCAGCCACCAATTGTGCAAGTTCTCCCACTTAAAAAGATGAGAGAGGCCTGTAATTTTCATCATAGGTACACGTCAACTATGACAGACTAAATGAGAATTTTTTTTCTCCAGAAAATCACATTGTAGGATTTTTAATGAATTTATGTGCAAATTATGGTGGAAAAAAAGTATTTGGTCAATAACAAAAGTTTCTCAATACTTTGTTATATACCCTTTGTTGGCAATGACACAGGTCAAACGTTTTCTGTAAGTCTTCACAAGGTTTTCACACACTGTTGCTGGTATTTTGGCCCATTCCTCCATGCAGATCTCCTCTAGAGCAGTGATGTTTTGGGGCTGTCGCTGGGCAACACGGACTTTCAACTCCCTCCAAAGATTTTCTATGGGGTTGAGATCTGGAGACTGGCTAGGCCACTCCAGGACCTTGAAATGCTTCTTACGAAGCCACTCCTTCGTTGCCCGGGCGGTGTGTTTGGGATCATTGTCATGCTGAAAGACCCAGCCACGTTTCATCTTCAATGCCCTTGCTGATGGAAGGAGGTTTTCACTCAAAATCTCACGATACATGGCCCCATTCATTCTTTCCTTTACACGGATCAGTCGTCCTGGTCCCTTTGCAGAAAAACAGCCCCAAAGCATGATGTTTCCACCCCCATGCTTCACAGTAGGTATGGTGTTCTTTGGATGCAACTCAGCATTCTTTGTCCTCCAAACACGACGAGTTGAGTTTTTACCAAAAAGTTATATTTTGGTTTCATCTGACCATATGACATTCTCCCAATCCTCTTCTGGATCATCCAAATGCACTCTAGCAAACTTCAGACGGGCCTGAACATGTACTGGCTTAAGCAGGGGGACACGTCTGGCACTGCAGGATTTGAGTCCCTGGCGGCGTAGTGTGTTACTGATGGTAGGCTTTGTTACTTTGGTCCCAGCTCTCTGCAGGTCATTCACTAGGTCCCCCCGTGTGGTTCTGGGATTTTTGCTCACCGTTCTTGTGATCATTTTGACCCCACGGGGTGAGATCTTGCGTGGAGCCCCAGATCGAGGGAGATTATCAGTGGTCTTGTATGTCTTCCATTTCCTAATAATTGCTCCCACAGTTGATTTCTTCAAACCAAGCTGCTTACCTATTGCAGATTCAGTCTTCCCAGCCTGGTGCAGGTCTACAATTTTGTTTCTGGTGTCCTTTGACAGCTCTTTGGTCTTGGCCATAGTGGAGTTTGGAGTGTGACTGTTTGAGGTTGTGGACAGGTGTCTTTTATACTGATAACAAGTTCAAACAGGTGCCATTAATACAGGTAACGAGTGGAGGACAGAGGAGCCTCTTAAAGAAGAAGTTACAGGTCTGTGAGAGCCAGAAATCTTGCTTGTTTGTAGGTGACCAAATACTTATTTTCCACCATAATTTGCAAATAAATTCATAAAAAATCCTACAATGTGATTTTCTGGATTTTTTTTCTCCAAATTTTGTCTGTCATAGTTGCAAGTGTACCTATGATGAAAATTACAGGCCTCTCTCTTTTTAAGTGGGAGAACTTGCACAATTTGTGGCTGACTAAATAAATACTTTTTTCCCCCACTGTACAGCCATAATTCACGTGAGCACTATTCAGAAGAGCAATCTCATATTAGTCATAATAGTATTACTGTTTTACAGATAGACAGACAGACAGACAGACAGACACAAACACCATCTCAGTGCTATTGTCATGTGTATTGACTCTCAACACAGATACAGTAAATCATGTCTGTAGTTGACTATTAGTCACACTTTGCCTCATGACAGAGGAGATCATCAGCAAAGCAATTTGCTTTATAATGAGACAGACATCTTTGTCTATCATTATTCCTTTTTTTAGGGGGGGGGGGGGGTTAATGGGAAATGAATGTGAAGATCGCTTAAAGCTTTCTAAGTGAAACGCAGCATCAGCATCCATATTAAACACATTAGATTGTAGTATTGATGGAGCAGAGGAAATCAACATCTATTTACAATCTAACATGTAACACAAATGTTCGATACCCCAAGGCCAGCATGCACTTTGTGCCTTCACTACAATGTCTCTGATGACTAAGGCATTTCTCTGATGCTAAATGTAATAAATTATGGGAGTTGTTATATTTAAAAACACAGTGCAGTCAAAAACGTGATTTTCCTGTGTTTTATATATTTTTTTATTTTTTTTATTTCACCTTTATTTAACCAGGTAAGCAAGTTGAGAACAAGTTCTCATTTACAACTGCGACCTGGCCAAGATAAAGCAAAGCAGTGTGATAAAAACAACAACAACACAGAGTTATATATGGGGTAAACAAAACATACAGTCAATAACACAATAGAAAATCTATATACAGTGTGTGCAAATGTAGTAAGTTATGGAGGTAAGGCAATAAATAGGCCATAGTGCAAAATAATTACAGTTTAGTATTAATACAGTATATTTCCACACTATGAGGTTGGAATAATACTGTGCAATTGTGAAAATGATGATAATGCCATTTTAGTGTAAGATTTTTTTGAAAAGACCACCTGAAATGTCTTGGCCTGCCTGGTGACATCACCAGGTAGTAAAAAGAGAGTTCCAAACATCTCTGTCAATAACAGACCACTCCCAGACAGTCCTACACTCTTAGAAAAATGGGTTCCAAAAGGGTTCTTCGGTTGTCCCCTAGAATAACCCTTTTTGGTTCCAGGTAGGTTCTACCTGGAACCAAAAAAAGGTTATTCAAAGGGTTCTCCTATGGGGACAACCGAATAACCTTTATTGGTTCTAGATATAATCTTTTTTTCTAAGAGTGTAGCAAAATTCTTGCTTGAAAAATTGCTCTTTGCTAAGAATCTATTTTTGTTTGTTTTCAATTAAAATGGTAAAAAAAAAGAATCACAGTAAGGTACTTAATTGTTACACAGAAATGATTTGATATTGAGATAAAAATGCCTGCATTGGACCTTTTAATAGCCACAGCGAGTTAGTGAGTCCTCCAGGAAGACAGTCAATCTGCATCCGTACTTTATGAGACTGCTCATAAAGAGGATACAGTGTGGATATTTCAGATGTTGCCAGTTATGACTGCCATCCAGAACGAGAGATCAGGGATGGATGAATGGTGGGTAGCATGCAGGAAAGGTCTGTGGCTCCACCAAGTGGCACCATCAGCCCCTCACACACTGGCATATCTTTGTCATTCAATCTACCTGAAAGTTGGTGCTTGTAGTAGGCTACGTTTAATGATTGTTGAAGAATATGATGCATCTGTTACGATCAAAGTCTAATTTATTTTAATGGGGTTCTTTACAGCTAAGTTAAGGAATGTCTCGCTCTCTCTGCACTATTCACAACACTATTTCAATTTCTTTCAAACCAGGAAGAAATATCCTAGAAGCAAAGGTTGCCTGAAAACAAACAGTCCACTTCAAATTATACAGCTTTTCCTCTTTTGAAACAAATTCTGTCTCTAACGTGGCTCTAGCGTGGCTCTACACATTCAGAAGCATTTGATTCAGGGCTACTTTCAATAAAGCCACATGGCGCCTCCCAGAGGTTTAGAAATTAATGTCCTCTTTCTCATTTAGGTGTAACAGGCATGGTGAACCATTCACTAACATACACTAGGGCATAGACTAACATAGAAATAGGAATGTTACAAACACAGTATAAACCTCTCAAATTGGTTGTTCAGTGTGGTGTTATTCACTGTATGTATAGGGACTAAGTTATGTCATGAAACTATACATACAGTACTAGGAAAACAACTACACACTAAGTATTTCCCGATTTAAATAGTTTGCATGAAGTACATTGCATGAAGTATTAGATATTGTTTTTAAGTAAGTATTTCCCAATTTAGATATTTCTGTGTCATCCAATCAGATATATCAATATTGAATTCAATACGTAACTGATTGACAGTACTGGGAATGAGACCCTACAGGATAAGTAACCTACTTTTAATATTCTGCCAGCTTTCAATGTCAGGTATCTATGTCATGAAAACTAATGCAAGGACAGTACTGTCAAGACTAATGGCAGTTCTGCACTGAATGGACAATCTGTCTGAGAGAATAATATGCTTTAAGTGATCATGTTAAAGGTTATCGTCATGCCTCACTGAAGATTTAAAATGTGTCTCATCCTAGTGGGTCGGTATCATACAGTCAACCCGTGTCACATGTCACACATTGGCCCAGCAGCAGTCTCTGCATGGCAATTGGTTATTCCACCATCCCTAAGGATGTGGTGACATTGTTCAGTGTCACTTTGTGCATGTCCTTTAAGGTCAATGCTCAGTCACAACTCACTGTGCTGTTGAAAACTTCAACATGTTTCGTTGGCTGGTATTGAAACCTGTAACAAATTATGAACAAATGAATGATTAACCTGATCGATAAATCTATAGATAAATCATATTATGTTATATCTGCTCTGGCTTACAAAGACAATGGGGTTAATTGATTCTGAACTCCCATGGACAGGTTTTTGGTATATGGTGACATGTTATTGTATATGGTGCCAGGTTTTTGTACATGGTGACATGTTAGGGACAACGGCTGTTTTTCTCATTTGATACTACCTCGACCAATTAGTCGCTCATTCTGCCTAGCATATGAAAACCCGTACTCAGTAGTTCATTACTGTAATTTGCCTTTGCACTGTGTGGTGTGAATCCCCACCCATTAAATCTAGATGAGGGCCAGTTGCACATTATCCAGTGTGATTAATGTACCGCTCTATCCAAAGTAGCAACAGATGGCAGTGGAGGTCATGGAAGAACCATTAGGATGGATTCAGCAGGACGACAAAACAAGAGATAAATAGACTGTGCACCACTTCAAAGCTCTCAACACTGGCAGAACCACACAGCTGTCATCATGGTCACAATCTGACTCTGACTGAGGTATTTCCACTATGTGTAGCAATGTATAATAGATGATACGTCAGAATACTTTAAGACAGTTCTTTTTTCTATTGTCAAAAAAAGCCTTGATGAATTTTTTTTTTTTTATGTTGCTGATCAAAACCCACGTCAGAAAGTGGCTACAATACATTGGATTCCAATGCAGATATTCATGCCTATTTGCTGAATCTTACATGAATTGCCTGCGATTCGTGATCTGTGTAATACAGTTTTTCTCGATTGCTAAGACACATTTCTTGAAAGCTGCTCTCCTTTTCTCTTAACTGTGAACACAAAACCCAATTTTCAAGCTACATTCACAAAACCTCAGACTCTTCTTGCAAAACCAAACTTTCACCTCAAAACAGTTCAATCTGTGCTCAAAACTGAACTATGTTGTCAAATCGTGCCCCGAGTCAATCAAAATAAAAAACACTACTGAACAGTCACTAAACACTACGTAGAAAAATAGAAAACACAATGCTCAGGACATGAAGCTGGAGAAATAAATGTTTATTGTTCACTGTAGGCTAAATGCATGTTGCAAAACAATGCATTTACTGGGTCAGGCCACAGGACTTCATCCACATCACAGGCCACATTTTGTCTGGCCAGGCAACGGGGGAAAAAACCCCTGGCATGCCGTATCCAGGCTTGGCATGCCTCCACACCTATGTCACCACAGGCAAGTCCCATGGCTTGCAGGAGATTTACCCTGGTGTAAGGTTGGCGTTCATATACCTTCCACCGCCATGAGGAGAATAATTCCTCAATGGGGTTTAGGAAAGGGGAGTACGGTGGAAGGCAAAGATTGATAAAACCTTGGTTCATATTGTACCACTCTCTAACCTGGAGGGCTCTGTGAAAACTCACATTGTCCCAAACAACAACATAGATGGGATGCTCATCCTGCTGCCCTAACAAAGCATCTCGCATGTGATTGAGGAAAATGAGGAGCTGGTGAGTGTTGTAGGGCCCCAGGTTGGCATGATGGTGGACAACCCCATGATTGCTGATGGCAGCACATAATGTGACATTGCCACCACGCTGCCCAGGAACACCAACAATGGCCCGATGGCCAATCACATTACGGCCTCTCCTTCTCCTTTTGGTGAGATTAAACCCAGCTTCATCCATGTAGATGTATTGATGGGGTCTTTCCATTGCATCCAGTTGAAAAACCCTCTGTAGAAATATATATAGTTTTGTAAGTGATACGGAAAAAGTGATTTAGGCCACTACAGTAAATCACTACTTAGAGTCATCAACATTGAATGTGTCTGGATATATGCCAACCTGTACATACTGGAATCTTTGCTCTTTGACTCTGTCTGAGTTGCGATCAAAGGGCACTCTGTATAGTTGTTTCATGCGCAGTCTGTTGCGCTTGAGGACACGATCAACAGTAGAGAGGCTGACACTGTTGATACCCTCAAAATTTAAATGGTCCTCAATGATCTTCTGCTGAATTTGGCTCAGTTTAATGGCATTGTTCTCACGGACCATATCAACAATTAGGGTCTCTTGGTGTGGGGAGAACATACCTGTCCTCCCACCCCCATGTGGCAGTCTTTCAATTCTACAAAAAGAGAACATGGAGTTACAAAAAATATACATGGAATACTAGGCCTACAAACAGTTAGACCAACCCTCCATTACAATACTACAGTACATTGGTACAGTGATGTACTGAAACATATATTTACTTACAGTATACTGTGGTACAGTATATAGTATGTCATACAGTATTTGCTGTCAACATTTACATACTGTACTATAATGTCAAAAAAAGGTAATTACCTGTTCTCTTCTCTAAATCTTCGGATTATGGTGGACACAGTGAATCTACTGATGTTTGGTTGTACCCTTTGTCCAGCCTCCCTCATGCTCATACCATGGACAAGAACATGGTCAATCACAGTAGCTCTGATTTCATCAGATATTACTGTTCTTTGTCTTCGCTGACCACCTCGACCACCTTGACCTCCTCTCACACAAACTCTTCCTCTCAGATTTCTATCCATTGTAGGGCCTCACAAACCAGTGCTCTCTGAACTGGCTTACTGTATATGTTCCCTCACATCATTAGCCACAAGTGTGATCAATTTTGAGTTGTTGTGTTCAAGTGGTGACACCTGTGCTCTAATTGTGTTTGACTTTTGTCACCTGTGCTCACCATTATGCAGCACGGGTGCATCACAATGAAAATGTGTTGGCAAGTTATGTCTAAACAGGTGAAAAGTGCTTATGGTTTTGCCAAAAGAGTGATTGATTCAATCAGTGGGTTCAGGCAACTGAGCATTTGGTTCAGACAATAGGGTTTAGTGTTTTAGCAATTGAGAAAAACTGTAATACATCATGGTTGTCCATGCGGCATGCATACTGCATAGTTATCAGAAGTCATAATCTTCTGGATAGGTAAATACAAGTTGAGTCGAGTCGAGCCGCATAGTGTTTTCTGAGTCTAGAACCCAGAGATAAAATACAACTCCTGTTTTAAACTACAAGTTTCTATCCACACCTCCTCTCTCTACTCCAGCTCTGTTAAATGAGAGAGAGAGAGAGAGAGAGAGAGAGAGAGAGAGAGAGAGAGAGAGAGAGAGAGAGAGAGAGAGAGAGAGAGAGAGAGAGAGAGAGAGAGAGAGAGAGAGAGAGAGAGAGAGGAGAGAGGCCTGGGATATTCTGGAGTGAAGTAACAAGACTAACAGGAAAACTGTGTTTCCACAGTCACCCTGTTAGCCTTCCTCTGCATCTAACACCTCAGATGAGATTACATTCATATGAAACTTACTTTTTAGTAAAAAATCTCTCATAATTCAACCAATTACTATAATTTCAAGGAAGACAATGATGCTTCAATTTTGAGATTGTAAACACTATGTGACCGTTTGAAATTCAGATACATCCTAATTATGAAGGGAACATGAAGAGGCTTAGGTAGAAATTACCATGTGGCTGGGCCTGAGTAAAAGTGACTGGGACAATGTTCGCCAGCAAAAATACCCAGACATCAGTGGTGTAGTCGTTGTGGGTATACTCTAATTTTGCCAATAAATTCCCAAAAGGCCTGCCTGGGGAATGAAAGGCGCCCTGTGTGAACAATTCTATGAGAATCAGATGTAGGCTACTCTGAATGACCTAAAATCATGGCAATGCGAAGTAGATCCACCATGATATCCAGAATTAAACAATAGGCCTAGCGCTTATGGCTGATATGTTAGGCTAAAGGACCAGATTTATGGGTTATAACTTTTTTAGGCTGTAGTCTTTGCCACATGATTTCTGTAGGCCTAATCTATTTCGCCCTGGTCTAAACCCATAGCCTGTCTCTAAAGCTCATCTATCGAGAAGCTAAATAAATAGGCTAAACTGTAGAACTCATGAGACATTGGAATATGTGCACAATTCTCTTTGTGAATGTGAATATCAGGAGTCAGAGAACAGAGCGGAGTGCGGAGCTGTCCGGTGCTGAAATCTTTTATCTGGCTTTCGCAGGCTCAGCCAGACGGCCGCATTACCTGACTGTCGTGCTGAATAATATAGACCTATGCTATGGTACCCATACTGCAAAATATTTCACTTGGTTTGTGTAGGCAATTTTTTGCATGGTTTTTCTATTGTACTACATAAATGATACAGCATATACCTCCACTACACTACTTTGATCCGCATTAGTGGGGATTAGGAAGTGAGTATATGCAATGCCCACTGAAAATAAGTGGGTATACAGTGTCTGTGTTACAGCCTGAATTTTAAATGGATTAAATTGACATTTTTTGTCACTGGCCGACACACAATACCCCATAATGTCAAAGTGGAATGATGTTTTTCAATTTATTTTACAAATATTAATAAAAAATGAAAAGCTGAAATGTCTTGAGTCAGTAAATATTCAACCCCTTTGTTATGGCAAGCCTAAATAAGTTCAGGAGTAAAAATGTGCTTAACAAGTCACATAATATGTTGCATGGACTCACTCTGTGTGCAATAGTATTGTTTAACATGATTTTTGAATAACTACCTCATCTCTGTACCCCACACATACAATTATCTGTAAGGTCCCTTAGTCGAGCAGTGAATTTCAAACACAGATTCAACCACAAAGACCAGGGAGGTTTTCCAATGCCTCGCAAAGAAGGGCACCTATTGGTAGATGGGTAAAAATAAAAAAGCAGACATTGAATATCCCTATGATCATGGTCAAGTTATTAATTACAATTTGAATGGTGTATCAATACACCCAGTCACTACAAAGATACAGGCATCCTTCCTAACTCAGTTGCCAGAGAGGAAGGAAACCACTCAGGGATTTCACCATGAGGCCAATGGTGACTTTAAAACAGTTACAGAGTTTAATGGCTGTGGTAGGAGAAAACTGAGGATGAATCAACAACATTGTAGTTACTCCACAATACTAACCTAATTGTGAAAAAAAGGAAGCCTGTACCCAATACAAATATTCCCAAACATGCATCCTGTTTGCAACAAGACACTAAATTAATACTGTAGAAAATGTGGCAAAGCAATTAACTTTTTGTCCTGAATACAAAGTGTTATGTTTTGGGCAAATCCAATACGAGACATTACTGAGTACCACTCTCCATATTTTCAAGCATAGTGGTGGCTGCATCATGTTATGGGTATGCTTGTAATTGTTAAGGACTGAAAACCTGGTTCAGTCTGCTTTCCACCAGACACTGGGAGATTTAATTATCCTTTCAGCAGGACAATAACCTAAAACACAAGGCCAAATCTACACTGGAGTGACTTATCAAGAACACAGTGAATGTTCCTGAGTAGCCGAGTTACAGTTTTGACTTGAATCTACTTGAAAATCTATGGCAAGCCCTGAAAATGGTTGTGAGAGAATACCAAGATTGTGCAAAGCTGACATCAAGGCAAAGGGCGGCTACCTTCAAGAGTCTTTGTTTAACACTTTTTTTGGTTACTACATGATTCCATATGTGTTATTTCATGGTTTTGATGTCTTTACTATTATTCTACAATGTAGAAAATAGTAAACATAAAGAAAAACCCTTGAATGAGTAGGCGTTTCCAAACCTTTGACTGGTACTGTGTATATATATATATATATATATATATACAGTTTAAGTCTGAAGTTTACATACACCTTAGCCAAATAAATTTGAACTCAGTTTTTCACAATTCCTGACATTTAATCCTAGTAGAAATTCCCTGTCTTAGGTCAGTTAGGATCACCACTTTATTTTCAGAATGTGAAATGTCAGAATAATAGTAGAGGATTATTTATTTCAGCTTTTATTTCTTTCATCACATTCCCAGTGGGTCAGAAGTTTACAAACACTCAATTTGTATTTGGTAACATTGCCTTTAAATTGCTTAACTTGGGTCAAACGTTTCGGGTAGCCTTCCACAAGCTTCCCACAATAAGTTGGGTGAATTTTGGCCCATTCCTCCTGACAGAGCTGGTGTAACTGAGTCCGGTTTGTAGGCCTCCTTGCTCGCACACGCTTTTTCAGTTCTGCCCACAAATCTTCTATAGGATTGAGGTCAGGGCTTTGTGATGGCCACTCCAATACCTTGACTTTGTTGTCCTTAAGCCATTTTTCAACAACTTTGGATGTATGCTTGGGGTCATTGTCCATTTGGAAGACCCATTTGTGAGCAAGCTTTAACTTCCTAACTGATGTCTTGAGATGTTGCTTCAATATATCCACATAATTTTCCTTCCTTATGATGCCATCTATTTTGTGAAGTGCACCAGTCCCTCCTGCAGCAAAGCACCTCCACAGCATGATGCTGCCACCCCCGTGCTTCACGGATGGGATGGTGTTCTTCGGCTTGCAAGCCATCCCCTTTTTCCTCCATACATAACAATGGTCATTATGGCCAAACAGTTCTATTTTTGTTTCATCAGACCAGAGGACATTTCTCCAAAAAGTACGATCTTTGTCCCCATGTGCAGTTGCAAACCATAGTCTGGCTTTGTTATGGTGGTTTTGGAGCAGTGGCTTCTTCCTTGCTGAGCGGCCTTTCAGGTTATGTCGATATAGGACTCGTTTTACTGTGGATATAGATACTTTTGTACCGGTTTCCTCCAGCATCTTCACAAGGTCCTTTGCTGTTGTTCTGGGATTGATTTGCACTTTTCGCACCAAAGTACGTTCATCTCTAGGAGACAGAACGCGTCTCCTTCCTGAGCGGTATGACGGCTGCGTGGTCCCATGGTGTTTATACTGCATACTATTGTTTGTACAGATGAATGTGGTAAATTGCTCCCAAGGATGAACCAGACTTGCAGAGGTTTTAATAACTCCAACCTAAGTGTATGTAAACTTCCGACTTCAGCTGTTGTATGTAAACTTACAACAGTTGAAGTCGGAAGTTTACATACACTTAGGTTGGAGTCATTAAAACTCGTTTTTCAACCACTCCACAAATTTCTTATTAACAAACTATAGTTTTGGCAAGTCGGTTAGGACATCTACTTTGTGCAATTTTTCCAACAATTGTTTACAGACAGATTATTTCACTTATAATTCACATAATCACAATACTAGTGCGTCAGAAGTTTACATACACTAAGTAACTGTGCCTTTAAACAGATTGGAAAATTCCAGAAAATTATGTCATGGCTTTAGAAGCTTCTGATCATCATTTGAGTCGATGGGAGGAATACCTGTGGATGTATTTCAAGGCCTACCTTCAAACACAGTGCCTCTTTGCTTGACATCATGGAAAAATCAAAAGAAATCAGCCAAGACCTCAGAAAAAAAATTGTAGACATCCACAAGTCTGGTTCATTCTTGGGAGCAATTTCCAAATGCCTGAAGGTACCACGTTTATCTGTACAAACAATAGTACGCAAGTATAAACACCATGAGACCACGCAGCCGTCATACCGCTCAGGAAGGAGACGTGTTCTGTCTCCTAGAGATGAACGTACTTTGGTGCGGAAAGTGCAAATCAATCCCAGAACTACAGCAAAGGACTTGTGAAGATGCTGGAGGAAACAGGTACAAAAGTATCTACAGTATATACATATACTGTATATATTTGTGTATATATATATATGTATGTTAAGCCATCCTGAGTGGGTGTCCCAGTGTTCAATCATCTAGCCCTGCATGGCTTCAACTCTGGGAACATGTCATGAACAAGCAAATTGATGTGGTACTGTGATGTAAGGTAACCTCATGTACTAGTAATCCATGAACTGTAGTAACCCAACTCATAATAGTAAATTAATGACAGTAACAGGTTGACATGTGGCTGGTAGGAATACAGTACAGTAGATCCCCTGAAAGCACTGCAGAGATCAACAGGGTTAACTGAAGGTCAATCCCCAAAGTTACAGCAGGCTTTACTAAAGCAATACAACATTTTGAGATTATTCTAGGAACCAGGAGATACGGTTTTCCAGGTAATCCACTTGAACAGCTGAAAACCACTCACATATAAAACAAAATATATATATATATATATATATTTATAGCCTAAACTGTATATTTGTTCATCTGTAAAAGCTGAGCATAAGTTCACTTTAAAGTAGGAATGTATAGGGCCATAGATTATACTAGCAAACCACCCTTACTGTGTGACAAATGACAGACACAGGAGGTGACTGTACCAGCACAGCAGATACCATCTCTTGGAAAAAGCTCTATGGACCTTGTTAAAGAATAGAAGTAATGTGTAAAGTAAAGTTAATTGGGTATTTGTCAGGAGAAAGATTTGTTTTGTTCATTCCACTAAGAAGAAACTCTGGGCTTCATGGAGAAAAAATACAATTACCCTATGGAAGAGAATGTATAGCCAATTTTCTTTAAGAACTACAAAACAAATTGCTCTAGTCTATTTTTATGTAAACAAGCGAAAAAGCTTATGATTTAACCAGCTCAAAACATTGAACACTGGTTGACTAAGATATTACTGTATACATTGTGCAATAATGTATTGGTGTATTGAGGGAGGCATATTGGGAAAAAATGCATGAAAAAATACTATAGTATGCTATGGTATAAATACTGTAGTATTATTATATTTATATATAGATGCACAGTAAGAGCCTACAGGGAGTACTCAACAAGTAATACATGTGTACGTTTTCAACTGAGAAACAACCCACTGAGATGTGAAACTTACCCTGACCTTGGTGGGTGTACTGTCCATCATTATTTAATTACATGCGTAGCCCTTTTTATACTCATGGGAATTTATGAATTCATCAATCAAATCTTACATTCTGAACTGAACACCTTCCCTCTGGAGGAAATATAATTTGAGGAGCTCATACCAATCTCCATGGAGGGAAAATATGTGCAAATGCATTTTATACCCTAATTTTCTTTGTGCCTAAATATCCCCATGATGGAAGACCGTCATAAGTCTTACCAGGAAGCTATAAGCTGACCATGGGGCAATGTTACAGGAGATTGATACAACACAATCCTGATGCTACTGTACTGTTTATGCCCAAAAAGTATGTTCATTTCCATTTGGAAGTCAGACTGGATGAGAAAATAATGCTTTGCATGTGTAGGGAATCTGCCTAAGCCCTTAAGAATATACATAAATCCTCAACATATTTTAGCCGAACTTAAAGCTTATTTTAGCTAGGAGAAACAACAAGTTTACACACATTCCATGTAATTACGTTAGGGAAGTTGCCTTCTGCTTCGTTGAGCACATTAGGGCTTGATTTGTGTCCACCCTGTCATGGTAGATTAACCACCTTGTTAGAGAGGGTGCTACTCTACTTAGTCATTAACCTGTTGTGACTGACCTTGCCAGGGGCTTGACCCTCTGAGGTCTCCCTATCCTGTGTAAGCTGAGGACATGCTTTGTTTGTATACAGCCCTTAGAAACCACTATCCAGTCTCTGATAAGGATGAATAAGGATGATAAAATCACTGACTACATTATACAGTATACTATAGATTATATAGGGTTCATAACAACTATTTTAGTCAATTTCTGACCTGGTAATACTATAGGTAGTGTAGCCCATTAAATACATTTTCTCCTGGGGAAAAAAAGATGAAAAAGGATGATTAATCATTAGATTGAAATATTGCAGTATTATTTTAGGAAGGATAACCTAATCAGTTTGTAGCCTATTCTCTGAGACCTCGTTACAGCATAGAGCAATATTCTGTCTATTTTCTGCTGTGGAAGTGAGAGACAGGGCAAATGAAATGTGTGTGGCTGACCATGATTTAATTTGATAGTCATTGCAGAATGCCTCTTGGTATCTGATATGTCGCCCTCATTTGTGGTCAGCCAGAGGCACAGGGACTATGAATAGAATAGCCCGTTGGTTAGAACACGGACAGACCTGTATGAATCTAAGCCTCTGATGTATAATATCATGCAGAATCTAAAAACGGATTCTGCCCTCTATTCTTCTCTCATATTTTCATTTGGAATCTCAGAGGACATGTTCAGTACCTCTACACCTCTGAAGAACACAAGAGACCTTTTGGTTCTGTTGAAGTTTACAATGAAACACTAGTGGAAGGATCAGATGAGACCAACATTCCAATCTTGTATTCCAAGTGGTTGGGCAGAAACAAGGTCAGGAAAAATCTTCTTCCCCTCAAGGACAATTTCTAACTCCTTTGACCTCAGGGGGAGGTACTGAATGGCTTAGACTACATGCCATCACTGCCCAAGTGATACATGTAAAGCAGAGAAGGCTGGTGGGAGGAGCTATAGGAAGAAGGGCTCATTGCAATGACTGGAATGGAATTAATGGAAAGGAGTCAAATGTGGTTTCCATATATTTTATGTGTTTGACACCGTTCCATTAATTCCATTCCAGCCATTACAATGAGCCTGTCTTCCTATAGCTCCCCCCACCACTCTCCTCTGGTGTAAGGTAAAGATTGTCATGGCAAAACCAAGGTATAAGAGAATAGTGGGAACAGAGCCAGCATTCCACTATTTCCATAATATTCAGAATTGCACTGTACTCTATAGGCTACTGCCTGGTAAACAATAGTGAAAGCTTCCACGGATCTGCCGTTATATTGTCCAGAGTGACGTAATTGACATCTTAGGTCAAGGGGAAGATGGAAAAACACATTGAGAAAAATCATAACAATGGGAACAGTTATTCTCCCAGGAAATACATAATAGTCACTTCCATGGCCAGGAAATGAATAAAAACACACTCTTGACCAATGAGGGCTGCATAAAGCGTTTCTGGAAGCTCCTATCCTACTGCATGTTGGGGATTTAGTCTCTTCACACCTCAGAGGAGCTGACAGACAATATGAGTTTAAAAACAGCCACAGACTCATGGGCCAGTGTTCTCAGACCTCATTGTTTGTCAGAGGCACGGCACATCAGGAACTCAAGTCCTTTTGTTCACCCAACCTAAAATACCTCACAATCAAATGCCGACCGTATTATCTCCCAAGAGAGTTTTCTTCGGTTATAGTCACGGCTGTGTATATCCCCCCTCAAGCCGATACCACGACGGCCCTCAAAGAACTTCACTGGACTTTATGCAAACAGGAAACCACATATCCTGAGGCTGCATTTATTGTAGCCAGGGATTTTAACAAAGCAAAGTAGAGGACTAGGCTGCCAAAGTTCTATCAACATATCGACTGTTGTACTCGGGCTGCAAAAATTCTCGACCATTGCTATTCGAACTTCCGGGATGGTTATAAGGCCCTCCCCCGCCCTCCTTTCGGCAAATCTGACCACGACTCCATTTTGCTCCTCCCTTCCTATAGGCATGAATTCAAACAGGAAGTACCCGTGCTAAGGACTATTCAACGCCGGTCTGACCAATCAAAATCCACGCTTCAAGATTGTTTTGATCACGCGGACTGGGATATGTTCCGGGTAGCTTGCGAAAATAATTATGATGAATACACTGAAACGGTGACTGAGTTTATCAGGAAGTGTATAGGAGATGTTGTGCCCACTGTGACTATTAAAACCTACCCTAACCAGAAACCGTGGATAGATGGCAGCATTCGCGCACAACTGAAAGCGCGAACCACCGCATTTAACCATGGCAAGGTGACTGGGAATATGGCAGAATACAAACAATGTAGCTACTCACTCCACAAGGCAATTAAACAGGCAAAACATCAGTATAGAGACAAAGTGGAGTCGCAATTCAACGGCTCAGACACAAGACGTATGTGGCAGGGTCTACAGACAATCACGGACTTCAAAAGGAAAACCAGCCACGTTGCCGACACCGACGTCTTGCTTCCGGACAAGCTAAACACCTTCTTCGCCCGCTTTGAGGGTAACACAGTGCCACCAACGCGGCCCACTATCAAGGACTGTGGGCTCTCCTTCTCCATGGCCGATGTGAGTAAGACATTTAAGCATGTCAACCCCCGTAAGGCTGCCGGCCCAGACGGCATCCCTAGCCGTGTCCTCAGAGCATGCGCAGACCAGCTTGCTGGTGTGTTTACGGACATATTCAATCGCTCCCTATCCAAGTCTGCTGTCCCCATATGCTTCAAGATGGCCACCATTGTTCCTGTACCCAAGAAAGCAAAGGTAATTGAACTAAATTACTATCGCCCGTTGCACGCACCTCTGTCATCATGAAGTGCTTTGAGAGACTAGTCAAGGATCATATCACCTCTACCTTACCTGTCACTCTAGACCCACATCAATTTGCTTACCGCCCCAATAGATCCACAGACAATGCAACTGCCATCACACTGCACACTGCCCTGTCCCATCTGGACAAGAGGAATACCTATGTAAGAATGCTGTTCATTGACTATAGCTCAGCATTCAACACCATAGTACCTTCCAAGCTCATCATTAAGCTTGAGGCCCTGGGTCTAAACCCCGACCTGTGTAACTGGGCCCTGGACTTCCTGACAGGCCGCCCCCAGGTGGTGAAGGTAGGAAACAACATCTCCACTTTGCTGATCCTCAACACTGGGTCCCCTCAAGGGTGCGTGCTCAGCCCCCTCCTGTACTCCCTGTTCACCCATGACTGCATGGCCAGGCACGACTCCAACACCATCATTAAGTTTGCCGACGACACAACAGTGGTAGGCCTGATCACCGACAACGATGAGACAGCCTATAGGGAGGAGGTCAGAGACCTGGCCGTATGGTGCCAGGATAACAACCTCTCCCTCAACGTGACCAAGAGAAAGGATATGATTGTGGACTACAGGAAGAAAAAGAGGACTGAGCACACCCCATTCTCATCGACGGGGCTGTAGTGGAACAGGTTGAGAGCTTCAAGTTCTTTGGTGTCCACATCACCAACGAACTATCATGGTCCAAACACACCAAAATAGTTGTGAAGAGGGCACGACAAAGCCTATTCCCCCTCAGGAGACTGAAAAGATTTGGCATGGGTCCTCAGATCCTCAAAAAATTCTACAGCTGCACCATCGAGAGCATCCTGACTGGTTGCATCACCGCCTGGTATGGCAACTGCTCGGCCTCTGACCGCAAGGCACTACAGAGGGTAGTGCGTACGGCCCAGTACATCACTGGGACCAAGCTTCCTGCCATCCAGGACCTCTATACCAGGCGGTGTCAGAGGAAGGCCCTCAAAATTGTCAAAGACTCCAGCCACCCTAGTCATAGACTGTTCTCTCTGCTACCGCATGGCAAGCGGTACCGGATTGCCAAGTCTAGGTCCAAAAGACTTCTCAACAGCTTCTACCCCCAAGCCATAAGACTCCTGAACAGCTAATCATGGCTACCCGCACTATTTGCACTGCCCCCCCACCCCCACCCCATCTTTTTACGCTGCTGCTACTCTGTTAATTTTAACTCTACCCACATGTATTATTACATATTACCTCAACTACCTCAACTAGCCGGTGCCCCCGCACATTAACTCTGCACCGGTACCTCCCTGTATATATAGCCTCCCTACTGTTATTTTATTTTACTTGTGCTCTTTTTTTCTTCGTACACTTTTTTGTTGTTGTTTTATTTTACTTTTTTATAAATAAAAAAAATGCATTGTTGGTTAAGGGCTGTAAGTAAGCATTTCACTGTAATGTCTACACATGTTGTATTCGGCGCATGTGGCCAATAAAATGTGATTTGATTTGATTTGACTTCGTGGCCAAGCACGCCTCCAACTCATTCATCAAGTTTGCAGACTACCCAACAGTAGTAGGCTTGATTACCAACAATGACGAGACAGCCTACAGGAAAATAACCTCTCACTCAACGTCAACAAAGCAAAAGAGATGATCGTGGACTTCAGGAAACAGCAGAGGGTGCACCCCCCTATCCACATCGACGTGACCGCAGTGGAGAAGGTGGAAATCTTCAAGTTCCTTGGTGTACACATCACTGACAAATTGAAATGGTCCACCCATGTAGACAGTGTGGTGAAGAAGGCACAACACGCCTCTTCAACCTCAGGAGGCTGAAGAAATGGGCACCCAAAACCCTCACAAACTTTTACAGATGCACAATTGAGAGCATCCTGTCAGGCTGTATCACCGCCTGGTACGGCAACTGCCCTGCCCGCAACCGCAGGGCTCTCCAGAGGGTCGTGCTGTCTGCCGAACGCATTGCCGGGGGCAAACTACCTGCCCTCCAGGACACCTACAGCACCCGATGTCACAGGAAGGCCAAAAAGATCATCAAGGACATCAACCTCCCGAGCCACTGCCTGTTCACCCCGCTATCATCCAGAAGGTGAGGTCAGTACAGGTGCATCAAAGCTGGGACCGAGAGACTGAAAATCAGCTTGTATCTCAAGGCCATCAGACTGTTAAACAGCCATCACTAGCACATTAGAGGCTGCTGCTGCCTATTGAAATCACTGGCCACTTTAAGAAATGGAACACTAGTCACTTTAATAATGTTTACATATCTTGAATTACTCATCTCATATGTATATACGGTATTCTATAATATTCTACTGTATCTTATTCCATGCCGCTCTGTCATTGATCGTCCATATATGTACAGTTGAAGTCGGAAGTTTACATACACTTAGGTTGGAGTCATTAAAACTCGTTTTTCAACCACTCCACATATTTCTTGTTAACAAACTATAGTTTTGGCAAGTCGGTTAGGACATCTACTTTGTGCATGACACAAGTCATTTTTCCAAAAATTGTTTACAGACAGATTATTTCACTTATAATTCACTGTATCACAATTCCAGTGGGTCAGAAGTTTACATACACTAAGTTGACTGTGCCTTTAAACAGCTTGGAAAATTGCAGAATATGATGTTATGGCTTTAGAAGCTTCTGATAGGCTAATTGACATCATTTGAGTTAATTGGAGGTGTACATGTGGATGTATTTCAATGACTACCTTCAACACAGTGCCTCTTTGATTGACATCATGGGAAAATAAAAGAAAATCAGCCAAGACCTCAGAAAAAAGATGGTAGACCTCACAAGTCTGGTTCATCCTTGGGAGCAATTTCCAAACGCCTGAAGGTACCACGTTCATCTGTACAAACTATAGTATGCAAGTATAAACACCATGGGACCACGCAGCCGTCATACCGCTCAGGAAAGAGACGAGTTCTGTCTCCTAGAGATGAACGTACTTTGGTGCGAAAAGTGCAAATCAATCCCAGAACAACAGCAAAGGACCTTGTGAAGATGCTGGAGGAAACCGGTACAAACGTATCTATATCCACAGTAAAATGAGTCCTACATCGACATAACCTGAAAGGCCGCTCAGCAAGGAAGAAGCCAATGCTCCAAAACCGCCATAAAAAAGCCAGACTACGGTTTGCAACTGCACATGGGGACAAAGATCGTACTTTTTGGAGAAATGTCCACTGGTCTGATGAAACAAAAATAGAACTGTTTGGCCATAATGACCATCGTTATGTTTGGAGGAAAAAGGGGTTTGCTTGCAAGCCGAACAACACCATCCCAACCGTGAAGAACGGGGGTGTCAGCATCATGCTGTGGGGGTGCTTTGCTGCAGGAGGGACTGGTGAACTTCACAAAATAGATGGCATCATGAGGAAAGAATTTATGTGGATATATTGAAGCTACATCTCAAGACATCAGTCAGGAAGCTAAAGCTTGGTCGCAAATGGGTCTTCCAAATGGACAATGACCCCAAGCATACTTCCAAAGTTGTGGCAAAATGGCTTAAGGACAACAAAGTCAAGGTATTGGAGTGGCCATCACAAAGCCCTGACCTCAATCCTATAGATAATTTGTGGGCAGAACTGAAAAAGTGTGTGCGAGCAAGGAGGCCTACAAACCTGACTCAGTTACACCAGCTCTGTCAGAAGGAATGGGCCAAAATTTACCCAACTTATTGTGGGAAGCTTGTGGAAGGCTATCCGAAACTTTTGACCCAAGTTAAACAATTTAAAGGCAATGCTACCAAATACTAATTGGGTGTATGTAAACTTCTGACCCACTGGGAGTGTGATGAAAGAAATAAAAGCTGAAAGAAATAATTATCTTTTATTCTGACATTTCACATTCTTAAAATGAAGTGGTGATCCTAACTGACCTAAGACAGGGAATTTTTGCTAGTATTAAATGTCAGGAATTGTGAAAAACTGAGTTTAAATGTGTTTGGCTAAGGTGTATGTAAACTTCCGACTTGTATATATTCTTAATTCCATCCCTTACTTAGATTTGTGTGTATTGGGTATATGTTGTGAAATTGTTAAATATTTCTGCACCTTCGGAGCTAGAAGCACAAGCATTTAGCTACACCCGCAATAACATCTGCTAAACACATGGATGTGACAAATACAATTTGATTTGATATGACATCAGCAGCTGTACAATTCAATTCCTTTGTGATTTCATGGAATGTCATAGCATCTTTGCACAATTCCTTTGTATTGCATTGGATTATCGTCGCTTTAGTGACAGCCACCCCCCCCCCCCCCCCCCCATCTGTCACAATGGCATGCAAATCCACAATTGGTACAGTAGGGGACATAAGCAGTTTCAATTTTTTTGGCCTCTAAGCTTTTGTATTTCCTTAAGGCAAAGCAGCAAATCCTTTATTAGACATCTGGAGCTACTTTAACCTGTAATGAGATGCCTGTATTTGTTGTTCTGACTGAAAAGTGTTGTTCTGACTTAACACGGAAAAGGAAATAAATGATCTGCATTATATAGTCACAGTGTGTGGTAGGGCTTATAAACGGTACGGTAGCTTGTCACATCCCAAGGCGGGTGTGGGGATTGTTTTGTAGCTACCTCAGTTTATCAGAACATATGATTCTTCCTATTCAGAATGCATTAACAGTACACAAATTCTTTATTAACAGTTTTGGAAGCATGGCAGTGTAATATAAAAAGTTGCAAAAGTATAATCAGAACTACTCCCGCAGGTTGCTTGCCAGACCTGTTATATCTGCAGTATCTTTCCACCCTCTCTGATTATCCTACACACACACACACACACACACACACAGAGCACGACTCAGCCCACCATGTGTTAGGAGGATTCAATTGTGTTTCTCAGGGTGCACACCATGCCATCTGGACAGGGGTTGATCAGAGCAGGCAGGGGATTCACATTACTCCATGAACAGCAATCAAATTAAGACCACGTTAGGAGAAAGGCAGAGGTTCAGAGAAAAACGCTATCATACGATGTTATTACACACCACTACTACCAGTTGCTATGGCTTAGTCTGTGGGGAGTTTTTAAAGGTCCAATGCAGCCGTTTTTATCTCAATATCAAATCTTGTCTGGGAACAGTTTCGCAGTATTATCCCAACCCATTTTACAGTTTATTAGGTACACCACCCCGTTCACAAAAATGGATCACTCCTACAGACAGTGAGCCATGTGGCCGTGGCTTGCTATATGAGGCAGGCAGACAGACATTGAGGCATTCAGTTACTGTTCTATTGAATGTTAGAATGGGCAAAACAAGTGACCTAAGTGACTTTGAGCATTGTATGATCGTCAGTGCCAGACGCGCCGGATCCAGTATCTCAGAAACAGTTGCTCTCCTGGGCTTTTCACGCACGACAGTGTCCATGGTTTACCGAGAATGGTGCAACAAAAAAAAAACATCCAGTCAGCGGCAGTCCTGTGGGCGAAAACAGCTCTTTGATGAGAGAGGTCGAAGGAGAATGGCAAGTATCGTGCAAGCTAGCAGACGGGCCACAAACAGACAAATAACAGCGCAGTACAACAGTGGTGTGCAGAACGGCATCTCGGAACGCACAACATGTTGATCCTGGTCACAGATGGGCTATTGCAGCAGACGACCACACCGGGTTCCACTCCTATCAGCTAAAAACAAGAAGAAGCGGCTCCAGTGGGCAAATGATCACCAATACTGGGCAATTGAGGAGTTGGTAAACATTGCCTGGTCCTGTTCCTGTTGCGTCATGCTGATAACAGTCAGGATTTAGCGTAAGCAGCATGAGTTCATGGACCCATTATGCCTGGTACAGGCTGGTGGCGGTGGTGGTGTACTGGTGTGGGGAGAGTTTTCAAGAGACGTTTCCGACACCTTGTAGAATCCATGCCCCGGAGAATTCAGGCTGTTCTGGAGGCAAAGGGGGGTCCGACCCGGTATTAGATGGCTGTACCTAATAAACTATCCGGTGAGTGTATATATAAAATACAGAACAATTATGTTTTTGACTGCAGTGGGCCTTTAAATTGGCTTAATAATGGACAAGACCATGTATTCCATCGCAGACCTTTGTCCGTCTGTGATGACACAAGGTACACAGATACCATGCCACTGGGATAGGTGAACAGAGCCCTTCAATCCTGTGAGTACATCCCAAATGGCACCCTATTCCCTATATAGTGCACTACCTTTGACCTGAGTCATATGGGCCATGGTCAAAAGTAGTGTACTACATAGGGAATAGGGTGTCATTTGGGACACACTCTATGTGATCTGGTGGTTGTGTGCTCTGTCTTAATTGCTTCCCAGCCATGTATGCTACAGTACTGTACTTTTGTTCCATTACTGTGGGAACTGAGCTAGGGTTTAAATCCCTCTTTTAGGTCAGCATCCTGACCCATAATCCACCCACCTCACTCTCTCTCTAAATTGTAAACCCTTTAAACACTTGTTTGGGAGGCTCTGTATTCAAACAAAACATGACATTTAGCCCCTTCAGTGCATTTACAGTTTTATACAGTACATGTCATTTTTGTGCTTCACTGAGCAATTCTATTTACATGGAATTACTTTGCTAAGTTGATTATGTTTTCATTATGCTGCTTACAATTGTTGCTCACCTTAAACTTTGCTGTTGGATAATATTTTTTATTTTATCTGTGTGGCTGCTTGTCATAGGCTACAGTGTGTGAGATGACATGCCTTGCTGAGACGTTTAGAAATGACACCATTTAGAAACGACAGCATTTTTGTCATTATCTCTTCCCTGCTTTTGGAGAAAACAGCTCTTTCTTGCAGAGAACCAACCAATGAATGAGAGTCCAGAGCTAGACAAGGAGGAAATGATGAGAGAAAATTTGGAATCCAAAATAGGTCAGCCCATAATGAAGGACATCATACATCAAAAGCTATTTTAAAACATTAAGAGCTTGAGCTTTTCTATAAAAAATTATAATGATAAAGTGCATTCATATGAGAGTTCCTCTAATCTATCAATTTCTGAAGAGTAGAATATGTTCCATTTAATTTCTTAACGAGCCTGTAGCCCATTTTAGTCACACACACACACACCCTACATGTATGAAAAAAAGCATAAGAGCGTCTGCTAAATGACTCAAATTTCAATTTAAATGACAGCGCCTCATCAACACTTGTGTCAGTAATTGGGTCTTTACCATCAAAGTCTCATGGCTCTTGTAAGCTCCTCAAATGATGAACACAACAGAGCACATCACCGGCTGGCTCCTGCAGTGAGTGGGTTCCTCCCCTCTACTAATCCAGGAATCTAGAGGTGGGAGGAGGATTCCAGACCAGCATGGGGACCTTAGGGGATCGAGACTCTCTGACACCCACCTCAACTATATTCACAACACATGGAACAGGAGCACATCAGAGTGCTTGGCTTGCAGCTTGGCTTGACGCTCTGTGCACTGCTGAGTTCTCCTGAATACAATACTACTACATACAGCTGATACTCAATCTCTCATTTTTCATCTCTCCTCCACACTCCTCTGCTGCAAGATAGTGAGAAGAAAGAGTGTTGGAGAACCTTGGAGAGAGCGTGAGAGAGAGCGAGAGAGAGAGAGAGCGAGAGAGAGAGAGAGAGAGAATGTGTTTGAGGGGCTGTAAGTCTGAATGTGTTCTTTGCTCGCAAGGGAGTTGCATTGCTTTTGCCATCAGACGTTTGGATTAATCTGGTCTAACGAACACCAGCCGGAAAGTCTGGGAGAAACAGTCAAGGTATGTGTCACTGTTAGTGTCCTTAGTTGGTGTTTGTTTTTTGAGGATAAAATAAATAAATTAGGCAACAGAGAAGTGGAGTAGTTATACCCACTGGGGTAGATGCTGAAGGTTGATGTTTAGTTTAAGAGAGTTCCGGTTAATTTCACAGTTTCATTAAAATAATAATTGAACTAAACATTTTATCTTTACAAAGATAAGATAGATAAAGAAAAGATAGTCAAGTGTGAAAGTAATGAAATAAGAAATTACTTGTACAGTAGCAAATCAATTCTGTCCATATGACATACAGCCTACTAACTCTATCTAGCCCCCATGGAATGTGCCTACATGGATTACATTTGAGATGTATTGCATTTGAAGGGAAAACAGCAGCAGCCCAGTCAGTGGTATTGAGCTCAATGATCTGCACTGGATGAAATTGATGCAAATGTTGCAGGTATTCAAATAGAGTGCACTGAATTCCATATTAAGCTCTAAAGCTGGTATTGTCTCTGTGTATATTTAAATGGTAAACACAAATACAGATGTAAGATCTTAATTTGGACCAGTTTGCTACACCAGTAAAATAATCCAGCAGCAACAGGAAATGTGAATTTTTATTTGGATTATAATTAATGCACATTTTTGTAAGGGTTGATACATTTTTCAAAAGCCTTTTTGAACCTCAAATACACTAAAAGTTTTAAATTTCCTGCATTGCAGAAAAGTTATCCGGCAACAGGGTGATCAAATTAAGATCCTACATCTGTACATGCAAAGAAGACAACTTCAGTTCCCTTTCCTTTCTCAGCTGTTTTTATCGCAGGTTGACGTTTATTGTATAGAGTCTTGTCCTGGAGCCAGAACTGAGCAATTTCCCCTTGGATAGGCCAACTGCAAAGTCAAAATTGGCAATATTGTAAAAATTTATGAAAATAAAAATGTGCTTTGTGGTCTAAATTTAAGATTAGGGTTAGGCAATAGGGTTAGCGGTGTGGTTAAGGTTAGGGTTATGTTTAAAATCAGATTTTATGACTTTTTGGCTGTGCCAGCTAGTGACCACTCTGCAGAGCTGCCCCCAGAACAATATTCATGACGAAAAACACTAACCTGAGTTTTAATCTTTCTTTTCTAAACCCTTGTTTATTTGTATTTGTATTTATTAAGGATCCCCATTAGCTGCTGCCAAGGCAACAGATACTCTTCCTGGGGTCAAGCAACGTTAAGATCACAGGAGGTTTGTAGCACCTTAATTGGGGAGGACGGGCTCGTGGTAATGGCTGGAGTGGAATTGGTGGAATGGTAACAAATACATCAAAGACGTGGTTTGATGCCATTCCATTTGCTCCGTTCCAGCCATTATTATGAGCCGTCCTCCCCTCAGCAGCCACCACTGATTAAGATGTATGAACGCACTGTGTGCCCAAGCATTGGTTCTTGTCTTCACTGCATTAATAAAATATGAGCGTAGGCTACAATAGACCCAGCTAGCACATTTAGTTCCTTGGAAGCTGTGGGAACATAAGTTTATGGTTTCCCATTAATTCTGGGAATGAAGTCATACGTTTCCTGACCTGTAAAACTAAAATATTTTTAAACGTTCTGAGAACGGAAGTGAAAATGTTCCCTTTTCTGGGAACATACTTTTTTTTACATTTCAGGGAGGCTTTGAGAACATTTACTATGGTTGCATGGAAGTTTTCCTGGGAGGTTTTATTAACCTTCTGAGAACAGAAATTATAGGTTATTCGAAGGTAATGTTTTTACCTTTTTGATAGAGTTCTTTAAAACTTTAACTAAGTGTTTAAATAATGCTAGCTTAGTTTAACTGTTTTGAACTCCAAGCACAGATAGGACAATTCATTTACTTAGGCATTAATCATGCAAACAAATTTTTTTAACATGGCACGGCGTCGGTGAGATTCGAACATATGATCTTTTATTTTCTCTCCATGAAATTAGTCCTCTGCGCCACCAGGATGGCGCTAGCATGCCATCTTTCTTTTACTCATATAAAGCTGATAATTTTAGTCTACTCAAACAGACACCATTTCAAAGGAAACAAGCACTCATTAAGATTAGGTGTGGCCAATTAGTGGGCACGGCCAACACACCTAACAAGATGGAGGATATAGAAAGAGTTTCAGTGACGCTGAGAATGGAACGTACAGTGGGGAGAACAAGTATTTGATACACTGCCGATTTTGCAGGTTTTCCTACTTACAAAGCATGTAGAGGTCTGTAATTTTTATCATATGTACACTTAAACTGTGAGAGACGGAATCTAAAACAAAAATCCAGAAAATCACATTGTATGATTTTTAAGTAATTAATTTGCATTTTATTGCATGACATAAGTATTTGATACATCAGAAAAGCAGAACTTAATATTTGATACAGAAACCTTTGTTTCCAATTACAGAGATCATACGTTTCCTGTAGGTCTTGACCAGGTTTGCACACACTGCAGCAGGGATTTTGGCCCACTCCTCCATACAGACCTTCTCCAGATCCTTCAGGTTTCGGGGCTGTCGCTGGGCAATACGGACTTTCAGCTCCCTCCAAAGATTTTCTATTGGGTTCAGGTCCGGAGACTGGCTAGGCCACTCCAGGACATTGAAATGCTTCTTACGGAGCCACTCCTTAGTTGCCCTGGCTGTGTGTTTTGGGTCGTTGTCATGCTGGAAGATCCAGCCACGACCCATCTTCAGTGCTCTTACTGAGGGAAGGAGGTTGTTGGCCAAGATCTCGCGATACATGGCCCCATCCATCCTCCCCTCAATACGGTGCAGTTGTCCTGTCCCCTTTGCAGAAAAGAATCACAAAGAATGATGTTTCCACCTCCATGCTTCACGGTTGGGATGGTGTTCTTGGGGTTGTACTCATCCTTCTTCTTCCTCCAAACATGGCGAGTGGAGTTTAGACCAAAAAGCTATATTTTTGTCTCATCAGACCACATGACCTTCTCCCATTCCTCCTCTGGATCATCCAGATGGTCATTGGCAAACTTCAGACGGGCCTGGACATGCGCTGGCTTGAACAGGGGACCTTGCGTGCGCTGCAGGATTTTAATCCATGACGGCGTAGTGTGTTACTAATGGTTTTCTTTGAGACTGTGGTCCCAGCTCTCTTCAGGTCATTGACCAGGTCCTGCCGTGTGGTTCTGGGCTGATCCCTCACCTTCCTCATGATCATTGATGCCCCATGAGGTGAGATCTTGCATGGAGCCCCAGACCGAGGGTGATTGACCGTCATCATGAACTTCTTCCATTTTCTAATAATTGCGCCAACAGTTGTTGCCTTCTCACCAAGCTGCTTGCCTATTGTCCTGTAGCCCATCCCAGCCTTGTGCAGGTCTACAATTTTATCCCTGATGTCCTTACACAGCTCTCTGGTCTTGGCCATTGTGGAGAGGTTGGAGTCTGTTTTGATTGAGTGTGTGGACAGGTGTCTTTTATACAGGTAACGAGTTCAAACAGGTGCAGTTAATACAGGTAATGAGTTGAGAACAGGAGGGCTTCTTAAAGAAAAACGAACAGGTCTGTGAGAGCAGGAATTCTTACTGGTTGGTAGGTGATCAAATACTTATGTCATGCAATAAAATGCAAATTAATTACTTAAAAATCATACAATGTGATTTTCTGGATTTTTGTTTTAGATTCCGTCTCTCACAGTTGAAGTGTACCTATGATAAAAAATTACAGACCTCTACATGCTTTGTAAGTAGGAAAACCTGCAAAATCGGCAGTGTATCAAATACTTGTTCTCCCCACTGTATATGTTTTTAAATTACATTCTTAAATAGTTATTTGAATGTTACTAATGTTTTCTTGTGTTTTTTTATGGAATGTTTTCTTAATGTTCTGAGAACATGACTGTAAATAGAACCATGAGGAAACTTGCAGAAAACTTTATGCTGAAGTACTGAAATTCCCACAGAAGAACATTGTTTCTCAAGATTCTCTGAACAATCTGAGAACATTGCTTTAAATAGAACCTTGAGGAAACCTGCAGAAAACGTTATGCTGAAGTTCTGAAATTCCCACAGAAGAACATTGTTTCTTAACTTTCTCTGAACTATTTGAGAACATTCCCAATGTCAAACCAGTTGGAGAAAGTTCCTAGAACATTACCAACATTGAAATGAGATGTAACCATGTTTTAACTTTTAGGAAATGTTCTGTTAATGTAATTAAATACCAAGAAAATAATGTTTTTTTGTCAAGTTCCCTAGATGTGCTGAGAATGTTTCAAAGCCAAGCAACTCTCCTGCACCATTCCCAGAAGGTTGTTGGAAGGTTGTATGCAAAGAAATCATAGGACAGCCACGCTCTCACCAAGCACTAAGAAACATGGTTCTCAGAACGTTATGTGCTAGCTGGGGAATATCTGACTCTCCACTTTTCTTTAGAAATATGTATTTATTTACTTTATTGCAAAGGCCGGTTTTTAGCACAGACATCGTCGAAACATGGTGTTTGCATTTAATTGACTAACATGTCCACACAACATAAAGTTGGTCAACACATAAAGATAATTGGCCATATTCTATAAAACATTCAACATTCAAAATGCTAGTCATCCTTCTGTCTCTTTTATAAACTGTGATGTAGCCTTAAAACTGTCGGCAGTGGATAATCCAGTGATGCAATGTGTTGGTATATTCCAAACCAGCGAAATCCCAAAATTATTGTACAACTGGGGCAGCAGAGCTGGTTTCGCATCATAGGGAGATTGATGACCTCTGTGTTTGGGGGGATTTGCACCTGTTCCCACAATCTATGTAAGTCAGAGAGTGTGTGTTTGTGTGTGTGTATGTGTGATAATTATGTAGAAACATACATTACAGATTGTTTAATGAACCATAACGGCATCTCAGACCATCTCATCATGCCTCTGATGATGTTTGTGCCTTTGGTCATGACTTAAAGATATGATTATGCTCAGAGGTTACTGTACAGTATATACAAGCCTGAGGTTCACGTGTTGGTGGACTAACACAAATACTGTTCGTCTAGGCTTTGCTGGTTCATATTGGGTTCTACTTTATATGACAAACTGGATCTTATGTAACAAAATTGCAGTCAAACAATACCATTTCCTTTGTCTTGGAATATTGATGCAGCAACAAAATTACATGAAATTGTGTTATACAGCACAAAGATGTTTCCTAGAAAAAAAGCCATTGTGAGTGATAGTTTATGCTTTGTAATTGTCTGCGTCCTTGTACGCCTGTCGTTGCAAACTTGTTCTTCGTTTTTTTTTATCTAAAAGTTTTAACACATCTCTCAATGTAGAGAAAGGGTGCACATGCAAAAAACACAAGTCTGTTCTTGCTTACTGTAGTCTTTTACATTTATTAAATTCAATATAGTTCAGCCAGCACAGAAGTTTTGGCTACTGCCTTTCTTGAGGGATGCTGTTGGATCTCGCAACACATCTCTCAACCCACAGTTCCTCAGTCCTCAATCTAACTCGGTCTGACAATGTCTGGGAGTTTAAGGATAATTCTTTTGGATTAGGGGTGGCTTTCTGTTAAGTCACATGTTGGTGCAGTAAGAGGGTTGGTTGAGCCCTCGTTGGCCAGTATTAGTGCCGTGCAGATTCCTGCACTACACACACTAGTCTGTTCCCATTAGGCCTTCTGCTCTGAGGGCAGACACTACAGGACACATCTCACATTAACTGTAAAATAACACTGATGACTGATGATGGCCTGCTGATTGGGACAAACAATACTTTATAGGACACAACAATATAACATTTCGTGGCAAACCATTATATGGATGCAGGTACTATATTCAACAAGGTCATCCAACACAAGTTATCAGTCAGTCATCATTCGGTGACCACTAAACTTCGGAAACTGGTATATGGAATAGTCGAGTGCGACACGACACAAGGACATTTTGTTCAATTTTGGGATAAGAACGGCAGGGGTTTAGCCCTCAGAGAATACAGCAATGGATGCAGTGGCGCAGTGGTCTAAGGCACTGCGTCGCAGTGCTAGCTGTGCCACTAGAGATCCTGGTTCGAATCCAGGCTCTGTTGTAGCCGACCGCGACCGGGAGACGCATGGGGCGGCGCACAATTGGCCCAGCGTCGTCCAGGGTAAGGGAGGGAATGGTTGGCATGGATGTAGCTCAGTTGGTAGAGCATGGCGTTTGCAACGCCAGGGTTGTGGGTTCGATTCCCATGGGGGGCCAGTATAAAAATAAAAAAATTATGTATGCACTCACTAACTGTAAGTCGCTCTGTATAAGAGCGTCTGCTAAATGACTAAAATGTAAATGCACAATAACCTGTCAACCAAGGAATGTGGCCTACCATCGCCTTTCAACTGATATCACAGGAAGAATGCATTCAGATTGGGCTCACAATGAAGGAGATAAACTGTACTGTAAATGTGTATAAACCGGATGCTAAAAATAAAGCGGTCTGTTGAAGCAGATTTGGAGGGTGGAAGGATTGAACTAAAGAGGGATGGGGGCGGGATCAGTGACAGTGGGCCTATGTCTATCATTCAGTGCTATGCATGCAGACACTGTAAACAACTAACACTAGTGTGTAATGTCTATGAGGGTGACTACAAAGTACAGATGTAGGATCTTAATTTGAGCCAGTTTGCTACAGCAGGAAAATAATCCTGTGTGGATTATAATTCATGTATCTTTTTTTGCAGGGGTTGATACATATATATTTATGTTGGGGCAAATCAGGTCTGACATTTTAACGTGGAAATTGCAAACTTTAGAACCCTTTTTAAAACTTGAATACATTACAAGTTTCTATTTCCTCCTGTGCAGGAACATTCTCATCAACAAAAGAGTGATCAAATTAAGATCCTACATCTGTATTCAAGTCAAGAGGTGACAGGAATTCTACTTGATTATGCAATATGAAAATTATTCTCTCTTCTCTAGCATGCAGTTGTTGTGAGAAATGCAGGAATGTCACATACTCCATGCAAAGTAAATTACAAAATCGAAACACTAACAGAGAACCTGAATCCTTGACATCTATCTTTAGCACTGCTTCCTCCAGGTCAAAGTTGAAGTAGGCATACGCCGATTAAAACATCTGGTTTTCTGAGCAATCTTTTGATTTGATCTGAACATGTGCCAGCACCGGTAGTGCAAGGCTTCCTCTTATGCGCGAGTGAAGTGAGTTTGGAAAAACTGAAAGTATGCATCATCTTACAAATAGTTTTCACATACAAACGTTATATGTCCGAACTCAGAATCAAATAGGCTTCACAAAAATAACATGGTTACTGTGGTAGGACGTTTATTTTGATTGCCGATTTTCTGCATTAACAAAAGTTCCATCAGGTAGCCTGATTTCAGACAAGATCATTAAACAAGATTATTAGGGAAATCGTTCTTTTTCCAAAGCATGTAAACATTTTAAACGAACTATTATGTTAATCTGACTATCCACAATAATTGTATTATTGTGTGTATGTAACCGTGCTCAGGGAGTCTCTTTCTTTTATCTCATCTCCCTTTCCTCTGTGTGTGCGACTGTGTTTGATGTTTACTCCTACTCCACTAACTTCACATTGCCTGACGTGCAGAGTTAAATGCACTCCTGAGGACCAATTTGCTCAAGTTTCGTTTTCACTGAATCATGGTCCGTAAAATTCCTCCAGTAAGATACTGTCAAGCTTGACTAGACGAACATATAAAGTGTATTATGACCTAAATTATAAAAGAAATCAGAGTAGAAACAGCCTGAACAGATTTAGTTAATAATGATGATGAGTTGCTGATCGGGCAGTTATGAGATAGGACTGTTTGAAGTACTGCTGCTTATAGCAATGTATTACAATGTATTATGTAGCCTCGTCCTAGGCTCTGTTGCTACCGCATAGACAGAGAGACGGGTTCGACAGAGAGAGTCGGTTGGTGGACGAAATTACTTTCCATGTTGCCTTGTAACTACTTTAACTGCAGTGCAAAGTAAGACCATGTCATTCCTCTTTCCACCAGCAGACTAAGGTCAATGAGGACTAGTTGAGTGAGAAGCCAAAGATCCTGGAGACCAATCTAACAATGTCACCACAACATCCCCCCATCCCCTTCTACCTTGGGTCTACAACCCAGCTGTTATTGTCTCACTGACAGTCTCTCACTGGAATTCAACAGAGATCCTCCACTGCCCAGATTGCCAATGATCACAAGGAACGGTCTCCTGCTGGTCTTTTGGTTTCTCTTGGACAAAGGCTTCCTGGCTCCCCTTCACTCTCCACCCCAAAGCAGGATGGGCAGAGAACACCACCTGGGGGGCGTGGCAGGACTGGGACTGAGGAGACATGGGGCATCAGGGGTTCAGAGGGTGAAGCGAGGATGGGTGTGGAACCAGTTCTTTGTACTGGAGGAATATATGGGATCTGAACCACAGTACGTTGGAAAGGTAAGCACCATCATTTTAGGGTTCTGGTTCTCTAAGACTGATCAATATAAAACTATATTTAACCTCTGCCTTCACTCCTCCTATGACAGTTTGAGGTCAGAAATCAAACTGAAGAAGAGTTCAAAGGATTGGGCATCTGTTCATTAAGACTTAAAGAATATACGAATAAGCAGCACGACACAAATCTCATCTAATTGCTTGGCCTGCTTGATCGATTCTGACTGTGACTTTTGCAATTTTCTCAGTATCGTCTCTAATTATCCACACACAAAGGAGGTTAAATAATTTTTTTGTGCAGTTCCAAATCAAATTTCAAGAGGCATTAAGAACCACCCTGGAATCTGGCACTTCCAGCTCAAATGGGATAATGGTTTAGATTGACTTGTCAGCTGTTGATGCCAAGGCAATCTACTACTGCCTTTCTCAGTACGCACGGTCCCGCTGGATGTGTTTCCGTTGGCTGAGAAAGGAGGGATGGGTATATTCGCATCCACACATTGTCAAACAGATGCTACCACTGCTGCTTTAAAATTACTGAGTGATTCACTCCTCACAGTGTGTGCGTCTCAAATGGCACCCTATTTCCTACATATTGCACTCCTTTAGATCAGGGAGGCCCATAGGGCTCATGTCAAAAGTAGTGCACCATACATGGTAAAGGGTGCCATTTGGGATATACACAGTTTCTGTGTTGAGAATGAGGACGACAGCATCGAGCCGTGCACGGCCAGCCCCGAGACCACAGATTAATCTGCTGCCAGTTAATAGTTGACAGTGTGAAGGATCAGGACCTTGATTATCACTGTGAGCTACATGTTTGGAAATGGGAACATAGATCAAATCTGGCTTGGAAACAGTGTGACTGCCAAGTCATTGGGAGAATCTTAATTGCATACTCCTCATGTCCTCTCTCCTCTCGCCCCGCCTCCTTCTTTAAACCCATTGGAGGAGAAGGTCAGAGGGGAGGGAGACCAATGGGTTTGAGAAGGAGCCAAGGAGAGAGGATGCAAGGAGTATGCAATTGAGATTCTCCCATTGTTTCGCCTCCAGCTAGGGAGATCTGTCTAACGGCATCCATATTATAGTATATAATGATAATTTGCACATGAAGACTTTCTTCAGACATTGCTTTGGTTATTGTTTCCATATATCACTTTTGTATCGAGATTTAGCGAGGCAATACTATTACTTATAAACAGACATAAAATGCACAACTTTGAATTTACCAACAGGTAATGGCCACAGCTTTGTTTGCAAAACAGGAGAAAATGCTTTTTTTCCCCATAACATGCACACCTTTGTGTGAGCATTTTAAAAAGAAAAAAATGACTGCACCACTGATCCACATTGCCCAAAGCTCCTCTGCTGGGTTTGTCCCCATGCATTATGCAACCGTAGAGGCAGACACAGACACAGCTGACCAGCTGAGTGAAAGACCCACATTTAAGCACCAGCTTACCTTGTGCTCCTGGATCTGACATTCAGCAAGCCTTAGAGGAAAACAACTATGTGCAACTGTACTCTGTACAATTAAACTATCTGCTTCTGGCCCCCATACTGAGCAAAGGCCATCTGCAAGGAAGACTGGGTTAGTGGGCTTGTCTGGTCAAAGCTAAAACACACTAAGCTTCTTTCTAGTCTAAATCACTGGGTTAAATTGTCTGTGGTGCTGATGATTATTATAGCATGCTGGTTGGGTCTCTCAAGGACAGCCACTTCTCAGTTTAAACTACAACATGTGACTTCAGCTATCATATCATTTTGCATATGAATGCAGAGCCACTAGCCTCCATGACCAGGGAGCAACTTTCACTGGGGAAGGGGGGGACATGTCCCCCCCACATTCTGAAATTGCATTTTTGTCCCCCCTAGTGTGATACAAAACAAGGCAGCGGACGCCTCCGAGTGGTCGGGTAGGCTGTTTGGAGTGTTTATCTGATAGGATAAAAAAATATATATATACACATACAGTGGGGAGAACAAGTATTTGATACACTGCCGATTTTGCAGGTTTTCCTACTTACAAAGCAGGTAGAGGTCTGTAATTTTATCATAGGTACACTTCAACTGTGAGAGACGGAATCTAAAACAAAAATCCAGAAAATCACATTGCATGCTTTTTAAGTAATTAATTTGCATTTTATTGCATGACATAAGTATTTGATCACCTACCAACCAGTAAGAATTCCGGCTCTCACAGACCTGTTAGTTTTATTTTAAGAAGCCCTCCTGTTCTCCACTCATTACCTGTATTAACTGCACCTGTTTGAACTCGTTACCTGTATAAAAGACACCTGTCCACACACTCAATCAAACAGACTCCAACCTCTCCACAATGGCCAAGACCAGAGAGCTGTGTAAGGACATCAGGGATAAAATTGTAGACCTGCACAAGGCTGGGATGGGCTACAGGACAATAGGCAAGCAGCTTGGTGAGAAGGCAACAACTGTTGACACAATTATTAGAAAATGGAAGAAGTTCAAGATGACGGTCAATCACCCTCGGTCTGGGGCTCCATGCAAGATCTCACCTCGTGGGGCATCAATGATCATGAGGAAGGTGAGGGATCAGCCCAGAACTACACGGCAGGACCTGGTCAATGACCTGAAGAGAGCTGGGACCACAGTCTCAAAGAAAACCATTAGTAACACACTACGCTGTCATGGATTAAAATCCTGCAGCGCACGCAAGGTCCCCCTGCTCAAGCCAGCGCATGTCCAGGCCCGTCTGAAGTTTGCCAATGACCATCTGGATGATCCAGAGGAGGAATGGGAGAAGGTCATGTGGTCTGATGAGACAAAAATAGAGCTTTTTTGTCTAAACTCCACTCGCCGTGTTTGGAGGAAGAAGAAGGATGAGTACAACCCCAAGAACACCATCCCAACCGTGAAGCATGGAGGTGGAAACATCATTCTTTGGGGATGCTTTTCTGCAAAGGGGACAGGACAACTGCACCGTATTGAGGGGAGGATGGATGGGGCCATGTATCGCGAGATCTTGGCCAACAACCTCCTTCCCTCAGTAAGAGCACTGAAGATGGGTCGTGGCTGGATCTTCCAGCATGACAACGACCCGAAACACACAGCCAGGGCAACTGGGAGTGGCTCCGTAAGAAGCATCTCAAGGTCCTAGAGTGGCCTAGCCAGTCTCCAGACCTGAACCCAATAGAAAATCTTTGGAGGGAGCTGAAAGTCCGTATTGCCCAGCGACAGCCCCGAAACCTGAAGGATCTGGAGAAGGTCTGTATGGAGGAGTGGGCCAAAATCTCTGCTGCAGTGTGTGAAAACCTGGTCAAGACCTACAGGAAACGTATGATCTCTGTAATTGCAAACAAAGGTTTCTGTACCAAATATTAAGTTCTGCTTTTCTGATGTATCAAATACTTATGTCATGCAATAAAATGCAAATTAATTACTTAAAAATCATACAATGTGATTTTCTGGATTTTTGTTTTAGATTCCGTCTCTCACAGTTGAAGTGTACCTATGATAAAAATTACAGACCTCTACATGCTTTGTAAGTAGGAAAACCTGCAAAATCGGCAGTGTATCAAATACTTGTTCTCCCCACTGTATATGCCCCCCCCCCCCCCCCCCCACTTCTAAAACAAAAGTTGCGCCCCTGTCCATGACTATCCATTGCTGCAGCAGATTATAAAGTTATCATTATTTGTTTTAATCATGAAAAGAGCACACCTCTCATGCCCATTGATTGAGAACATCTAATATCAAATTGTATTTGTCACATGCGCCGAATACAACAGGTGTAGACCTTACAGTGAAATGCTTACTTCAAGCCCTTAACCAACAATGCAGTTAAGAAAAATAAGTGATAAGTAAAAAAAGTAGCCATTTGATTAGCTGTTCAGGAGTCTTATGGCTTGGAGGTAGAAGCTGTTAAGAAGCTTTTTGGACCTAGACTTGGCACTCCGGTACCGCTTGCCGTGCGGTAGCGGAGAGAACAGTCTATGAATAGGTTGGCTGGAGCCTTTGACAATTTTTAGGGCCTTCCTCTGATACCGCCTGGTATAGAGGTCCTGGATGGCAGGAAGCTGGGCCCCAGTGATGTACTGGGCCATACGCAAAACCCTCTGTAGTGCCTTGCGGTCGGAGGCCGAGCAGTTGCCATACCAGGCAGTGATGCAACCAGTCAGGATGCTCTCGATGGTGCAGCTGCAGAACTTTTGGAGGATCTGGGAACCCATGCCAAATCTTTTCAGTCTCCTGAGGGGGAATAGGCTTTGTCGTGCCCTCTTACCGACTGTTTTGGTGTGTTTGGACCATGTTGGTGATGTGGACACCAAGGAACTTGAAGCTCTCAACCTGCTTCACTACAGCCCCGTCGATGAGAATGGGGGCGTGCTCGGTCCTCCTTTTCCTGTAGTCCACAATCATCTCCTTTGTCTTGATCACGTTGACGCTCAGGTCTCTGACCTCCTCCCTATAGGCGGTCTCATCATTGTCTGTGATCAGGCCTACCACCGTTGAGTCGTCAGCAAACGTAATGATGGTGTTGGAGTCGTGCCTGGCCATGCAGTCATGGGTGAACAGGGAGTACAGGAGGGGACTGAGCACGCACCCCTGAGGGGCCCGCATGTTGAGGATCAGCATGGCAGATGTGTTGTTACCTACCCTTACCACCTGGGGGCGGCCTGTCAGGAAGTCCAGGATCCAGTTGCAGAGGGAGGTGTTTCGTCCCAGGGTCCTTAGCTTAGTGATGAGCTTTGAGGGCACTATGGTGTTGAACGCTGAGCTGTAGTCAATAGCATTCTCACGTAGGTGTTCCTTTTGTCCAGGTGGGAAAGGGCAGCGTGGAGCGCAATAGAGATTGCATCATCTGTGGATCTGTTGGGGCGGTATGCAAATTGGAGTGGGTCTAGGGTTTCTGGGATAATGGTATTGATGTGAGCCATGACCAGCCTTTCAAAGCATTTCATGGCTACAGACGTGAGTGCTACGGGTCTGTAGTCATTTAGGCAGGTTACCTTAGTGTTCTTGGGCACAGGAACTATGGTGGTCTGCTTGAAACATTTTGGTATTACAGACTCAGTCAGGGACAGGTTGAAAATGTCAGTGAAGACACTTGCCAGCTGGTCAGCGCATGCTCGGAGTACACGTCCTGGTAATCTGTCTGGCCCTGCAGCCATGTGAATGTTGACCTGTTTAAAGGTCTTACTCACATCGGCTATGGAGTGCGTGATCACATAGTCGTCCGGAACAGCTGATGCTCTCATGCATGCTTTAGTTTTGCTTGCCTCGAAACAAGAATAGAAGTAATTTAGCTCGTCTGGTAGGCTTGTGTCACTGGGCAGCTCGCGGCTGTGCTTCCCTTTGTAGTCTGTAATAGTTTGGAAGCTCTGCCACATCCGACGAGCGTCAGAGCCGGTGTAGTACGATATAAGCGTCCGGGTTAGAGTCCCGCTCCTTGAAAGCGGCAGTTCTACCCTATAGCTCAGTGCGGATGTTGCCTGTAATCCATGACTTCTGGTTGGGGTATGTATGTACGGTCACTGTGGGGACGATGTCGTCGATGCACTTATTGCTGAAGCCAGTGACTGATGTGGTGTACTCCTCAATGCCATCGGAAGAATCCCGGAACATATTCCAGTCTGTGCTAGCAAAACAGTCGTCATCTGACCACTTCTTTATTGACTGAGTCACTGGTGCTTCCTGCTTTAGTGTTTGCTTATAAGCAGGAATCAGGAGGATAGACTTATGGTCAGATGTTCCAAATGGAGGGAGAGGGAGAGCTTTGTACGCGTCTCTGTGTGTGGAGTAAAGGTGGTCTAGAGTTTTTTTCCCTTCTGGTTGCACATTTAACATGCTGGTAGAAATTAGGTAAAACGGATTTAAGTTTCCCTGCATTAAAGTCCCCGGCCACTAGGAGCTCCGCCTCTGGATGAGTGTTTTCCTGTTTGCTTATGGCCTTACACAGCTCATTGAGTGCAATCTTAGTGCCAGCATTGGTTTGTGGTGGTAAATAGACAGCTACGAAAAATATAGATGAAAACTCTCTTGGTAAATAGTGTGGTCTACAGCTTATCATGAGATACTCTACCTCAGGCGAGCAAAACCTCGACACTTCCTTAATATTCGATTTTGTGCACCAGCTGTTGTTTACAAATATACATACAGTGAGGGAAAAAAGTATTTGATCCCCTGCTGATTTTGTACGTTTGCCCACTGACAAAGAAATGATTAGTCTATAATTTTAATGGTAGGTTTATTTGAACAGTGAGAGACAGAATAACAACAACAAAAATCCAGAAAAACGCATGTCAAAAATGTTATAAATTGATTAGCATTTTAATGAGGGAAATAAGTATTTGACCCCCTCTCAATCAGAAAGATTTCTGGCTCCAGGTGTCTTTTATACAGGTAATGAGCTGAGATTAGGACCACACTCTTAAAGGGAGTGCTCCTAATCTCAGTTTGTTACCTGTATAAAAGACACCTGTCCACAGAAGCAATCAATCAATCAGATTCCAAACCCTCCACCATGGCCAAGACCAAAGAGGTCTCCAAGGATGTCAGGGACAACATTGTAGACCTACACAAGGCTGGAATGGGCTACAAGACCATTGCCAAGCAGCTTGGTGAGAAGGTGACAACAGTTGGTGCGATTATTCGCAAATGGAAGAAACACAAAAGAACTGTCAATCTCCCTCGGCCTGGGGCTCCATGCAAGATCTCACCTCATGGAGCCCAGATCTTGTCAATGATCTCAAGGCAGCTGGGACCATAGTCACCAAGAAAACAATTGGTGACACACTATGCCGTGAAGGACTGAAATCCTGCAGCGCCCGCAAGGTCCCCCTGCTCAAGAAAGCACATATACAGGCCCGTCTGAAGTTTGCCAATGAACATCTGAATGATTCAGAGGAGAACTGGGTGAAAGTGTTGTGGTCAGATGAGACCAAAATGGAGCTCTTTGGCATCAACTCAATTCGCCGTGTTTGGAGGAGGAGGAATGCTGTCTATGACCCAAAGAACACCATCCCCACTGTCAAACATGGAGGTGGAAACATTATGCTTTGGGGGTGTTTTTCTGCTAAGGGGACAGGACAACTTCACTGCATCAAAGGGACGATGGACCGTCAAATCTTGGGTGAGAACCTCCTTCCCTCAGCCAGGGCATTGAAAATGGGTCGTGGATGGGTATTCCATCATGACAATGACCCAAAACACACGGCCAAGGCAACAAAGGAGTGGCTCAAGAAGAAGCACATTAAGGTCATGGAGTGGCCTAGCCAGTCTCCAGACCTTAATCCTTTAGAAAATCTGTGGAGGGAGCTGAAGGTTCGAGTTGCCAAACGTCAGCCTCGAAACCTTAATGACTTGGAGAAGATCTGCAAAGAGGAGTGGGACAAAATCCCTCCTGAGATGTGTGCAAACCTGGTGGCCAACTACAAGAAACGTCAGACCTCTTTGATTTGCCAACAAGGGTTTCGCCACCAAGTACTAAGTCATGTTTTGCAGAGGGGTCAAATACTTATTTCCCTCATTAAAATGCAAATCAATTGATAACATTTTTGACATGCGTTTTTCTGGATTTTTGTTGTTGTTATTCTGTCTCTCACTGTTCAAATAAACCTACCATTAAAATTATAGACTGATCATTTCTTTGTCAGTGGGCAAACGTACAAAATCAGCAGGGGATCAAATACCTTTTTCCCTCACTGTAGACCGCCACCCCTTGTCTTACCGGATGCCGCTGTTCTATCTTGCCGATGCAGCATGAACCCCGCCAGCTGTATGTTATCCATGTCGTCATTCAGTCACGACTCGGGTGAAACATAAGGTATTACAGTTTTTAATGTCCCGTTGGTAGGATATTCGTAATCGTAACTCCAATGATTGTACGTTGGCTAATAGGACTGATGGTAGAGACAGATTACCCACTCGCTGTCGGATCCTTACAAGGCACCCCAACCTATGTCCCCGATATCTCCGTCTCGTTCTCCTGCGAATGACAGGGATTTGGGCCTTGTCGGGTGTCTGAAGTAAATCCTTCGTGTCCGACTTGTTAAAGAAAACATCTTTGTCCAGTACGAGGTGAGTAATCGATGTTCTGATATCTAGAAGATCTTTACAGTCATAAGAGACGGTGGCAGAAACAGTATGTACAAAATAAGTTACAAATAACGTGAAAAAACACAAATAACACACACAATAGCACAATTGGTTAGGAGCCCGTAAAACGGCAGCCATCTCCTCTGGCGCCATTTCACCCCCATTTCACCCCCATTTCACCCACATGCCCCCTATTCCTTATTGCTGGAAAACCGTTAACAATGACACATTCATTTATCTTACTGGTGGCCCTGTGCATGCCGTTCAGACGCTCAAATAACCACATTATACATCAGATTGTATGGATTTGGCTAAATATCAACACCTCATTCTATTCTATAACTGCCCAAATGCCCGACAGTCACCCCATCCCAACAATGCTTTGTACTCAGGGCACAAGCTATTCCTCTGCATAAAAGCACTGGATGGATACTGTTAATGATTATATTCAAATATGTACAGTTGAAGTCGGAAGTTTACATACACCTTAGCCAAATACATTTAAACTCAGTTTTTCACAATTCCTGACATTTAATCCTAGTAAAAATTCCCTCTGTTAGGTCAGTTAGGATCACCACTTTATTTTAAGAATGTGAAATGTCAGAATAATAGTAGAGAAAATGATTTATTTCACCTTTTATTTCTTTCATCACATTCCCAGTGGGTCAGAAGTTTACATACACTCAATTTGTATTTGGTAGCATTGCCTTTAAATTGTTTAACTTGGGTCAAACGTTTCGGGTAGCCTTCCACAAGCTTCCCACAATAAAGTTGGGTGAATTTTGGCCCATTCCTCCTGACAAAGGCCTCCTTGCTCGCACACACTTTTTCAGTTCTGCCCACAAATGTTCTATAGGATTGAGGTCAGGGCTTTGTGGTGGCCACTCCAATACCTTGACTTTGTTGTCCTTAAGCCATTTTGCCACAACTTTGGAAGTATGCTTGGGGTCCTTTGGAAGAACCATTTGCGACCAAGCTTTCACTTCCTGACTGATGTCTTGAGATGTTGCTTCAAGATATCCACATAATTTTCCTTCCTCATGATGTCATCTATTTTGTGAAGTTCACCAGTCCCTCCTGCAGCAAAGCACCCCCACAGCAAGATGCTGCCACCCCCGTGCTTCACGGATGGGATGGTGTTCTTCGGCTTGCAAGCCATCCCCTTTTTCCTCCAAACATAACGATGGTCATTATGGCCAAACGGTTCTATTTTTGTTTCATCAGACCAGAGGACATTTCTCCAAAAAGTACGATCTTTGTCACCATGTGCAGTTGCAAACCGTAGTCTGGTTTTTTTATGGCGGTTTTGGAGCATTGGCTTCTTCCTTGCTGAGCGGCCTTTCAGGTTATGTCGATATAGGACTCGTTTTACTGTGGATATAGATACTTTTGTACCTGTTTCCTCCAGCATCTTCACAAGGTCCTTTGCTGTTGTTCTGGGATTGATTTGCACTTTTCACACCAAAGTACGTTCATCTCTAGGAGACAGAACGCGTCTCCTTCCTGAGCGGTATGACGGCTGTGTGGTCCCATTGTATTTAAACTTGCGTACTATTGTTTGTACAGATGAACGTGGTACCTTCAGGCGTTTGGGAATTGCTTCCAAGGATGAACCAGACTTGTGGATGTCTAAAAAAAAAATTCTGAGGCCTTGGCTGATTTTTTTTGATTTTCCCATGATGTCATGCAAAGAGGCACTGAGTTTGAAGGTAGGCCTTAAAATACATCCACAGGTACACCTCCAATTGACTAAAATGATGTAAATTAGCCTATCAGAGGCTTCTAAAGCCATGACATTATTTTCTGGAATTTTCCTAGCTGTTTAAAGGCACAGTCAACTCAGTGTATGTAAACGTCTGACCCACTGGAATTGTGATACAGTGAATTATAAGTGAAATAATCTGTCTGTAAACAATTGTTGGAAAAATTACTTGTGTCATACACAAAGTAGATGTCCTAACTGACTTGCCAAAACTATAGTTTGTTAACAAGAAATTTGTGGAGTGGTTGAAAAACGAGTTTTAATGATTCCAACCTAAGTGTATGTATTTAAGCCAGACATTGTTCCTGTGGATGTCTCATTGTTTTTACCACAAATGGCATCAATATCTGATTCACTTTAAAACTCATTATATCCAAACCCACTGTAAAGAGTAAAATCGTGTTCCTCCTGCTGAATGTGGTAGGTACATCAGACAGTAAAAAAGCATGTGATGAGCAAATGTGTCTCGAGATTCCGCCCTTTGATTTAATTACATTAAATTCACTGACTTTCTAAATAAACCATTAATCTCATGGAATTGGTTTTATGGTCCCCTGCATACTGAAACTGAATCACAGTGGTTGTGTCCCAAATGGCACTCTATTCCCTCCCTATATAGTGCATTGCTGTTGACCAGAACCCTATGGGCCCTGGTCAAAAGTAATGCAGTACATAGCGAATAGAGTGGGACATTTTATCGCTCTGTTGCTGTGGCTCATGGATTATCTGCTACAGATGTAGGATCTTCATTTGAGCCAGTTTGCGACAGCAGGAAAATGATCCTGCAGCAACAGGAAATGTGAATTACTATGTGGATTATAATTAACAGACATTTTTTGTAGGGGTTGATACATTTTTCGTTAGGGCAAATCAAGTCTGACATTTAAAGTGGAAATTACAAACTTTAGATCCTTTTTAAACTTCGAATACAGTTTGCATTTCCTGCTGTGCAGAAACATTCTCATCAACAAAAGAGTGATCGAATTAAGATCCTACATCTGTATCCTCTGCAAGTCAAGAGGTGGCAGGAATTTTACTTGATTATTCAATATAAAAAGTATTCTCTATTCTCTAGTATGCAGCTGTTAGAAATGCAGGAATGTCACATACTCCATGCAAAGTAAATTACAAAGTCTAAACACTAACAGAGAACCTAAATCATTGACATTTAGGTCTAGCACTGCTTCCCGCAGTTTCCACCATTCACTTAAAATAAAATAAATGTTTGGACTTATGTGCTGGACACTGGAACAATGCATTGCATCTTTCATGCTCCCTTACAATGAGTATGTTTTTATGCACACTAATAATTACATATTAAACTGATTATGGCAGTAGGCCGAGTATGTAAATACTCTACATGACCAAAAGTATGTGGACACCTGCTCGTAGAACATCTCATTCCAAACTCATGGGCATTAATATGGAGTTGGTCCCCCCTTTGCTGCTATAACAGCCTCCACTCTTCTGGGAAGGCTTTCCACTAGATGTTGGAACATTGCTGCAGGGACTTCAGCCACAAGAGCATTAGTGTTAGGCGATTAGGCCTGGCTCGCAGTCGGCCTTCCAATTAATCCCAAAGGTGTTTGATGGGGTTGAGCTCAGGGCTATGTGCAGGCCAGTCAAGTTCTTCCACACCGATGTTTCATTTCTGTATGGACCTTGCTTTGTGCACGGGGCATTGTCATGCTGAAACAGGAAAGGGCCTTCCCCAAACTGTTGCCACAAAGTTGAAAGAACAGAATCGTCTAGAATGTCATTGTATACCATAGCTATAGATTTCCCTTCACTGGAACTAAGGGGCCTAGCCCAAACCATGAAAAACAGCCCCAGACCATTATTCCTCCTCCACCAAACTTTATAATTGGCACTATGCATTCGGGCAAGTAGCGTTCTCCTGGCATCCACCAAAGCCAGATTCATCTGTTGGACTGTCAGACTGCCAGATGGTGAAGCATGATTCATCACTCCAGATAACTAATTTTCACTGCTCCAGAGTCCAATGGCGGCGAGCTTTACACCACTCCAGCCGATGGTTGGCATTGCGCATGGTGATCTTAAGCTTGTGTGCGGCTGCTCGGCCATTGAAACACATTTCATGAAGCTCCCGACGAACAGTTCTTGTGCTGACGTTGCTTCCAGAGGCAGTTTGGAACTCGGTAGTGAGTGTTGCAACCGAGGACAGACAATTGTCTATGGAGATTGCATGGCAGTGCTCAATTTTATACACCTGTCAGCAACGGTTGTGGCTGAAATAGCCTAATCCACTAATTTGAAGGGTTGTCCACATACTTTTGTATATATAGTGCGTATCTTAATCGGCGTAAGGTCAAAATCGAAGTAAGCATACGCCGATTAAAACATCTGGTTTTCTGAGAAAACCTTTGAATTATTAGGACATGTAAACAGCTTAATCGGCCTTCCAGCGCCGTATTTGATATGAGTGTATGCTTAATTTGAGCCTGTTTGCTAAAGCAAGAAAATAATCCTGCAGCAACAGGAAATATTAATAGAAATGTTTTGTAAGGGTTGATACATTTTTCGTTAGTAAATCAAGTCTGACATTTTAAAGTGGAAATTACAAACTTTAGAAGCCTTTTTAAACTTTGAATACACTTGAAGTTTGCATTTCCTGCTGTGCAGGAACATTCTCAGCCACAAAAGAGTGATCAAATTAAGATCCTACATCTGTATGTAAAACCAGGCCATCCAGTCGAGTAATGAATCCCTTTATAGGATAGTCAAGCCACAGGTCATCTAAAGGATTTCTTTATTAACACAGGGGACTGTGCTCTGCCCCGTTATGTATCTATCAATGGCACAACATGTTCTCAGCATTTTCTTATGGTCAGTGACAGTTAGAAGGAACGAGGAGGAGCAGGAAATAGACACAGCTCAGCAAGAAAACTCTGTCCCCCTATGCATCTTGTTGTCATCCATCAAACAAGCCACAGTATGCACTAATGGTCTAATTATATCATGTCTAGGGGAGTACAGTACACTGAGTTCTCACTTACTTTGATAACATTATGTTGTATAACAGTGGTACAACACAGTTGTGACATAGCTGAAATCAATCTCATGGAGAGGGTTGGGGAAATGCGAATACAACTAAAGTCACATAAATAACTAGGCCTAGTATATATACCTACTTTGATTAATTGACAAATACAACATGTTTTCTCTATTCAGCTTCACACAGACCTGGACAGGGGTGACAGCGAGGTGAAGTACACTCTCTCAGGAGAAGGAGCCGGCACCATCTTCACCATAGACCAGACGACGGGCGACATCCATGCCTTGATGGGTCTGGACAGAGAGGAGAAGTCTTACTACACATTACGAGCCCAGGCTATGGACATGCACACAGGCAGGCCTCTGGAGCCTGAGTCTGAATTCATCATAAAAGTTCAAGACATCAATGACAATGAACCAAAGTTCTTAGAGGGCCCATATACAGCCAGTGTCCCAGAGATGTCACCAGGAGGTAAGAAAGGCACATATACTGTACTTTTTGGCTTACACAAATCCATATGGGGTAAAGATACTATGACGATGTTGGACAGTAATCTACACTAGGGTATTTGAAGGGTATCCTTTAGGACTACAGGCCTAGTTATACTGTCTACGATTTCATCTTCATACAATCACATGATTGAGACCGGCATAGGTTACTGTTGCTTGGTTTAATATCATTGCAGGCAGGTGGCCTTGATGTTTTGGGTTGTAAACGTTTTTGCAGTTGAAATGAATAAAGTACACTATTTGCCATAAAGCACACATTAAAAGCCAGCGACATTCATTCACAGTAAATTGCAGTGGACTCACCCGATGTTGGTCGTCTCGAACAAACCGCACCTTTTTTCTAAACGCATGCATCGCGTGCTGAACATAGTGAAATAGGCAGTGGTTTATAGACCTAAACCGGGCTGCAACCAGGGATGAATAAGAAAACATTAAGTCAACTCAACAACATTGCTAACAATGTATTACTTTTAACTAGGCATCAAATGACTCCCCTTTTAATGGGATCCCTGTTAAACTTTGTTAAATCAATATTGAGGACATGTAGTACACTCTTAGAAAAAAGGGTTCCAAAAGGGTTACAGAAAATGTTTGGATTTAGGCCTACACTCTTATTAAAAAAGGTTCTATCTACAACCTAAAATGGTTCTTCATCTGTCCCCATAAGAGAACCCTTTGAAGAGCCCTTTTAGGTTCCAGGTAGAACTGTTTTTGGTTCCAGGTAAAACCCTTTTGGGTTCTATGTAGAACCCTTTGTGGAAAGGTTTCCACATGGAACCCAAAAGGGTTCAACCCTGAACCAAAAGGGTTCTTCCTGGTACCAAAAAGGGCTCTTCAAAGGGTTCTCTTACGGGGACAGATGAAGAACAATTTTAGGTTGTAGATAGAACCTTTTTTAATAAGAGTGTAGGCCTAAATCCCAAAAAATTCTGTCTTTATCAGATAGGTCTATAAGCTTAAAAACAAAACATTGAATTAATATAAAATCTAAGTAAGGCCTAAGCAGGTTCTCCTTCCTCGATCACTGAGCACAGGTGGGGTACCAGGCTCTGCCCATAACAAGCTAAACCCAACAAAACGTTACACACAGGTATTTCACGTAGGCCTATTGCCAGAAATACTGGCACCAATCCAGAGAGCACATGACCAGTCGATGGAAGTGAGGGAACACAAACAAAAGAAAAATGAGATGAAAATTCAATTAGGTTGAATTCAGTAAAGACAACATATACCTCGTAAGTGTTCATGAGATCCTAAACACAGCATACACAGGAAAATGCAACAGATACATTACATGGAATAATGAAAGAAACAAATTCTAAGGAGCGAAATGGCTAAATGTTGGTAAAGCACAAAACAACACCGGCATTTTGGTAATAGTAGCGAACTGAAACCATGTAGTTTAACAAAACACTGTGCTGTCAATTATTGTGAAAGGTCTGAGAAAAATGTAAATGATAAATACATTATTTAGCCTACAGGGTGAAATGAATAGACAAGGTCTACACATTGATCTATGTATAAAGCTTAAGTTAGGGATGGAGCGGCTAGCCCATTCCATCTGTCTGGTAAATACTATTACTTAAAGTTAACGGTGAGGTTTTAAGACCATAATCTCTTAATTCTCATGAAGTTTAAACTCCATGTTAAAGCTTCAGATCCCAGCATTCATCCAAAAAGTCCAGCCAAGCTGTCTTGCTTTGAATTACATCAGATATCCTATAGCCTATGTACAGTGGGGAGAACAAGTATTTGATACACTGCCGATTTTGCAGGTTTTCCTACTTACAAAGCATGTAGAGGTCTGTACTTTTTATCATAGGTACACTTCAACTGTGAGAGACGGAATCTAAAACAAAAATCCAGAAAATCACATTGTATGATATTTAAGTAATTAATTTGCATTTTATTGCATGATATGAGTATTTGATACATCAGAAAAGCAGAACTTAATATTTGGTACAGAAACCTTGGTTTGCAATTACAGAGATCATAAGTTCCCTGTAGGTCTTGACCAGGTTTACACACACTGCAGCAGGGATTTTGGCCCACTCCTCCTTACAGACCTTCTCCAGATCCTTCAGGTTTCGGGGCCTGTGCTGGGCAATACGGACTTTCAGCTCCCTCCAAAGATGTTCTATTGTGTTCAGGTCTGGAGACTGGCTAGGCCACTCCAGGACCTTGAGATGCTTCTTACGGAGCCACTCCTTAGTTGCCCTGGCTGTGTGTTTCAGGTCGTTGTCATGCTGGAAGACCCAGCCACGACCCATCTTCAATGCTCTTACTGAGGGAAGGTGGTTGTTGGCCAAGATCTCGCGATACATGGCCCCATCCATCCTCCCCTCTATACGGTGCAGTCGTCCTGTCCCCTTTGCAGAAAAGCATCCCCAAAGAATGATGTTTCCACATCCATGCTTCACGGTTGGGATGGTGTTCTTGGGGTTGTACTCATCCTTCTTCTTCCTCCAAACTCGGCGAGTGGAGTTTAGACCAAAAAGCTCTATTTTTGTCTCATCAGACCACATGACCTTCTCCCATTCCTCCTCTGGATCATCCAGATGGTCATTGGCAAACTTCAGACGGGCCTGGACATGTGCTGGCTTGAGCAGGGGGACCTTGCGTGCGCTGCAGGATTTTAATCCATGACGGCGTAGTGTGTTACTAATGGTTTTCTTTGAGACTGTGGTCCCAGCTCTCTTCAGGTCATTGACCAGGTCCTGCCGTGTAGTTCTGGGCTGATCCCTCACCTTCCTCATGATCATTGATGCCCCACGAGGTGAGTTCTTGCATGGAGCCCCAGACCGAGGGTGATTGACCGTCATCTTGAACTTCTTCTATTTTCTAATAATTGCGCCAACAGTTGTTGCCTTCTCACCAAGCTGCTTGCCTATTGTCCTGTAGCCCATCCCAGCCTTGTGCAGGTCTACAATTTTATCCCTGATGTCCTTACACAGCTCTCTGGTCTTGGCCATTGTGGAGAGGTTGGAGTCTGTTTGATTGAGTGTGTGGACAGGTGTCTTTTATACAGGTAACTAGTTCAAACAGGTGCAGATAATACAGGTAATGAGTGGAGAACAGGAGGGCTTCTTAAAGAAAAACTAACAGGTCTGTGAGAGACGGAATTCTTACTGGTTGGTAGGTGATCAAATACTTATGTCATGCAATAAAATGCTAATTAATTACTTAAAAATCATACAATGTGATTTTCTGGATTTTTGTTTTAGATTCCGTCTCTCACAGTTGAAGTGTACCTATGATAAAAATTACAGACCTCTACATGCTTTGTAAGTAGGAAAACCTGCAAAATCGGCAGTGTATCAAATACTTGTTCTCCCCACTGTAGATTACATTACATGCCAGAATGTGTCAAATTATGTCACAAACTTTGTCTTGATGAAAAACATACGAATCTTGTACTATTCTTAAGACGTAATGCTCGAAGTGACGAAAATAACAGTATTTCTAACAATTTCCTTCCCTTTGTCTCTGTCTGACGCACAGGTACTTTTGTTATGCAGGTGACTGCCACAGATGCTGACGACCCCACCTATGGGAATAGTGCACGGATCGTGTACAGTATCCTATACGGACAGCCTTACTTTTCAGTCGACTCCAAAACTGGTGAGATCACAACACAGTTGAAATCAAGGCACATCCATAATGTCACATGGAGAGATTTGAAAACCAAATGTGTAACTGGCCTTTACAATGGCATAATGTAAAGCTGTACCACTGGTGTTCCCAAATTAAAACTCCAGGTCGCACAGCAAAAATACAAACATTTTCAACCAAATTGGTCACACTTTAGAGCCCTGACCACTGCAATATCTTATTTCGATGTACAGTCAGGTCCATAAGTATTTGTGTGACAATTTGCATTATTCTGGCTCTGTACGCCACCACAATGGATTTTAAAAGAAACAATCAAGATGTGCTTTAAGTGTAGACTTTCATCTTTAATTTAAGGGTTTTGTCGAAATTCTTCTATGAACCGTGTAGGAATTATAACCATTTGTATACATAGCCCCCCAATTTTAGGGGCTCAAAAGTATTGGACAAACTAACATAATCATAAATTAAATTGTGAGTTTTAATACTTGGTTGCAAATCCTTTGCATTCAATGACTACCTGAAGTCTGGAACTCATAGACATCACCAGATGTTGGGTTTCTTCCCTGGTAATGCTCTGCCAGGCCTTTACTGCAGCTGTCTTCAGTTCCTGCTTGTTCTTGGAGCGTTTTGCCTTCAGTTCTGCCTTCAGCAAGTGGAATGCATGCTCAATTTGATTCAGGTCAGGTGATTGACTTGGCCATTGCAGAACATTCCACTTCTTTGCCTTAAAAAATTATTGGGTTGCTTTCGCAGTATGCTTCGGGTCATTGCCCATCTGCACTGTGAAGCACCGTCCAATGAGTTTTGAAGCATTTGGCTGAATCTGAGCAGATAATATAGCCCTAAACATCAGAATTCATCCTGCTGCTTTTGTCAGCAGTCACATCATCAATAAATACAAGGGAACCAGTTCCATTGGCAGCCATACATGCCCACGCCATAACACTACCTCCACCATGCATCACAGATGAGGTGGTATGCTTCAGATCATGAGCAGTTCCTTCCCTTCTCCATACTCTTCTCTTCCCATTATTCTGGTACAAGTTGATCTTTGTCTCATCTGTCCACAGGATGTTGTTCCAGAACTGTACAGGCTTTTTAATAAGTTTTTTGGCAAACTCTAATCTGGTCTTCCTGTTTTTGAGGCTTACCAATGGTTTACATCTTGTGGTAAACCCTCTGTATTTACTTTGGTGTAGTCTTCTTGTCAAGGGTTCTGATGCGAATGTGGTGTGGAATCAAGTGCAGGACACAGGAGCTCAGTCAAACCTGACTTTACTGAAATGAAACAAATACAAACGGGTCCAACTAACCCGGAGGCGAAAAATACGCAACAGTGCGTAAAATACCAAAACCGACTACGCACGAAAACAAAAGTGCGACGGTACACTCTGGCGTCTGTCCAAACAAATGAAGAGCACCAACAGACAGGTGAAAACAATTACACACAACACATGACAGAAACAACGAGAACTTATAGGACACATAATCAACACTAAACATGAACAGGTGTACCAAACAGACCTAACCAAACAAACATCGAAAACAAAGAACGGTGGCAGCTAGTACTCTGGAGACGACGACCGCCGAAGCCTGCCCGAACAAGGAGGAGGAGCAGCCTCGGCCGAAACTGTGACAGTACCCCCCCCTTGACGCGCGGCCCCAGCCGTGCGCCGATCCCGGCCTCGAGGACGACCAGGAGGACGCGGAGCAGGGCGCATGGGATGACCACGATGGAACTCGGTCAGAAGAGACAGGTCTAAGATGTCCCTCCTCGGCACCCAGCACCTCTCCTCCGGGCCGTACCCCTCCCACTCCACGAGATATTGGAGACCCCCCATCCGACGTCTCGAATTCAAGATGGACCGCACGGTGTAAGCCGGGGCCCCCTCGATGTCCAATGGGGGCGGAGGAGTCTCTCTGATCTCATCTTACTGGAGTGGACCAGCTACCACCACCTGAGAAGAGACACATGGAACGAGGGGTTAATACGATAGTCACTAGGCAGTTGTAATCTGTAACACACCTCGTTCAATCTTCTCAGGACTTTAAACGGCCCCACAAACCGCCGACCCAGTTTCCGGCAGGGCAGGCTGAGGGGCAGGTTTCTGGTAGAGAGCCAGACTCGGTCACCAGGTGCGTACACCGGCCCCTAACTGCGGTGGAGATCGGCGCTCGCCTTTTGACGACGGATGGCCCGCTGCAGGTGGACGTGTGCAGCGTTCCACGTCTCCTCCGAGCGCCGCACCCACTCATCCACCGCAGGAGCCTCGATCTGGCTCTGCTGCCATGGTGCCAGAACCAGCTGGTGACCTAACACACATTGGAAAGGGGTTAGGTTAGTTGAGGAGTGGCGTAGGGAATTCTGGGCCATTTCTGCCCAAGGAACATACCGTGCCCACTCCTCCGGCCGGCCCTGGCAGTATGATCTAAGAAACCTACCCACATCCTGGTTCACGCGTTCCACCTGCCCATTACTCTCAGGATGGTAACCCGAGGTAAGGCTCACCGAGACCCCCAAACGCTCCATAAAAGCTCTCCAGACTCTGGAGGTGAACTGGGGACCTCGATCAGACACAATATCCTCGGGTACCCCGTAGTGCCGGAAAACGTGGGTGAATAGAGCTTCGGCGGTCTGTAGGGCAGTAGGAAGGCCCGGCATAGGGAGCAAACGACAGGCCTTAGAGAACCGGTCCACAACGACCAGTATAGTGGTATTTCCCTGCGAGGGGGGAAGGTCAGTGATGAAGTCCACCGAGAGGTGAGACCATGGTCGTTGTGGAACGGGCAGGGGTTGTAACTTACCCCTAGGCAGATGTCTAGGCGCCTTACACTGGGCGCACACCGAGCAGGAGGAGACATAAACCCTCACATCCCTGGCTAACGTGGGACACCAGTACTTAGCACCAAGACAGTGCACTGTCCGGCCAATACCAGGATGTCCAGAGGAGGGTGACGTGTGAGCCCAATAAATGAGTCGATCCCGAACCTCGAGCGGAACGTACTTCCGACCCACAGGACACTGTGGAGGGCTAGGGTCGGTACGCAACGCCCGCTCGATTTCAGCATCGACCTCCCACACAACCGGTGCCACTAGACAAGACTCCGGTAGTATGGAAGTGGGCTCAACGGACCTCTCCTCTGTGTCATACCGCCGGGACAGGGCGTCTGCCTTACCGTTCTGGGACCCAGGGATGTACGTGATTTTAAATACAAACCTGGCTAGAAACATGCTCCACCGAGCCTGGCGAGGGTTCAGTCTCCTAGCCGCCCGGATGTACTCCAGGTTCCGATGGTCAGTCAAAATGAGGAAAGGGTGTTAAGCCCCCTCAAGCCAATGCCTCCACACCTTTAGGGCCTGTACCACGGCTAACAGCTCCCTGTCCCCTACGTCATAATTTCGCTCCGCCGGGCTGAGCTTTTTAGAGTAAAATGCACAGGGCCGGAGTTTAGGTGGCGTGCCGGACCGTTGAGATAGAACGGCCCCTATACCGGCCTCAGACGCGTCCACCTCTACCTGAAATGGTAAGGCGGGATCCGGATGCGCCAGCACCGGAGCCGAAGTAAACAGGCCCTTCAGTTTCCCAAAAGCCCTGTCCGCCTCAGCTGACCACTGCAAGTGCACCGGACCCCCCTTCAGAAGAGACGTGATGGGAGCTGCCACCTGTCCAAAACCCCGGATAAACCTCCGGTAGTAATTCGCAAAGCCCTAGAACTGCTGCACCTCTTTAACAGTGGTTGGGGTTTGCCAATTACGCATGGCTGACACACGGTCCACCTCCATCTTCACCCCTGACGCGGACAACCGATAACCCAAAAAGGAGACCGACTCCTGGAAAAACAGACATTTCTCTGCCTTGACATACAGGTCGTGCTTCAACAGCCTCCTCAACACTCGACACCAGGGCTACATGCTTGGCTCGGGTAGAAGAGTACACCAGAATGTCATCAATGTACACGACCACACCTTGCCCCTGCATGTTCCGGAAGATCTCATCCACGAAGGATTGGAAGACTGAATGAGCATTCATCAACCCGTATGGCATGACGAGATACTCGTAATGACCCAAGGTGGTACTAAATGCTGTCTTCCATTCATCGCCCTCCCTAATGCGCACCAAGTTATATGCACTCCTGAGATCCAGTTTTGTGAAGAAACGCGCTCCGTGCAATGATTCCGTCATAGTCGCAATCAGAGGGAGTGGATAACTGTATTTCACAGTAATCTGATTGAGACCACGGTAATCAATGCACGGGCGCAACCCTCCATCCTTTTTCTTCACAAAAAAGAAGCTTGAGGACGCAGGGGAAGTGGAGGGCCGTATGTATCCCTGTCTCAAAGATTCGGCTATGTACGTCTCCATAGCCCTTTTCTCCTCTTGAGACAAAGGATACACGTGGCTCCGCGGGAGCGCTGCTCCTGCCTGGAGGTCTATCGCACAATCCCCCTGTCTGTGAGGAGGCAACTGCGTCGCCCTCGCCTTACTGAACACAAGTGCCAAATCCTCATATTCAGGGGGAATGTGCATTGCGGCCACTTGGTTTGGACTTTCCACCGAGGTCGCCCCCACGGAAACACCCAGACATCGCCCCTCACACTGAGCAGACCACTCCCTGAGAGCCCTCTCTTGCCACGAAATAGAAGGGTTATGGGTACTTAACCAGGGAATTCCCAGCACCACCGGGTACGCAGGGGAGTCGATCAGATATAGCTGAATAGACTCCTCATGACCCCCCTGCGTACACATCCTAAGTGGTGCTGTGACCTCCCTAATCAACCCCGAACCCAACGGGCGACTATCTAAAGCATGAACTGGAAATGGAACGTCCACAGGAAGGAGGGGAATCCCTAAATCTAAACAAAATTTCCGATCCACAAAATTCCCAGCTGCGTCTGAATCTACTAGTGCCTTATGCTGGGAATGAGGTGCAACCTGTGGAAAACTTACAGGTATACAGAAGTGCACAACAGAGAGCTCTGGGTAAGTGGGGCGTCTACTCACCTGGGAAGGCTCCCCAGTGCGTGGCCTGTCGTCCCCTCCTCCTGGAGACCCTCCCCAGCACCTGGCCGCAGTGTGCCCTCCACGGCCTCAAGTGGTGCAGGGGACAGGCCCCCTCGGGCTCCTTCTCCTCCTCTCTCTAGCGCCAGCACCCCCGAGCTCCGTAGGGCTCGGCTCGGAGGTGCTGGAGGATGGAATGGACGGACCCCACTCGGGACGTCCACGGGTGGCCAGCAGGGTGTCAAGACGGATGGACATGTCGACCAACTGGTCGAACGTGAGGTTGGTGTCCCTGCAAGCCAACTCACGTTGGACGTCCTCCCGTAGACTACATCGAAAGTGATCCATGAGGGCCCGTTCATTCCACCCTGCATCTGCCGCTAGTGTCCGGAACTCCAGTGCGAACTCCTGGGCGCTCCTCCTCCCCTGTCGGAGGTAGAATAGACGCATAGGAGATGGTGGTGGCGTCTATCCTCCTCCATTCGGCGTTGGCCCATTCCAACGCCTTGCCGGTGAGACAGGAGATGAGGGCGGAAACGCTCTCGTGTCCCGAGGGCACCGGGTGTACAGTGGCCAGGTAGAGCTCCACCTGCAGGAGGAACCCCTGACACTCGGCAGCTGTGCCGTCATACGCCCTCGGGAGCGAGAGCCGAATCCCAAACAAACATCGAAAACAAAGAACGGTGGCAGCTAGTACTCCGGAGACAACGACCGCCGAAGCCTGCCCGAACAAGGAGGAGGAGCAGCCTCGGCCGAAACCGTGACACTTCTCTTGATTGTTGACTTTGACACAGATATGCCTACCTCCTGGAGGGTGTTCTTGATCTGGCCAACTGTTGTGAAGGGGTTTTTCTACACCAAGGATATAATGATTCTATCATCCACCACAGTTGTTTTCCGTGGTCTTCCGGGCCTTTTGGTGTTCCTGAGCTCACCAGTGCATTCTTTCTTTTTAAGAATGTACCAAATAGTTGATTTGGCCACACCTAATGTTTTGCTATCTCTCTGGGTTTATTTTGATTTTTCAGTCTAATGATGGCTTGCTTCACTGGCAGTGACAGCTCTTTGGACTTCATATTGAGGGTTAACAGCAACAGATTCCAAATGCCACACTTGAAATCAACTCTAGACCTTTTATCTGCTTACTTGTTGTAATACATACTCAGGGAGAAAAATTTGTAGATTCACGCGCAGAACGCGGCAGGTGTTTATTTTGCATTCGCAGAAGGCAGGAATCGTGGACACAGGCAGGCAATGGTCATACACAGGAAGGCTAACAGGCATGTGAATCAAAACTAGGACTGAAGGCTATAACTGGTTCTCACAAACGAGCTAGGAAAAGGCTTAGTAGAGTCAAAAAGAACAATACCTCACAAGGCACAAACAGAATGAACTGAACTAAATAAGGGGCTGATGAGACCAGGTGAGTAACACAGGTGAAATCAATGAACAAAAATAAAATACAGGGCTACGTTCAAGAACACAAAGAAACAGGGCTACGTTCAAGAACACAAGGTGAACTAAGAAAATAAATACAGAACCTTACACTTGTAAATGAACTAATGAGGGAATAACACACACCTGGCCATGGAACAGCTGAGCAGCCAATTGTCCAATTACTTTAGGTCACTTAAAAAGGGGGGGACCACATATAAAAAGTGCTGTAACTCCTATACCGTTGACCCGTTTTGGATGTAAATACCCTCAAATTAAAGCTGAAAGTCTGCACATTCAGCTCATATTCATTATTTAATTTCAACTCCAATATACTGTGGTAGACAGCTAAAATAATAATAACTTGGTCAATGTCCAAATATTTATGGGCCTGACTGTATGTGATTATTGTAGATACTACATTGCCAAAAGTATGTGGACACCTGCTCATCGAACATCTCATTCCAAAATTATGAGCATTCATGTGGAGTTGGTCTCCCCTTTGCTGCTATAACATCCTCCACTCTTCTGGGAAGGCTTTCCACTAGATGTTGGAACATTGCTGTGGGGACTTGCTTCCATTCAGCCACAAGAGCATTAGTGAGGTTGGGCACTGATGTTGGGCGATTAGGCCTGGCTCGCAGTCGGTGTTCCAATTCATCCCAAAGGTGTGCAATAGAGTTGAGGTCAGGACTCTGTGCAGGCCAGTCAAGTTCTTCTACACCGATCTCTACAAACCATTTCTGTATGGACCTAGCTTTGTGCACGGGGTCATTGTCATGCTGAAAAAAGGAAATGGCCTTCCCCAAACTGTTGCCACAAAGTTGGATTGTCTAGAATGTCATTGTATGCTGTAACGTCAAGATTTCTCTTCACTGGAACTAATGGGCCTAGCCCGAACCATGAAAAACAGACCCCAGACCATTATTCCTCCTTCACCAAACTTTACAGTTGGCACTATGCATTGGGGCAGGTAGCATTCTCCTGGCATTCGCCAAACCCAGATTCGTCCGTCGGACTGCCAGATGGTGAAGCTTGATTCATCACTCCAGAGAACGAGTTTCCACTGCTCCAGAGTCCAATGGCAGCGAGCTTTACACCCCTCCAGCCGTCACTTGGCATTGTGAATGGTGATCTAAGGCTTGTGTGCGGCTGCTCGGCCATGGAAACCCATTTCATGAAGCTCCCGACAACCAGTTCTTGTGCTGACGTTGCTTCCAGAGGCAGTTTGGAACTCAATAGTGAGTGTTGCAGATAAAGTTGGACAGAGTATAGGGGAACACTCTGCTTGACTCACAGGATGACAACACAGTGCAATTCCTTTGCCTTTTTACTCATTGTCGGTGGCAACTTGTGACCCCGTAGTACCCGTGCCATGGGCTGACTCCTGATCAAACGCTATTCACACATCTTTTATTCACTATTCACACACAATCCACCTCTTCTCAATTCCCTCTAGTAACATCAAAGGTGATACGATCTCGTATAGTCACAACACATCTCTCTTTCTCCCCCTGTGTACCCTCTCCCTCTCTCTCTCTGCCTCTCTCTCTCTCTCTCTCTCTCTCTCTCTCTCTCTCTCTCTCTCTCTCTCTCATTTCTCTCCCTCACATCTTCCCTGTTTGTTTCTGTGACCTTAAACAGGGGTGATAAGGACTGCTTTACCCAACATGGATCGTGAAATGAAGGAGCTGTACCAGGTCCTTATTCAGGCGAAGGATATGGGCGGGCAGCTGGGGGGACTAGCCGGAACAACCACCATCAACATCACCCTCAGCGACGTCAATGACAACCCGCCCAGGTTTTCAAAAAGTGTGCCACATTGCATTTAAATGACAATGGCTTTGTTTGCTGTTAGCCAATAAATCTAGCAAGTCTAACAAGAATGAAAGTTGAATGTGTTAATTTTGTGTGCTGAAAGTCACCTTATATCTCTAAGTAATGTTATGTTAATCTAATCATTAATTAGTGTTAATTAGTGTAACTCAATTATAATGAGGTTATGCACTGTCTATACATAATCAATTGTTTTAAATGACCATAGAAGTGATAACTGCACAGATAGTTTTCATATAACACATTACAAAGAGGATGATGTGAGTCTGTTGTCCTTACTTAACACTACCGCCGGGACTTGACACATACAAGAATCTGCCAATGACATATTTTATTTTAAACTTTCTCATCTGTCTTTATTTTCCACCAGGTATTTTCCACCTCAGGGTCCCAGAAACATCGTCTGTGGGCTCAGCAGTAGGGAAGATCAGAGCTCATGACCTGGACTCTGGCAGGAATGCAGAGGTGGAATATTCTATAGTTCCTGGGGATGAAGGAAAGGTGTTTGATGTCACCTCCAACAGGCACAGTCAGGAGGGAATCATAGTCCTTAGAAAGGTAGGAATTCACAACCCTCCACCAGTCACTTCATTTAACTTTAACACTTTTGCCCTGTGATGAGGATACTGTAGGTCCACAAATGATATCCATTGCACTTGGTTTTGGGACAGTTTCTCAAGTTCATTCCATGAGAATTTCAGATCTGTTATGATAGATCACGAGCAATGCTGCTCATTTAGATGATTAAAATAATGTACTACTTGGGCCTTGGAATATTAAAGAGATAATTGCTGCATATATCTTTTTACAACAGCTACAAACCATCCTCAGAACCTAACCAGGAGGAAGTATGGAGAACTTGATGATCCCGATGTTCTGGCATTCTAAAAATGCATTGGGATATTTTTAGCAGGAAGTGCCCACCCACTGGACACAGACGTCAATTCAAAGTCTATTCCACGTTGGTTCAACGTCATTTCATTGAAATGACGTGGAAACAATTTTTATTCAACCAGTGTGTGCCCAGTGGGCAATGTTTTGGGATTTAGCTGACATTAATAAATAAATGCCTCCATGGCTAGGATCAGAAAACACACCTCCTGATGGGATGTGACGAGCAGGAATCCCTTTAGACATTCTCTTTACAGCAGCTTTTCTCTTTGGGACCCACATACTTCCAAACTCCTATCTTCACATAAATGGATAGTTGCACCAATTGTCCTGATGAAAGCTTTTGAACTGGGTTTGAGTGCATCTCTCGTTTGGTCTGGGATGATATTATTACTTGTTCACAGATGGGGTGTGTATCTTGCAGCTATGTGAGTTACCTCGCAAATACTGTGTTTTTGTTTCTGGAGGACGTCCTTGGTTACATAGAAGTTTCCCCATGTGCCACCTGCATTTGTTTTGATGTTGACAATGAAACTTCAAAGCATTAGACACTTTCTTGCAAATACATAGTGTGAATTATATATAAAGGCACAATTGCCTTCTGAAATTGAAATGATTATTGGGCCATCATTTTGTAGCTCTTTGTATCACAGCCATCCTTCTTATTGCTCTGTCTATTTCTTCCACTCTCTACATGTAAGACATCTACAAAGTCCTGACAAGTAGCCCAAAATGACAAACCATATAACTGACGTTGCAGAACGAGCGTGTGTACCAGATGATACATCGAAATGGCTGCTGGTGGATCACCAGGTAGTAGAGACACAGGGGTCAACTAACCCCCCCCCCCCCCCCACACACACACACACACACACACACATACACACATACAGTACCAGTCAAAAGTTTGGACACACCTAGTCATTCAAGTGTTTTTCTTTATTTTTTACTATTTTCTACATTGTAGAATAATAGTGAAAAAATCGAAACTATGAAATAACACATATGGAATAATGTAGTAACCAAAAAAGTGTTTAACAAATCAAAATATATTTTAGATTCTTCAAAGTAGCCACCCTTTGCCTTGATGACAGCTTTGCACACTCTTGGCATTCTCTCAACCAGCTTCACCTGGAATGCTTTTCAAACACTCTTGAAGGAGTTCTTGTTGGGTGCTTTTCCTTCACTCTGCGGTCCTACTCATTCCAAACCATCTCAATTGGGTTGAGGTCGGGTGATTGTGGAGGCCAGGTCATCTGATGCAGCACTCCATCACTCTCCTTCTTGGTCAAATAGCCCTTACACAGCCTGGAGGTGTGTTGGGTCATTGTCCTGTTTGAAAACAAATGATAGTCCCACTAAGCGCAAACCAGATGGGATGGCTTATCGCTGCAGAATGCTGTGGTAGCCATGCTGGTTAAGTGTGCCTTGAATTCTAAATAAATCACAGACAGTGTCACCAGCAAAGCACCCCCACACCATCACACCTCCTCTTCCATGCTTCATGGTGGGAACAATACATGCGTAGATCATCCGTTCACCTACTCTGCGTCTAAAAACGACACGGCGGTAGGAACCAAAAATCTCAAATTTGGACTCATCAGACCAAAAGACAGATTTCCACCGGTCTAATGTCCATTGCTCGTTTTTCTTGGCCCAAGCAAGTCTCTTCTTCTTATTGGTGTTCGATCATGAAGGCATGATTCACACAGTCCCCTCTGAACAGTTGATGTTGAGATGTGTCTGTTACTTGAACTCTGTGAAGCATTTATTTGGGCTGCAATCTGAGGTGCAGTTAACTCTAATAACTCTGGGTCTTCCTTTCCTGTGGCGGTCCTCATGAGAGCCAGTTTCATCATAGCGCTTGATGGTTTTTGCGACTGCACTTGAAGAAACTTTCAAAGTTCTTGAAATTTTCCGGATTGACCATGTCTTAAAGTAATGATGGACTGTCGTTTCTCTTTGCTTATTTGAACTGTTCTTGCCATAATATGGACTTGGTATTTTACCAAATAGGGCTATCTTCTGTATACCACCCCTACCTTGTCACAACACAACTGATTGGCTCAAATGCGTTAAGAAGGAAATAAATTACACAAATTAACTTTTAACAAGGCACACCTGTCATCAAGGCAAAGGGTGGCTACTTTGAAGAATCTCAAATATAAAATATAAAACACTTTTTTGGTTACTACATGATTCCATATGTGTTATTTCATAGTTGTGATGTCTTCACTTTTATTCTACAATGTGGAAAATAGTACAAATTAAAAAAACCTGGAAAGAGTAGGTGTGTCCAAACTTTTGACTGGTACTCTACATTTGCCTAAACAGCACCAAATCACCCACTGTGAAAGTCCAGGTGTTGGTGGAAAGTCTGGAAAATTGCTGAGACCGGTTATTTGACCGGTCTCTGACTTAGGGAGGGCTCAGCCAAGGTTTGCCACAGTGTGATAAGAGGATTTGGAGTAATGGATTCAAGGGATAATCGGCTCCGTCAAAATAAAAGATTATAGTGAAACCATAGGTAAACCGTCTGTGGGATTCGAATGCCCTCTACATGTATTTATGTGTCAAGATATCGGGGTCTTTCTATATTGGACAGTTTGCTGGATTTCGTTTCCGTCTTAAAGCACAACCTAATCTAAAATATACTTCAAGACTCCAGTAATTATTATCTGGCAGGTTCCAACCTTTATACGTTAGACTATCAACCTCTTCTGATTTATTTGAGATAATATGATCTCTTTCCAAGCTGAGCTCTTGTATATTCCAAAAGTAGTTATTATCATGTGGGTTATCAGTGAATTAAAAAAAGTGTGCCCTCACATTTTAAGTAGGAGGTTGAGGCGCTTTGCTATCCCATTGATCTCCTAGACGATGAGACATGGCAGGTAAGTCAGTCACACAGGAGGGCAAAGTGAAAACAGCAGGAGCTTCCTGGCACAAAAACTGTAATTGACACCTCTGTGCCAATGATAAGAAGACATTTCACTAGGTTGCAGATTTGTGGTGGGAGGTAGAGTTGGAGGATATAGGCCCAAACCAACAAAGGATGGGTTCAATTTCCAGATAATGAATATTTTCCCTGCTAATTTACATGTATGCAGTGTTGCAGGAATTGTGTTCCCTGCAGGTAACGCTGAACAGTGCTTTTGGGATAGGATAGCACACATGCTGTGGTGTCTGTCCTTCTGCATCACCGGCCCAGTCCTGTTGTCTGTCTGGTTGTTATCCAGTCAGCAGGGTGGCTGCCATTTCCACAGATTACCAGATGTTTGGGTGCATGTGCCTCAGACAGGGACTGCTGTGTGTGTGTTGGCAGTGAGAACTGTTTTGTTGTAAACACTAACTAGGGACCCAGCTGAGTTAATGTAAGACAGTAATATAGGGTTAGAAAGCTGTTCTCAACGTGTCTTCCTGAAAATGTGTCAAAACCCAAGCATTCACTTTTCAATTCTCAAATTGCTTAAATGCTGAGACACTGAAGAACATGCATCTGTTTTGGTAAAAGCACATTGAAACCAACCCTTTTGGTTCATTTTAGATTAATCAATCTTGGCTGGTGCAGTTAATGGGCACATTTCTATATCAAAGTACTTAACTTCCGTGTCTGTTGAGCATATTAAACCGAACAGAGGTGTTAACAAACTGAACCAAGACAGTTATGACCCCCTAAGCTTTATATTTGACCATTGCACAGTATATTCAGTGTTCATGTAAAATGTTTGCTTTTCTTGAAGGTATTAATTCGATCATTCTATGTTGATTCATATTTCTGAATAATAAATGCATTTAACTTTGCAGATTACTCCTTCACTCATTATCTTTCAGCATCTCGACTACGAAAACAAAAAGTCGTACACCTTTAAAGTGGAGGCCTCCAACGCTCACCGGGACCCCCGGTTCCTCCACCTGGGCCCTTTCAAAGACATCGCCACAGTCAAGGTCAATGTGCTGGATGTGGACGAACCCCCTGTGTTCACTAAGACCTCTTACACCATAGATGTGTATGAGGACACTCCTGTGGGCACCATCATTGGATCAGTTACTGCACAGGACCTAGACGCAAGCAGCAGTGCAGTTAGGTACGTACTCATGCATATATATAATAAGTATTGTGTACCTACAGTATGTTTACTCAAAGATGAGATCCATCAAGGCTGGGGTTGAGAAATGGGTCCATCATGGGCTGAGTTACTTTACATTTGGGCACTTATGTCTGACACCTTAAACGGCAACAAAACCCACCTCTGCTCCTCAGAGGTATGAATGAACACTGACATCTGCTATCACATTTGGCCTATTGTTTGTCTTCTTCTTCTAAATGTTTTTCAAGTACAGTTGACTTCCACTCTGTTGGTGTTGAGAGCGGGAACGTGAGACGCAGGACATCTCTTGCACAAGAACATCAAAATACTTTGTAGCCCAACTGTGTATTTTTGTTATCTATGAATATTTAACGGATTACTACAAATGGAGGAGGCAGTCATTCACCTTGCTTAAAAGGCAGTCTTCATGATGGCTGCTTAATATTTCAGAGCATTACATTTGTCATTGTTCTTTTGGGATATGGAACACTTAAATGTACTAAAACGCTGATCAGAACACAACCACGCTGCATCCCAAATGGCATCCTATTCCCTAGATAGTGCACTTATTTTGTCAAAAGAAGTGCACTATAAGGAATAGGGTGCCATTTGGGACAAATCCCCAGTCTCTACATGAAAATCAAATTATTATTATTCTGTGTAATGTTTCCTGTCATAGCCTTGGTCTTTATTTGATTAATCGTTCTGACATTTCTCCTTGGGAACCAATCAAATATTTATCTATCTCTATAGATCTATTACATAGAAAATGTATGTCAAGAATAGCTAAGCTGTATGTCTTGATTGAGAGATGCCGTGTGAGGTTGAAGGAATCATATGTATATGTTAATTATACGTTTTCTGCATGTTTTGTAGGTACTCTATTGAGTGGAAGAGGCCTGTGGACAGCTGCTTTGACATTGATACTGTGGAAGGGACCATCTCCACCAACGAGATGTTGGACAGAGAGAGTAATAGGCAGCACAATATCTCTGTTGTGGCCAGTAAAGTTAGTAAGTATTGGGACGAAGGGTTAATATGTATATAATATATATTAATATCAGAGGAGGCTGGTAGGCGGAGCTATAGGTGGACGGGCTCACTGTAATGGCTGGACTGGAATTAATGGAATGGAGTCAAACACGTTGTTTCCATGTGCTTGATGTGTTTGGTAACATTTATTTATTCCATTCCAGCCATTACAACGAGCCAGTCCTCCTATAACTCCTTCCACCAGCCTCCTCTGGTTAATATAAATCCGCCTGGGGCCGTATTCACAAAGCCTCTCAGAGTAGAATTGTTGATCTAAGATCAGTTTTGCCTTTTAAATCACAATGAACAAGAAGGGGGCCCTGATCCTAGATCAGTAATCTCTGATACACTTTGTGAATACTGGTCCTGGAGCAAATAACTTGGACAGTGTTTGCAGAAAGCAAGCCATTCAGTAATCTCCTACACACACAATGTTCCATACTTTTGGCACCATCTAGGGGAATTGACTGAAACGTACGGTAATGCAGACTGACAGATAAGATGAACTAATGCTATTTCTCCACTGAAACGGCAGCTTATTATATGGGAAGATTTTCAATTGAAATAAAAATAATCATTAGCATGATTAGCAAATCACACAATACAATCAACACATATGATTAATATCTTATAATTTGTCTGTGCTGACATTTGTTTTTCTATTAAAACATTTTTAATATTTTTCAATGACTATTTTTAAGTGTTACATTATTTAATTGTCAATTTCATATTGATTGAATGAGGCCTGCAATTCCAAGTGCAAACAGAAAGTGTCACTGTTGCATCTTTTATCAAACTAGAGTTAACATGTGCCCAATACATCATTACATTTTACATTTTAGTCATTTAGCAGACGCTCTTATCCAGAGCGACTTACAGTTAGTAATACACCTCAATACTGTTTGTTTTACAAAGCAGTTCACACATGATGAGAGAAAGGACTTTTGCAATGCTCACTCATTTGTGATGCTCACTGAGGTCCACTATGTGCATGATGTATTTATTATGTGTTGTATGTTGTATGTTACTGTTTTCTTTGATTCTGCAGACAAGCCTCTCCTATCCGACAAGGTCACAGTCACAGTCAATGTGTTGGATGTCAACGAGTTCCCTCCGGAGCTTGCCGTTCCCTTTGACACTTTTGTCTGTGAAAATGCAGAAGTAGGCCAGGCATGTACAGTTCCACTGTGAGAAAGGCTGTGTGCGTGCGTGGAGTGCTTGTGTGCACGTGTGCGTGTGTGTGAGAGAGAATGAAAGAGAATAATTGTGATAAATTGTTTCTCCACTTGGTTCTGGGCATATATTTGAAAGCTCTTTGTGCTTTGCCAGGTAATTCAGACCATCAGTGCTACGGACAAGGATCTTCCCGCTGTTGGACAGAGGTTCTTCTTCAAGTCCCCTAGGGAAATCAGAAACAGGAATTTCACTGTGAGAGACTTTGGAAGTAAGCCATATTTTTTCCCTCCAGAAAAGGGATAAAAGAGAGCAACAGAGATGGAGAGAGAGTAAAGGGGGGAGAGAGTGAGATAGAGAGAGAGACAGATAGAGGAAGAGAGGTGGAGAGAGAGTAAAGGGGGGAGAGAGTGAGATTGAGAGAGAGTGAGAGAGAGAGTGAGATTGAGAGAGAGTGAGAGAGAGAGAGAGAGGTGGAGAGAGAGAGTAAGGGGGAGAGAGAGAGAGAGAGAGATGAGAGAGAGAGAGAGAGAGAGAGAGGTGGAGAGAAGGGGAGAGATTGAGAGAGAGAGAGAGAGAGAGAGAGAGAGAGAGAGAGAGAGAGAGTGAGAGAGAGAGAGAGAGAGAGAGAGAGAGTAAAGGGGGAGAGATTGAGAGAGAGAGAGAAGGAGAGAGAGAGAGAGAGAGAGAGAGAGAAGAGAGAGAGAGAGAGAGAGGTGGAGAGAGAGTAAAGGGGGGAGAGATTGAGAGAGAGAGAGAGACAGACAGAGGAAGAG